>NC_053489.1:1594112-1924112 GCF_905171775.1 Rana temporaria | reverse complement strand
CATGCTGCGATATATATAGGTGGATTAGAAGGTTGTATAAAGATATGTGGGGGGGATCAGATGTGAGAAATCTGCCTAGAAACTGATGACATCACAGGGTGGAGAATCTGATTGGTGCAATACTCGGCCTATAGGAGGAAGCAGAGGACAAGAAACTAAATGAGTGACTTATGTATAAAGCTGCAGGTTCCAGGGCCGTCATCTTCATCCTAAACCTCACTTCACTACCCAATGTGTCACTGACCAGAAACAAGAATGCAAGAGGGCACAGTGTTCAGACTTCACTGGCTGCATGCTTGTTCTGGGTCAGTCACACACTAGGTAGTGTATTAGGATTGTGAGCTTGCACCTTTTTTTTTTTTTTTTTTTTTTTTATAGTGTATCTAGAGCCAAAAACACACACTTTAATATCCACAATGACAATTCCTACTTTTCTGTCCCCACCGGTTCCTTTACATGACCAATCCATGGATCTGTGATTGCTCCTCCCCTCGCTGTGATGGTTGTCGCTATGAATACAGCCAGTGCTAGTCCTATTCCTAGGGGGTGGGGATTGCGGACATGTGGTGGGGGTTATACAGTCTCCGGAAGTGGAAATTCTTGGGTCTCTATATGGGAATGTTGATCAATGATTGGATATAGATAGGATGATGGGAGGGATTGGACGATGACTACAATCACCCTTAACCCCTTCAGTCCCGGGCACCTGTGTTAGGGTTGCCACCTCTTCCCTTTAAACCAGAACACATATTGGTTACACATGTTCTGTGGCTGATTTAAGTTGGTAATTAAACTTGTATCTGCAATAAATTGGCCCCAGAACCTGTGTATTTCATATGTGTTCGGGTTTAAAGGGAAGAGGTGGCAACCCTAACACATATTTATGAAGCCGAGCAATTCCATTTCCTCTATGGCCTTATTCACCTGATCAAGAGAAATAATTCTCATATGATTTCCTAATGATGAAATGACATGACCAAGTGCTTATATGCTAATGTGAGGTTCTTTCTATAATAACAGGTTCTCTGTCTAGAATGACTTTACAGAAAGATGTTATTAGAGGAAATTGTTGTTCTCCGGATCCTTGGAAGGTCTTGTTGGGGAACATAGAGACAGTTGGTCTCCTTCTTCTACAATGAGGGATTTGGGAGTCTGGAGGAGGGACAAGCAGATAAGGTGTTCAGAGATAACAGAAATGAATGTCTCTTGTAATGAATGATGTGCTGCTTGTACAAATTCTTCAGTGAATGATTCCATCTGTAAAATGTTAATGTTTGGGACGATCCTCCATGACAACTGTCCAGGATCGGAGGGTAAAAGCCTCTCGTTGGATGAAGAGGTCGGATCCTTGGTCCTCCTGCCATGTCTAAGGATCTCCGATCACCTTCATCTCTAATCTTTACTTTGTAACTCTTCTCTTCTAAATAAACTTCCAGAACCTTCACCGAGATCAGAGGTTGTTGTTTTCTTATCACATTCTACATGAACTTTGTAATACCGATGGAACACATCCACCATTTTATTGGGACACACAAGGCTTCCTATGGTCAGGATTGTCCTACAAAGATCAGTTAAAAGGGGTGTGTTTATAAAAATATTGGCAGAGCTTTTCCTCCTGAGCAACTGATGTACCTTCATTCTGTGTGAATGAAGGCAAAAACATATTTAGGCGATTTTTCTCCCAGGTTGAATGTTTTGTTTCATTCATACCGCACTATGGCCACTAGATGTAGCTTACCATCATCGTAAATAAGTATTTATTTCTTTTGATCGGTAGTTCCATCTAGTGGCATTAATTGTTCAACATTAGGGGCAGGACAATACAGGAAGAATCGGAGGACCATGCTCCCAAGAGCTTACAATCTAGGAGAGAGGGTCAAGTGATGCAAAAGGGTAATAAGTGTGGGGGATGTGCTGATGAAGAGAAGGGGGGGAAAACATGGTTTTTAGGTGGATGCAGGGTAGGCTTCTCCGAGAAGTTTTCAGGGATCGTCTAAAAGTAGATAGATTTGGAGATGGTCTGACAGATTGGGGTAGGGTATTCCAGAGGATGAGAGAGGCCCAGGATAAGTCCGGAGGTCTTATGAGGAACACAGAGGACGATTAGGTTGGTATTTTGAGACTAGGTTAGTAATGTAGCTGGGGGCAGAGTTGTGGATGGCTTTGTAAGTTAATATTTTGAATTATTTAATTTGTTGGACGAGTGGCAGCCAATGGAGGAATTGGCAGAGAGGGGTAGCAGATTCTGAGCGGTTTGTAAGGTGGAGGAGTCTGGCATCGGCATTCATGATGGACTGGAGGGGGGATAGTCTATTTAAAGGTAAGCCAATAAGGCGGGAGTTGCAGTACTCAAGGCGAGAGATAACCAGGGAGTGAATCAGGAGCTTTGTGGTTTCATTGGTTAGGAAGGAACGTAGTTTGGAGATATTGCAGAAGTTGAGGACGCAAGCTTTGGAAAGGGATTGGATGTGGGGCCAAAAGGAGAGTTCAGAGCCCAGGATTACACATGGGACCTTGCCATGTGGGGATGGGTGGATGTTTGTGCCATTTGTTCTCGACAGAAGTCAGGGGAAGAGGTACGCAGGGGAGGAAATATGAGTTTGGTTTTGGACAAGTTGAGTTTGAGGAAGTTGTGATGTCCAGACAGATATGTCTGTTAGTAAGTTAGTGATGCGTGAGGAGACTGATGGAGTGAGTTGGGCGGTGGAGGAATTTTGGTTATCTTCAGCATATAAATGGTATTGAAAGCCGTGTGAGGCCATTGGTGGACCCAGGGAAGAGATGTAAAGTGAAAATTTAAGAGCTCCAAGAACAAAACCTTGGGGGACCCCGGTAGAGAGGACGAAGTAGAATTGTAAGGGACATGGCAGGTGCGTTGGGATAGGTAGGATGAGAGCCACCAAAGGGCGAAAGTCGCAGAGACGAGAGGGAGTAAAGTGTTTTTTGAGGAGGGGGTGGACAACTGTATCAAAGGCAGGCAAAAGGTCCAGAAGTAGGAGTCCAGAATAGTGTCTGTTGGTTTTTGCGGTTACTAAGTCATTTGTGAGTTTTAGAAGAGCAGTTTCTGTGGATTGTTGAGGGTGACATCCAGACTGAAAGGGGGGGGGAGAAGGTTATTCATTATGAGGTGGTAACTGAGTTGGTTGTAGACCAGACATTCAAGGAGTTTAGAGGAAAATGGGAGCAAGGACATGGGGTGTACATTGGTGGTAGGGTCCAAGGATGGCTTTTTAAGTATGGGGGTGACCAATGCATGTTAGAGCAGGGATCTCCAAACTATGGTCCTCCAGCTGTTGTGGGACTACACATCCATGAGGCATTTTAAAACTGACATCCAGACATGACTAGGCATGATGGGAATTCTGGTTCCTGAACAACTGGAGGGCCAAAGTTTAGAGCGCTTTGTTTTAGAGAATTGGGGAAGATGCCAGAAGAGAGGGAGGGATTGAATATGTGGATTAGAGAGTGTAGGATCGAGTCAGAGGGTGACTGTAGTACTTGAGGGAATGGGGTCCAGGGGACAGGTGGTTAGGTGGGCATTGGAAAGGAGTTTAGAAACGTTGTCTATAGTAGCCGGTTTGGATAAGGGATGTGTCAATTGTACCTGTTGACATGGGGTGTTAACTGCGGGTGTTGCCTGTAGAGTGGAGATTTCACCACAAATCGCATCGGTCTTATTTTTGAAGTGATTATCTCCTGGACAGTGAGTGAGTTAGTGGGGGGGGGAGGCAGTGGAGGACGAAGTAAAGAGTTGAAGGTAGAGAAGAGTTGACAGGGACTGGATGTGTGGAGGCTAGAATTGTATTTTTGGAGGGTAGATTTGTACTGGTCTTGTGACACTCAAAAGCATGGCTATGTTTTTGAGATTTCTGGTGTCATCTGTTTGCCTGGGTTGTAGGGGGTCGAGGCCTGATCCTGTGTAGTGAGGGGAGTGAGCTCGTCCAGGGTGGAGGGCAGGAATTTATTGTAGACAGAAGTGGCTAGGTTGGGGCAGGATAGGGGTGAGATTTTGTCATAAAGGTGGTGTGGAAATTTTACGAAGATGTAGTTACTAACACAGTGTCTCCCGGTGTTGGTACTCCAGCAGCCTGCTCTAAAGAGCTGACTGGGGCAGACTGACGCTGGTTGAGTCACGTCTGGTAGTGGAAAGCTTCCTGAGGTTGGAGAGAGAGGTGTTTGCAGAGTGGGGGTATGTCCACCAGCGAAGGGACCCTGTGCGATGCACAGACGTTCATTTGGGCAAATGTGTTCACTCTGCAAAGACATTATCGGTTATAAGCAGATGTACGCTCGTGTCACCCCGGTGTGCCTGATCAACACATTTTGGGGGGCTGTGGCGTGCCCCTGCAGATATACTACCGTTCCTGTGGATGGGAGATTAACATGGGTATGCATTCTCTGAACAACGCAGAATAAGGATGTCCATGATTCCAAGCCACGGGGCTTGCTTTGTCTAGTTGATGATGGCTTCCAGGTACAGGGGGCGGGAAATCGTACACACTGTCCCTGCCCAGACACGCTCGTAAGACTCCTGTAACGGAATGACCTGTGACACCCAAAGACTTTGTGAGGATGGAGGATACTCCTGTGTCAGCGTCTCTGATAACTCTTGGGTCTGACTCCACAGTGTGCCCTTTGGGCATGGGGTGGCAAGTGAATCATAATTAATGTATTACATTAGATGGGACATCACTGATAGTTCGTATTGCAGGATTTTGAGACACTGCAAGATGTTGGTTAATTGTGACCCAACCAGTCAATAGTGACTCCTCTCTCTGTGAAGACTGTTAATATGTTAAATAAGGCTAACTGAAAGGCCTTTAATTGTGTGATAACACTGTCTAAAACCTATTGATGCTCAGAGGTGTGAATAGGTGTCAAGCTGCATGCGGCGACGAAACGTCTGCCTAGGAAACTCAGTGTGTGATGGGTTTGTTTGTTATGCTTTTAATTTAAGGAATGTGCAGTGATTAGACATGATAATTATAGGCCGGTGCCGACCTGTCTAGAATGTTTAAGTAATTGGCCTTAGTGTGTGATTAGGGGGGTGGAGATCTCATTGTTGCTTTAATGCCTTGTACTGTATATAAAGCTGAGAAGAAACCATTAAAGTATCATTACATTTGGAACAAGCACAGAGCTGTGTCTCGTCTTGATTCTGGGGAAATGGGATGGATCGGGTCCTGTCGGTTGGAGTGTCGATAAGCTGTCTTGGATGTGATGGAAGGTCGTAAACGGTGGTGACCATTACAACTCCCCTAGTCATTGTTCATTGGTTGCATAACTCCTGTTGGAAGGATTGCCTGTGCTTGATTGGCCGATTTTGTGAAGCCATCAGGCTCTCTTGTTGTATAAATAAAGGGTACTCGGAGGTTCAGGCAGTTGGTCGACCTGAGGATGTAAGCATGGTGGTCATGTCGGTCTACTTGGGGATATGCAGAAAACAGAGTGATGCTGAGATGCATTTTGAAAGGGTGCTTATTAGCGCAGGAGATATGGATTATGCATAGCGTATAGGCAAATTTCCATGAGGGTTCTGCTTGGCAAAATACATTTTTCATCTTTTGGTATAATGGCGGGATTTTGATTGTATGTTTGCTGTGTATGATTTGTCAGTATTTGGGACATATACTTCCCCCTATAGGACCCATATAATACAACCTAAAATGTTTGTGTAAGGAGACTGTTGTGTGTGACTGAGCAGTTTGTGTAGGTTATGCTGTGTAATAAGTTTGTGGTATTGAAGTTAATTTGAAAATAGCTAATGCATATTCAATTGGCGATGTGGCTGAGAGGCAGGGGGTGGCTAGGGGGGGCTGAAGCCCCAAATGTGACCCCGAAAAGCCCAGAGTCTATGGAATGCTGTATTCCATTTTTGGCCGCGGGAACCAATCTGGTCGCGAGTGCGGCCGAATGCCACAGGTCCCGCCTTCTGGAGCCTGCAGTGCCAATGCGAGTACCGTGTGACGTGACGACGGTGACGTGCATCTTGGCCTGCCGGCTCCAGAAGGTGGGAACGCTACATCCCCGCTCGGGCGGGCGGCTCTCCTCTCCGGCTCGGCTCCTTGCTGACGTTTGACTGACTGCCTGCACACCACGGCTGAGGTAGGT
The DNA here is from genome assembly GCF_905171775.1 of Rana temporaria. NCBI lineage: Eukaryota > Metazoa > Chordata > Amphibia > Anura > Ranidae > Rana > Rana temporaria. The sequence goes on along the minus strand of NC_053489.1, from coordinate 1,918,001 downwards.
CAGACACAATGTGTGTAATATGTATGCCATTGTCGGTGTCAGGCAGGTGTGTTTACTGATTGGCATTGATGGGCACTGGTAAGTTGCACAACCCCACCGCCCAGCCCAAAAAAAAGCTGCGTCGATTCCCCCACGATTTGTGGATTTTGGGCTGAAGCCCCTGGTCTTTTTGCCACCTAGCAACGCCCTTGCTGAGAGGGGTTACATCACTTACAATAGGAGCTTCTTGTTGAAGGGGCTACGCCCCTGGACAATAGCATGGGAGAGCTCTAATATTTTGAGATGAAAAGATCATGCATGCATCACTGTTTGTATTTCTCAATGTCTTGTTCCTGTGGAAGCTGACGCCAGAGTAAGTGTATGAACTTTATTTGGGAACAAAAGTGTGTTTGAGCCGTGTTATTTTATGTAACGTTTGAATGGAGAGCCTGTGTTTGGTTGGCCAAGGGCCCTAGTTGAAGTAGCCTAAAGTGTTTGTCTATGGTTGGTTAAGTGTTCATTTGGTGTCTCCATTGTGTAGTCGGTTTTTTGTAGGGAGAAGTTTTGGTTTTCTAGTGGGGAAGTCTGTTTGCTGGTTTTGGCAGTTGCATTCCATGTATTAAATTACCATGTGGTCCGATTTATCTTCGGCCATTTTGTTGTCACCATGTGGCCCAGCTTTCGTCAGCCATTGTGCTGTAGTCCAGATGTCATCTACCATGTGGTCTGGCTTTCGTCGGCCATTTTGTCATGGCTTGATTTTCGTTTGTTGCAACTTCTATTTCGTGTCTGCTTTTTGTTTTTGGTTCTGGTGAAATTTCCCTGCTTTTCGGCCAGGTTTTAACATTTAGTGTGAGTTAAGTAGTACGGTCTGTTCTGTGTTGGAAAGGTGATGGTACCTGGGGATAGAGGGGGGGCCTCCTTCTGGTACCTGGGGATAGAGGGGGGCCTCCTTCTGGTACCTGGGGATAGAGGGGGGCCTCCTTCTGGTACCTGGGGATAGAGGGGGGCCTCCTTCTGGTACCTGGGGATAGAGGGGGGCCTCCTTCTGGTACCTGGGGATAGAGGGGGGCCTCCTTCTGGTACCTGGGGATAGAGGGGGGCCTCCTTCTGGTACCTGGGGATAGGGGGGGGCCTCCTTCTGGTACCTGGGGATAGAGGGGGCCTCCTTCTGGTACCTGGGGATAGAGGAGGGGCCTCCTTCTGGCACCTGGGGATAGAGGAGGGGCCTCCTTCTGGCACCTGGGGATAGAGGAGGGGCCTCCTTCTGGCACCTGGGGATAGAGGAGGGGCCTCCTTCTGGCACCTGGGGATAGAGGAGGGGCCTCCTTCTGGCACCTGGGGATAGAGGAGGGGCCTCCTTCTGGCACCTGGGGATAGAGGAGGGGCCTCCTTCTGGCACCTGGGGATAGAGGAGGGGCCTCCTTCTGGCACCTGGGGATAGAGGAGGGGCCTCCTTCTGGCACCTGGGGATAGAGGAGGGGCCTCCTTCTGGCACCTGGGGATAGAGGAGGGGCCTCCTTCTGGCACCTGGGGATAGAGGAGGGGCCTCCTTCTGGCACCTGGGGATAGAGGAGGGGCCTCCTTCTGGCACCTGGGGATAGAGGAGGGGCCTCCTTCTGGCACCTGGGGATAGAGGAGGGGCCTCCTTCTGGCACCTGGGGATAGAGGAGGGGCCTCCTTCTGGCACCTGGGGATAGAGGAGGGGCCTCCTTCATTGGTTTGTAGAGGCGCAATTTTTTTCAGTTTGGCTATTTTTGTACTTTTTTATAAAAATAAAAAATAAAAAAAATCGGTGTAACTTTTTTTTTTTTTTTTTGTATTGAATTTTGGTTAAGTGAAATCTCTACTTTGCACTGAATCTCAGTATATAGTAAGACTAACTTTTTAACTGAGTTTTTGTAAAAAAAAAAAAACTCACCTAAAGGTGTGTGTGTGTGGTTTTTTTTTTCAGCGTTTTTCTTTGAGTTTCTCGCAATTCATGCCCCTCCCCCATTGTTTTTGGGGTTTTATCGCTTAGCCAAGTTGTGTATTGTATAGTCTGCAGTGGGGGGGGGGGGGGGGGGAAGGCTTTGGTTGACCTCCTTGAGTCATCTTTTTGCAGGAGTTTCAGTGGTCTGACTGCCCAGGGGGTTGAGGGGGATTCCCTCCCATTTGCAATATGGGGGTTTATTTTGCTCTTTCATCGACATTATTTTTTTTTCTTGAAGGACTTAATTTGAAATTCAGGGAATATGAATCTAGGCTTCACCCCTCCCCCCCACTTCCTGTCTCTTGAGATTGGTTTTTTAGAGATGAGCATGCAACAGGAAGTTCTTTACATCATTTGATGTATCAACTGGAAGTTGGTGGGAGGAGCTTGGAGTCTTTTTGAAACGAGCATGTGGGCAAAGGGACTTGTGTTTTGGAAGGACAATGGAAAACACTTTGGTTTTTAAATTTAAAGTGGAGTTCCACCCAAAAATGGAACTTCTGCTTTTGGGAAACCCTCCCCCCCCCTCTCTGGTGTCACATTTGTCACCTTTCAGGGGGGAGGGGATGCAGATATCTGTATAATACAGGTTCTTGCACCCACTTCCGGGAATGACTCCCACAGGAGTCACTCCACTTCCCGTCCCCCCTGCTGCCTTCTGGGAAACACACTGGTCCCAGGAGACAGCAGGGACCACTGGGAAAGCACTGCACTACTCGCACATGCGGCTTCACTGCCCGGTTCCCTACTGCGCAAGGCTTCCATTCCTGATTCCCTCACGAGGATGCGCCGGGGGCAGCAGAGAGACCTCTTCTGTTGCTGACATTGTAGGCACTCTGGAAAGGTAAGTGTCCCTTTACTAAAAGTCAGCAGCTGCAGTATTTGTAGCTGCTGGTTGTTAATTTTTTTTTCGCGGCATCCCCAGTTTTAATTCCAGTTTTGTGAAGTTTTTTTTATACTGTAATACAGTTTTGGGTAGAGAGTAAAGGGGAGGCATCCACAGTATTGTTGTAACATCATCTAGATGCAGAGAGAAGCCACAGTGTTCTGTAGAGAAAGTGGGCAGGAGTGTTCTGTGTAGTTTAGTCTGGCGACGCAGTGAATGGGCGTACAGCGGAAAACGCTTGTGTATGCATACACGGTGAGGGGAAGAGACCTAATCCAGGGGGGGCGATAACGCCTCGGTTAAGGTTTCTAGTAAGGGGATTGGACCAGATAGTGGTTGCAGTCCGTCAATCCACCGTAGAAGAAGGCACTGGGCGGTGCTCCCCTATGTGGGTGAAAAGGGTTTCCCTGGACGCAGGGGTAAGACCATAAGCTGATTCAAATTGCCATGGGCAAAGAGCAGTCCGTGCAAGGGAAGGTAAGCGAGGCTTCCCACAGTCAGACGGCTGCTCAATTGAAAAGCCTGTGGCGTGCATAACACAACCCAAAAACTTCACCCGGTGAAGGAAAAAATGTGCACACACATAAAGAGTGAAACACAAAAAAACTGTGACGGGTGCATCGTCAAGTGGCCCTCCGAAAAGGACCCAGCTCTGATCCCCCGGGGCGTTAGGCTCCTGGCAGGGAAAAGAGTAAACTGTGGCCCATACAGCCGAAGCCACATGAACCCACCTTGGCCCAAGCAGCCGAAGCCACAAGGACCCAACATCCTCGGATGGACTGCCGGAACAGAACCCTCCTCGGTGAGGCTCCCCCGAAGGGAGACCCCATGAGAGCCGACGAACTAAGCCAGAAGGCCATGTCCACCCACTCCCAAGACTTTCAGAGCAGGCCCGAGGACCCGCACCCTACTCGTCACACTAAAAGTGCAAGCACCAAACGAAAAGAAGACAAAACGTGACAAACGGGGGTAAAATAAAAAAGAAAGTGGGGGGAAAAGGAAGGTGGGAATGGTGAGTGGAAAGTGGCCACCGTGCAATACAGTCTGATGGCTGCACAGTACATGAAGTCTAGCTTTGGGGCAAAGGCCATTAAAGCCCAAAAAGATTGGTCCAAGGATACTATTTGGGGTGTCACTATGGAGGGGACATTTGACGCCTGGAGGTGGTGGAAAATTCATAACTGAATTGGAGAGTTTCGTTGTTTTGAGGAATGTCATTGTCAATTTACCAATGTACGCAAATGTTTGCCATTCTTGGCAGGTTAAAGATGAAGGATAGAGTAATAACTTTTGTTCATGTATCTCTTCAGGTGCAAGGAGTTTCTGAAAGTGTATGTAGATAGCTGTACACATGCATAAATACACACGCCTAAGGAGGTAAAAGTATCATAAGCTATTTCATTGTTTTTTTTCCCTGCATTTCTTCCTTCAGTTTGTAATGAGGAAGAAAAGGGGGGGGGGGGAATAAGTGCAAGAATTACAGTTTTCTAACAAATACTAACCTTTGTAATTCTAACCAAGGTTGTGACTTAGTAGGACACGGCTGTCTTTCTTTGATGGAATTTGAATCAGCAAGCAGTAGTCTGGTGAAGGACGCTCCCATAAGAACCTTTTTGTCAATGGTTCCAGGTATTCCACCCCAGATGGTAAGCCATGCACAGGTAATACAATGACCACAGTCATTAAGTTTCCACATATCTAGGTTATTGCTATATGAGGTTTGATTGGAGGTCAACCAAAACCAGAGTCGTACTTTCCTCAGCAGCTGTCGCCTACATTCTCAGCTGATGGGGTAGGTGTAGTTACTGGAACATGAACTTCAAAAAAGGTCCACCACAAGGTTCATGAGTCCCACCTGGACCCTGACACAATAACCAGTTTATATTCTTTCCAACCAGGTGACTGGGTCGTTGTAAAGAAGCTTAAGGGACACAACGCCAGCTACTGCCAGAAGCTGCTCAACCACACTGTAACGGCTACCCAAGTAGTGAGAGGGTATCAGCCGTTGGAGACGTCCTTTTCCCTGGCAAGTTGTTGTATGCGAGTGAAGCCGGTATAATCCCATCCACGAGATCCAGAGAGAGAGTCAGGTGCAGCTGTAAAAAGAGCAGAATAATAGTCCCATAGAACGCCCTTTCAAGAACGAGACGGGGCTACGTTTTGAAGGGTCAAGTAGACTGATTTAATGGTACATTCTCCTAGTTTATATCTAGTTACAAGCTGTGATGGACTTTTTACCTATATGCTTCAGTTTAATCCTCCCTGCTTGTTTAAGGCTGTTAATTGTAGTTACTCTTCTGCAGCTAGCCCTGTTTCAAATGTTAATTGTTCTAGCCCTGTGTTTACTGGTTACTGTGATTAGATAAGTGGCTCATGTTAATTATGCTGATTGCTTCCTTGTGATAATTATCTCTCTATATGCGGTGCCGAACCGGCTAGATACTGAGTAGTTCAAAGAAATATCTTTATTTCAAAGGAGCTGTATTGAAGACCCCCCACTGTGTGAGGGGGGCGGAGATTTGTCATTGTAACAGTTGTAACCACATATAAGCTCTGGTTTCTTACGATTAAAACTCTGTGTTCAAGCAGTAAGCTGGTCTCATGTGTGGCTTTCTGGGCGATTCCAGGGATATCCCTCCTCGTGGAATATTGGGGTGATTTTCGTTATGGGAAGGAGGGAACGTTGACGGGGATATCATACCGATACCGTCACACAAGCTGTTACAGGAACAATGAAACTCTCCGCCCCCCCTCCTCACACAGTGGGGGGGGGGGCTTCCATACAGATACTTTAAAATAATGACATCCCCTTGAGCTAATCAGTATCTAGACATTTCAGCACTGAGCCACATTTAACATGACCTGACCAGACACATTCCTTTATCAATAGAATTCAATTAACCTTTAGAACAATACACACTCACAGATAATCCCATCAGCATACACCTGACAGACTGCTAACTTGTAGTACAATACACAAGAGTCAATTAGCTGAATAAGGGGGACATTAGAAGTAAAAGAGTCACTCTACAATTAACCCTTTGAGCTCAGAATATAATGTGGTAAATCCACTTGTAACAAGTCATCCGGTTCTTTGTATGCCCCACTGTAGGATTATTATAGATGTCCAGGCAGAATACATAGTTCCGTTGCGCACACACACCAAAGAATGAGTATCTTTTTTGTTTATTTTTTTATTTGGTATATTTTAGTAAGGGTAACGATGAAAAGCATCCTAACTTATTGTTTTAAAGTGTATTCTCCGACTAGCTAAGAAGGCGAACAGGACAGATTTGCTGGGTCTACTCTGAATCTCCACCGAGCTTTAGTGCCCATCGATGACAGCGATACATGCTATATATGATGTTCACATTGGTAGGAGGAGTTTGACAAACTAGTAAAGACTCCAAACAGACACTTGTCAATTGTAAAATGTGGGAGGAGAGGGGAGAGGTAGACAGATAGAACAGAGACACAGAAGACAGAGGGGACATATGCCTCTAACACGTGTCATGCGATGTGTCAAAAACTCTCCTCCAGGCGTTGCTTCCAAAATATTCAGACATAGGTTCCTTCATGTTTATTCTCCAAAGATATGACAGCAAACAGTTAATGCTTACATTGTTACAGCTTAGTCAAACATCATGGCAGGTAGGCATCTCAGAAAGTTAACAGAAGGAGGAAATAGATGTTACATCTTCTCTGCTGGATAGAGTCCCTCCTAGCAGGTTGGGTTCCAACCCCCATCTCTCTGCAGAGTCCGATGACCCCGAGACCCCCGTCGGGTCGGGTGACCCTGGAGTTCCTCCTCACTATGCTCACCACGTGTACATTTATACTGATTTAAAAGCTAACTAAGCACAATTGGCTTTCCTAAGAAGGTTGGTAATGATCGTTCACACCCACTTAGGTATTTTTAAGTAACATCTCCAACCTCTTTCTTGACGTAGACTTTCAAGAATAGATGTGGCCTACACTATACCAGTTGTTCTGTCCTGTAACTGACCTTGTTTGTCCTCAAAGCTATCATGTCTTAAGCATTGATTCAGAAACATTTAATTCATAAAAATATTACTGAATTTAAAATCTAACATCAATAAAACTTTAACAATACATTTCTGGAGGTAAAATTTGTTCTAGTTTTAACCATAGCTCTGCTTCTTGTCGGTTTGGGTATCGGGACAACTAGGTAACCCACAGTTGTGCTTCAACTTTAGTTTGGTACTTATGCGGATCTACAGCTTGTAAGGTAATTCTCCGTAATGCCAGAAAGGGCTGGTGAAACGCGCCCCAGCATCTTATTTCGCAACCGATCGTGTGGATCGCGAGAGAAGGTAAGAATGGCAGGGACAGCTAGAAGGGAATTGTTCACCAACCTCCGACCAGGTCTGGGCATGGCTTCCTGCATGTACAAGGTGGGGGGCTTGGGCATATGATATGATTGAACAATTTCTTATCCATTGTGGATGGGATGTTCATTTAAAGCGGAGGTTCACCCTCAAAACGAAGTTTACTGCATTTATACACTTCAGGCCATTAAAGATTGATGTTGTTTACATTTTTTGTCCACGATGCTCCCTTACCTCTAATCTGCTCCACTTCCGGGTATTCATCCCTACGGGGAGTGGGCGTGTTGCTCTTTTCCCCGACCGCTCTGTGCATTGTGGGAGCAGATTGTATGGTGTCCAGGGAGTGACGTTCAGGCCAATCACAGCACATCCTCAGAAATAGCTAGGCGTCTGGTCTCGCGCTAGCTGGGCAGTCACGTGACGCGGGAGGTGGGTCACGTGACTCGCAAAGCGCTGATAGAGAAGCACTAGTGTGATGGACACAGCGGGGCGTGTCCTTTTCAGGACGCCGCCCGCCGTTGTGATGGTAACTGTGCAGTGTTGACGGCGCGGCTCGCCGTCAACACTGCGCATGCGCGGGATTACGCGGTGAATGCTGGGAGATCAGCATTCGCCGCATCCCGGAAGAGGGTACAGGATCGCTTCAGCCCACAATTAAGATGGCAATGTCCATCATAATATTTTATAAAATATTATTTTCTTGGAAACGAGGATCCTGGCGGCTGCAAGAACGGCACTAGTGAGTAAAATAATTAGTATAGGAACAGCAGCAGATTTGTCTTAAAAAAAAAAAAAACGTTTTCCCACAGAACCTCCGCTTTAACCACTTAACGCCCGCCGCACGGACAGGCAGATGGGCGTATATATACGTCCCTGCCTTCTAGCGGGTCGGGGGTCCGATCGGGACCCCCCCCCCGCTGCGTGCAGCGGGCGGATTCACGCGGGGAGCGATCCGGGACGACGGCGCGGCTATTCGCTTATAGCCGCCCCGTCGCGATCGCTCCCCGGAGCTGAAGAACGGGAAGAGCCGTATGTAAACACGGCTTCCCCGTGCTTCACTGTGGCGGTGCATCGATCGTGTCATCCCCTTTATAGGGAGACACAATCGATGACATCAGACCTACAGCCACACCCCCCTACTGTTGTAAACACACACTAGGTGAAGCCTAACATGTTCAGCGCCCCCTGTGGTTAACTCCCAAACTGCAACTGTCATTTTCACAATAAACAATGCAATTTAAATGCATTTTTTGCTGTGAAAATGACAATGGTCCCAAAAATGTGTCAGAAGTGTCCGCCATAATGTCGCAGTCACGAAAAAAATCACTGATCGCTGCCATTAGTAGTAAAAAAAAAAATGTTTTTATAAAAATGCAATAAAACTATCCCCTATTTTGTAAACGCTATAAATTTTGCGCAAACCAATCGATAAACGCTTATTGCGAATTTTTTTTTTTTTTTTTTTTTTTTTTTTTTACCAAAAATAGGTAGAATACGTATCGCCCTAAACTGAGGAAAAAAAATAATTATATGTTTTTGAGGGATATTTATTATAGCAAAAAGTAAAAAATATTGCATTTTTTTTCAAAATTGCCGCTCTATTTTTGTTTATAGCGCAAAAAATAAAAACCGCAGAGGTGATCAAATACCACCAAAAGAAAGCTCTATTTGTGGGGAAAAAAGGACACCAATTTTGTTTGGGAGCCACGTCGCACGACCGCGCAATTGTCTGTTAAAGCGACGCAGTGCCGAATTGTAAAAACACCTTTGGGCATTTAGCAGCATATTGGTCCGGGGCTTAAGTGGTTAAACTGTTGAAGCCAGAGCTATAGCTAGTAAAGGTTGGAATCCTTTTAAGGGTTTTGGAAACTTTGGGGATTTCTTGTATTTTCCATTGGATCGTGGTTGAAGGAAGTGGGTGTGTGTGTGTGTGTGTGTGTGTGTGTGTGTATATATTACACACTCATGTCATTTTTGTTTCTATTCCTTCTATATGTCATGATGATGGGCTCCTGTTGCCTGATTGGACACGTGACCAGAGCCCAAGCAGATGACCACGTCTTCCTCGATGAGATGCCCGAAGCTCAAGACACAAAGGATCCCAGACCGACCGGCGATTTTACTACAGCTCACAATGTCCTCTCCTAAAGAAGTCTACATGTCAAGCCGTGTTTTCCTTTTTATGGACTGTAAGGACGGATTCATCTCCAGGTGTAAGAAGATCAAGATTCATCGAGGGGCTTGTGGGAGCATACGACAAAGAGGAGGGCCTGTTGTGGAAATGTTCTGAAGATGTATTATGTATTGTCATAGGGCCGCATTCAGGTAGGGGCGCGCATTGTTACGGCGGCGCAGCGTATCGTATTTACGCTACTGTAAGTCAAGACTGTAAGAGGCAAGTGCTGTATTCACAAAGCTCTTGCTTCCTAAATTACGGCGTAGCGTAAATGGGGCCGGCGTAAGCGCGCGTAATTCAAATGAGGATGAGGGGGCATGTTATATGTTAATTATTGGTGATTGACGTTTCTTCCGAACGGCGCATGCGTCGTCCGTGGAATTTCCCAGTGTGCATTGCTCCAAAGTACGCGGCAAGGACGTATTGGTTTCGACGTGAACGTAAATTATGTCCAGCCCCATTCACGGACGAGTTACGCAAACAACGTAAAATTTCCAAGTTTCGGCGCGGGAACGACGACCATACTTAACATTGGCTACGCCACCTAGGGGGCAGGTTTATATCTTTACGCGGCGTATCTCTTACGGAAATGACGTATCTTTACCGCGATGGGCAAGCGTACGTTCGTGAATCGGCGTATCTAGTAATTTACATATTCTACGCCGAAATCAACGGAAGCGCCACCTAGCGGCCAGCGGGAAAATTGCACCCTAAGATACGACGGCGCAGGCCGTCGTATCTTAGCTAGGTTTAAGTGTATCTCAGTTTGAGCATACACTTAACTTAGGACGGGCTTAGATTCCGAGTTACGTCGGCGTATCTACTAATACGCCGGCGTAACTCTTTGTGAATCCGGCCCATAGTGTCGCCAAATTTTGGTACTCCCCCAGCCTGCTCTAAACAGCTGACTGGGTCAGACTGACGCTGGTTGAGTCCTGTCTGGTAGTGGAAAACTTCCCGAGATTGAAGAGAGGTGTTTGCAGAGTGGGGGGGTATGTCCGCCAGCGAAAGGGCCCTTTTGCATTGCGCAGATGATCATCTGAGGGGACTCTGCAAGGACATTATCGGTTATAGGCGGATGTACGCTCTTGTCTCTGCTGTGTCTGATCGGCATATGTCGGGACTTGTAGCATACACCTGCAGATAACCTCCCACCCACAAGAACGGTAGTATAATCCGGGTATGCGTTGTTCTCAGGAACAATGCAGAATAAGGATTCATAGCCAGCGGTAAATGCGGGAGTCTTTGAGTTGTTATGGTCAGAGACAGAGTTCATGTTTGTTTAGCCATGTGGCTTTCTTTGTTTAGTTGAACAACATGGCTTCCAGGTAAGGCAATACACCCTGTCTCTGCTCAGACACGCCCATAGGACCCCTTTAGCCATTATTCATTGGTTGTTTGTATTAACTCATCCTGTTGGAAGGATTTCCTGTTGGGTCATTTCCTGTGTGAAGGTCAATTTCCTGTGATGTCACTTCCCATGGAGGAAGCGATTGGCTGTTGGGGTCATCACTTCCTGTTTGTGATTTTATTTTGTGGTCTCTGAATAAAAAGCCAAGTACACTGCTCGCTGGGGTAGTCATGCTGATGGATATGAGAACATAAGCTGTGGTGATGTCTGTTTACTTGGGGGATATACGGGAAATTGAATGATGGGTAAGATGCATGATATCGTTAGACGGAATGTGTGCTTACTGGCACAGGAGACACGGTGTGCGCTCTGCGTACAGCCGAATTTCCCTGACAACGGCTATCGGCTCTCCTTTCCTTACACAGAGACCACGTGGAAGGGAAAGAGAGGAGGTCTTATAGTGTTACACACCAGTGCAGCCTCATCAGTGTTCTGATCTGCCACATCAGTCATCCGCATCAGTGCAGCCGCATCAGTGTGTTGGAAATATCTTATAAATACACAACTGTGTGTGTAAAAAGACTCCTTATTAGACATGTGCACTGCCAAAAATTTCGTTTTTTTTCGTTTGTTATTTTTGTTTTTATTTTTTCGGGAATTCAGGAAATTAAAAAAAAAAAAATTTAGTTTTTGTTTCATTTGTTTTTTTTTTTTTTTTTTTTTTTGGAAATTCGTAAATTCAGGAAAATCGAAATATATATTTTTTTCCGTTTTATTAGTTTTTTTGCTTTTTTCGTAGATTCGGGAAATTCGAAAATTCGGAATTCCGAATTTTTGGATTTCCCGAAAAAGCAAAAAACGAATAAAACGGAAAAACGAAATTTCCGAAAAAAACGAATGAAACGAAAATGAGAAAAAAACTAATATTCGGAAATGAGAAAATTCTGAAATACGAACAAATTTTAATTCTAAAATTCGGGATTTTGGAATTTCTAAAATGCGAAAATTAAAAAAATCTAATTCCACAATTTCGAAGATTCCACAACTTCGAAAATTCTCTTTATTTTCAAATTTTCGATTTTTCAAAATTTCGAAAATGAAAAATTCGAAAATGAACTATTCGAAAAATAAAAAGTTTGAAAATAAGAAAATGAAAGATTAGAAATTTCGAAAATTGAAAAATTCGAAATTTCGAAAATTGAAAAATTAGAAATTTCGAAAATTGAAAAATTCGAAATTTGAAATTGAAAAATACGAAAATGAAAAATTCGAAATTTCGAAAAATTCGAAAATTTGAAAATTTCGAAATTAGAAAGTAAAAAAATTTAGACATTTTGAAAATTGAAAAATTCGAAATTTAAAAAATTTGAAAATGAACTATTCGAAAATGAACTATTCAAAAATACGAAAATGAACTATTCGAAATTTCGGAAATGAAAAATTCGAAATGGAACAATTCGAAAAATAAAAAATTTGAAAATCGAAAATGAAGAAAAATTCGAAATTTGAAAATTTCGAAATTTCCAAAATTCGGAAATACGAAAATTCCGAAGTCCGAAAATTCGGAAATAAAAAATGTGTTAATACGAAAATTTGGAATTAACGAATTTCCGAATTTTCGTTAAACGAATTAGAAACTAAACGAATTGCACATGTCTACTCCTTATGCCCCATAGAAAATACCTTGGGGTGTTTTCCTTCCAACATGGGGTCATTTTGTGGGCGTTTCCACTGTCCTGGCGCTCCAGGACCTCGAAAAATGTAATGGGTAGTCAGGAAATTAGAAACGTATGCCCCTAGAATGTCTGAAGATGCTCCTTGGATTTTGGGCCTGTCTAGTCTGTAAAAAAAGTCTGACACACACTTGGTATGCCCATACTCGGGAGGAGGAGCAGAATGTATTTTGGGGTGTAACTGCAAGCATACCTATACTGTGTGGGGGGGAAATAACTTGTTAAAATGACAACTTTGTCTAAAAATATACAACTTTTTTATTTAATTTCTTCATTTTAATAAAAGAACTGTGGGGAATAATTACAACTTCAAAAAACTTGCCATGCCTCCTTTCTAAATACCGCAAACCGTCTACTTTCCAAAAAGGGGCCATTTGGGACTGTCCTGTCCGGCCCCTTTCACGCAGGTGTCTGCTTACTCATCAGTTCAGTCATGTTTTTCCCTCTAAGGCCCCTTTCACATGGATCGACCAATCGGGTCCACCTGTCCAGTTTTTTTAGGCGGACCCTTAATTGCCCTCTATGGAGCGGCGGATGTCGACGGATATGTGTCCACTGACGCCCCGCCGTCATCCGATCTGATCCTGTCCACTAAAAACAGACGTATTGGATGACAAAGTCGGGTGGAAGCGGACAGGTGGTTCATGTCTATCTGACCGCTCCCATAGAGAACAGCGGGCTGTGTCTGCTCTGCATAAAGCCCCTTCCACATGAGGACGGATCCGTCAGCCGCGTGCGCCAGCTCAGCAGGAGATATCTCCGTTCAGGGATGGACTGGCCATTGGGACTACAGGGAGTTTCCCGGTGGGCCGGCTTCAGTGACAGCGACCTGGGAGTTTCTCACTTCTGCCTGATCTTGTCCCATGAGGGGGGCACCAAACTCATTCTTTGCCCCGGGAGAAATAATGTCTAGCTTCCCCACTAGTACTGCCTATAAGAGTACCAGTACCAGCCGTTCTACTCTAATAAAGTAAAACGGCTAGTGAAGGGGGAGAAGTGGCTTTGGTGGCCGGGCGCGGTGTGGGAGTTGTCTGGCCGCTGTGGGAGAGACCTGTCAAAGTGGGCCAGTCTGGATGAAGTCCAGGGCCAAATTTCTGTCCTAGTCCAGCCCTGTCTCCGTTGATCTCCGCTGAGCCGGCGGATGACAGGTCCCTCTCTGCTCACTGAGCGGGTGGGGGGGCGGGGGGGGTTTGTCGAGCGCCGCTGCTTGCTATGGAGGGATTGGACGAAAATTGACAGATCTCACCTGACCTGCCAGGACGGATGGCGACCTATAGCCATCCGTCCGATTTTTATCTGAATGTCACCGCTTACATCCGACGCGCCATAGACTAGCATGGAGCGGCCATTCAGGTCCACCGAAAAAACTGACAGGCGGACCTACACGGGCCGCCCGTGTGAAAGGGGCCTAAGGGAAGTGACCACGGACCTCTTATCTGCCTGCTCAGCGGGGATCGGAGGACAGATTCCCTACCCAAAAAGGAGGATCTGCTGCATGAATCCACCCCATGTGAAAGGGGCCTATAAGAAAACAGATTCGGTTTGTATCACCCACTAGCTGGAGCCCTTCACCACTTGGGCCCCTGGAGCCTTTTTTTTTCATTTATATGATTATAAAATAATTTTAGGCCTGAAGATTACTCAAACCAATATGCCTACCAATATCTATAAAATAATATACACTGATTTTGGGGATTTCCACCAAAGAAATAGAGCAGAATAAATTTTGCAATAAATTTATGAAGAAAAATTATTTAACATTTTAGAAAAGAAACAAAGATTTATTTTTCTTTTAAATGTGGGTTTTTATTTTTTTGGTTTTATACAATGAAAAACCCAGCAGTGATTCCATTCCACCAATAGAAAGTTCTATCTGCCTCTGTGATATACCATATTTATCGGCGTATACCGCGCACTTTTTTGCCCTGAAAATCAGGGCAAAATCGTGGGTGCGCGGTATACGCCGATACCCGCGCCGAGTTTGAATACTGCGCCGACATATACCGAGCGCACTACACTCGGGTATAGTCGGGCAGTCTCGGCTCCTTGCGCGCTCATGTCCTGGACGTACAGGACGTCAGCGCGAGAGTTGCCGAGCCTGCCCGACAATACATGAGTGTACTGCGCTCTGTATATGTCGGCGCAGTATTCAAACTCGGAGCAGGAAACGAGCGTGGAGGACGCCGCAGACGGACGCCGGACCCAACGAAGAGGACACCCGAAGCCGCTGAAGGACGCCGGACCCGACGAAGAGAACACCCGAAGCCGCAGAAGGACGCCGGACCCGACGAAGAGAACACCCGAAGCCGCAGAAGGACGCCGGACCCGACGAGGCCGCCGCGCAAGACACCAAAACTGTAAGTACAAAAAAATAATTTTTTCCACAGGATTGGGGGCCACTTTAGGGGTGCGCGGTATACGCGGGAGTGCGTTATACCGCGATAAATACGGTATACAAATAACGACCAAACCCTAAAAAGTGAGAAGTGTAAAAGTTCTGCGGTGAAACAAAAATAAAGTCCAAAGATAAGGTAAGTGCAAAAACTGATTCAAACGCTCCTGCCCATGGATGACAATGCAACAATCTGGATGAATCTTCGAAGGAATTGAGCTCACAGAGCGCTTACCTCCCAACAGCAGAAAATGCGCCTGGACAAATTCCTCAAGCCACTGGAATGGAGACTGGGGCGTCCTCTGTATGTGGAAGCAGTCCAGGTCCAAACACGATAGGGTCAGCTCACCACGACAACCATGAGTATGATCATGAATAAAGAAATGGAAACTCAACATCGTGAAATATGTAAAAACTCAAATGGTTTAATGAAGTTAAAAACTTGCTTACAAGAAAAAACGAAAAAAACACAGACACTTCCGGTGGGACGGTCGGAGTAGCGCATCACGTCTGGAAACTTACGCGTTGTGTCACGTCACGTGACTTCATCAGAGGTTTTATTTTGTTTCACCGCAGAACTTTTACACTTCTCACTTTTTAGTGTTTGGTCGTTATTTGTATAACTTTTATGTTTCCACATTATAGATTGTAATTATATCAGTATTTACTGTTTACTTTTAGTGTTTCAATTTGCGCTCATCACTTTAATTTTTATACCTTTTTGTTTTGTTGTTAGATACTAGATTTGAGCAGCAATTTGTTTTTTTTACACCAGTCATTGATTTAAATCACTGTTGGCCAGCGCTTTAGTTCATCTTTTACTAAATAATATACACTGATTTGGGGGATTTCCACCAAAGAAATGGAGCGGAATAAATTTTGCAATAAATTTATGAAGACAAATTATTTGTAACATTTTAGAAAAGAAACCAAGATTTATTTTCTTCCAAGGCCTCTTTCACACGGAGCGGACCGTTTTTGTGTCCGCTCCGTGTGTGTCCGTCGGCTCAGCGCTGAGCTGTCGGTGGACAGGGCGGTCCCCGCACACTGTGCAGAGACCGCCCTGTCTTTCCTCCGCTCTCCCCTATGGGGAATCGGATGAAGGCGGACCGTCTGTCCGTCTTCACCCGATCCATTCCGCCGGGCGGAAGAAAAATTGGGTTTTCTTCCGTCCGAAAAACCGGATCCCGACGGACGCGGATGGTTGCGGACATTGGCGGATGCTCCATCCGCTAACGGACGCGATCCCATAGGGATGCATTACAAGTCCGTAAACGGACGAACGGTCCGCTAATGTGAAAGGGGCCATAATGTGGGTATTTTGTATTTATTTTTGATTTTATACAATGATAAACCCAGCAGTGATCCCATTCCACCAATAGACAGTTCTACCTGCCTCTGTAATATAAATATAATTTGGGTCAAGTGTTGTATGACTGAGTAGTTGTCATTCAAAGTGTGACGGCGCTGAGATCTGAGAATTGTCCTGGGCAGGAAGGGGGAAGAGGGGTCTGGTATTGAAGAGGGGAAGGTCTGCTATTGAAGGGGGTGGGAAGGGTCCGGTATCCATTCCCTGCAATGTACAGAAATTACCTGGGGGGAGGGGCTTATTCCCCGCAATGTACAGAGATCACCCTGAGCGGGGAGGGGTTTATTACAAAAGTGGAGTTACTCTTTAAGTTGAGTGTCTAGACAAATCCTATTGTTCTGGATGGAGTGGGGAGGGTTGGTTAGAACCCCTATCATGTTTTTACTGCTATTTGGGGCTCCATTAGAGAGATCTCCCCTCACTTCGTGTCTTGGTGACATGTTATCAGGCAGGAAATGAGGGAAGATCTACAACAGGGACACAGACAGAAATAAAACTCTGACAGGGGTTCTAGTCTTCCCCTACTCTACTAAAGAAAAGAATTGCCCCCAGGATAGGAAATCTCTCTAATGGAGCCCCTGAAATCAGTAAAACCCTGACAGGGGTTCTAATCCTCCCCCACCCCATCCAAAACGGAAAATAATACACATTTCGGCTATAGATACACTATTAAAAGTGAAGGCTCCCAATCCTAATACACTACCTAGTGTGTGACTGACCCAGAACAAGCATGCAGCCAGTGAAGTCTGAACACTCTGCCCTCCTGCATGCTTGTTCCTGGTCAGTGACACACTAGGAGGTGAAGTGAGGTTTAGGATAAGGATGACGGCCCCGGAACCTGCAGCTTTATACATAAATCGGTAAAATTGTTTCTTGTTCTCTGCTTCCCTCTATTGAGTATCGCACCAATCGGATTCTCCACCCTGTGAGGTCACCAGTCTCTGAGCAGATTTCTCACATCTGATTCCCCCGCAATATCTTTACATGACCAGACCATATACATACCCCAGCATGGAGGGGCTCAGTGAAGGTGGTGGTGAAGGTGTGGAGATGTCGGAACGGGTCACACAGATCATAAAAGGAGATCCGCCCGGCCTCATAATCCAGATCTATCCTGACTCTCTTACTGGAGACACTGCTGGGTAATGGTATCTTGTTATTGTCATGCACCACTGAGCACTGATTACCCCACCCCTCCAAACTCCAGGACTTCTTATTATCTCCAATCTCTGACTGATCTCCTCTCCTGTTTATACTGGGGTAACACATCCCAACTCTCCAGATCCTGGATCCCCCGACATCCACTTCCCAGTAATGTCTCCCTGAGGAGAACCTCTGAATGCTTATCACCTGAGAACACTGAAATCTCTCTGGTGTTTCTGGGTAATTCTGGCTCTTATATAACCTGGATACAGTTTTCCTGTCATCTGATATCTGTAGATGATAACCAGCTGTACTCACATCCAGTAATATGTCTGTAACCCCCGACACTTGCTGTATGATATCAGATAAACCTGTGTGTAATGTGTGTAAGACCCCCGCCACATCCACATCCAGATCCCCTCCATCATGGAGGAGTTTATCACGTCTCTCTCTGTCCTCATCATCCTCAGTATCACACAAGTCACCTGTGTCTGATTCCTGGAGGACAGTCAGTGGATCCGTCATGTTACACAGCTCCTCAATGTCCCCCATCTTCCTGGACAGCTCCTCCTTCTTTATTTCCAGATCCCAGATCATATCTGACATGGTGACAGAGACCCACAATGCCTGCCCGGAGATCTCCCTCAGGACTCTCTTCTCCAGGTCTTCCAGACGTCTCCTGAGGTCTCTGAACAGGACAGTGACTCTCTCTGTTTCATCATCTGCTTTTCCTTGTACTTTCCTCCTGTGTTCCTCCAGACTCTGGACTCTTTTCTCCGTCTTCTGTCTCTCTGTCATCAGTTTCTGCAGAACATTCCTCAGTTTGTTCTTCTTCTCAGAGGCCTCATCCAGACTCTCCACCTGGTGTCCCCGATGTTCTCCATCCAGCCTGCAGGACACACAGATACAGGAGGAGTCCTCAGTGCAGTAATACTCCAGGATCTTCTTATGGACGGAGCATTTCCTGTTCTCCAGGGAAGTGGTGGGGGGGTCACATAAGACGTGTTCTGGTGCCTTGCTGTGGACTCTCAGGTGATCGTCACACAGAGAAGCTTCACACATCAGACATGATATGACAGCAGGTACAGGAGTGTGAATACATTGAGTACAGAAGACGTTCTGAGATGGTGGATCACGTAGTACAAGCTTCACTATGTTGGCCAAACTTGTGTTCTTCTGAAGGACGGGAAGTTTCTTGAAGTTTGCTCTACATTGCGGACAGGAATAACCTTCAGACCATTGCTGTTCATCCAGAGCAAGATTAATACAGTCCCGGCAGAAGTTGTGTCCACATGTCAGGGTTACAGGATCGGTATAAATGCTCAGACAGATGGAACATTCCAGCTCCTCGATCAGATCAGCATCGGCCATCGCTGACAGCAGAAGAGAGAAATGTAAGGTGAAGCTCCGTCAGGCTTTTCTCATAAAGCAGGGATAAGCAATTAGCGGACCTCCAGCTGTTGCAAAACTACAAGTCCCATCATGCCTCTGCCTCTGGGTTCATGCTTGTGGCTGTCAGAGTCTTGCTATGCCTTATGGGAATTGTAGTTCTGCAACATCTGGAGGTCCGCTAATTGCTTATCCCTGTCATAAAGTAAAACTTGATGTGCTAAGTAAAGGAACTTATAACAGCCAGACAATGATTCATCATTATGACAGCTATAAAGTTGGTAGAGATGACATGTGATTGGTTGATGGGTTTACTGCACTTTGCATATCATCATTGCTCTTTGAACTTTCTTACACGCTAATCCTGAGTGATAAGAGAACAGAGGGTGTATTCAATGTTTATCTACATGTAGGGTAGCTGGGTGACACTTCCTTCATGTTCCCCTCCTTGTTGGGTGCCAAGTGTGGGTCACATAGGAAGCCTACCCCAGGGTGGGTTCTTCTGGGCTATGCTAGGCACCTTAAACAGGGTCACTGCCTTACACATGGGGTTACCTTTATTTGAAGAGATGACTGAACTCTAGGTAACTCTCTTGATGTAATGTACAGTACATCACCGTGGTCACTGTTGCAAGCTAAGCATATCGCTGCTACCTCATTCACAGTAACTGAATGGGGTCCCATCATGAATCTTGCATGGACTCCATGGGTGTGCTTTCTTGACTTTTCCGTACCTGTGACCAGGCCGGGGACCTCGGCGGTGCTCATTTGCTCCCATTGCTATGGGAGATGGATCGCTCATGGAGAGAGTGCTGACAACAACTCTTCCTGCAAGAGGCTCTCTCATCTGAAACGTGTACACACTTACCAGAGGCTTCATGTTAAACCTTTGTTACCCTTGGTAGCCACTTGTGTCTTCACACTGTATTAACTCCTACAAAGCTGTCTTCATTCTCCAGTGCGTGTCATTGACCCAAGCTGTAGACTATGTGTGCCGGTTGCTTGCATTATATCTCTTTAGTAACTTCCAGGGCCGATCCTAGGGACACAGACGCATGGGTGCAGAAATATATCTTACCAACTCCTCCCCTTTACAAATGTTTCTATGGCAACGACTCAAACACAGAGATGGTCCCCTAACAAGGAGAACACGTGAGGCACAGACCTCCCCCCCCCAGCGACGTCACAGCATGACTGGTCTCTCTCCACACAGAGACAGCTGCTTCTTCGCTCTCCTACTCTGACAGGAGGAGGGCGGGGGGACGGGCTTGGGCAGGAAACACAGTGGCAGCGGCGGAGAGAGCCGCCTCTGGACACGGACAAGGAGAGGAGGAGGAGGGAGGGTAGCACTCTGGCGCTTCAGTACCCCCACCTCTGCACTGCACCCCACGCACCTGTCTAGGATCAGCCCTGGTAACTTTAGGCCAGGCAAAGACAACGTTTCAAGAGCTTTACGTAGATGACGTAGATGATGCGGTACTGCACACCACTTTGACCTGAATCCTGCTTGTTTTGTGAGACAACACTCGCAAACCGAGTTAGGATTTTTAGAAATACAATGCTCGTATTGCGAAAAGCTTGTGTACCGCGTTACTCGCAATCCGAGGTTCCACTGTACAGGGTTCGTGTACGGTGCCATTTCAGGTACATTGGGACAGACTCACCCGGGACAGAGCCCTTTGGAGGGGACTGAAGACTGTTGTGGAAATTTGAAGATGTATTTAATATGTATTGTCATAATGGCACCCAGTCTTGGCACTTCCGCAAACCCGCTCTAAACAGAGCTGACTGGGGCAGTCTGAGACTGGTTGAATCTCGTCTGGTAGTAGAAAATGTCTTGAGGTTGGAGTGTGATGTTTGTGGCGTGGGCGTATGTCTGCTGGCGAGGGGCCCTCTGTGCATTTAGCACCGACGATCGTTGAGGAGGGGATGCGATCAGTTCGCAAGCACACTAGTGGTTATGGACAGATGTGCGCTCTTATCTGGGTCTTGTCTGATCAGCATAGCTTGGGATTCATAGCGTACGCCTGTAGATAGCCTCCATTCCACCTACAATAAGGGTATAATCTGGATATGCATTATTCTATGGAATGGAGCAGATTAAGGATTCTATCAGCGTTTAATATGAGAGCTTGTGATCGGTTTTGGGTCAGGGGAGGCACATGCACTCCCTGCCCAGACAAACCCATAAGACTTTAGCCAGCATTGTATGTATTCTATTCATTGTATTGTATTCATTGTATTATATTCTATTCTATTCATTGTATTGTATTCATTGTATTATATTATATTCATTGTATTGTATTCATTGTATTATATTCTATTCATGTAATCTGTAGGACTTCCTGTCAGAAGAAATGTCCTTTTATATGGTGTTTGCTGTGTCAAGGGGACATCCTGTGATGACCACTCCCATGGGGGAGGTGATTAACTGGTGGAGTGATCACTTCCTGTTTGTGAGAATAAAAGAGCTGTGCTAAGCCATGAGTCGGGTAATGATGGCGATGATGGTGACTTGATAACAAGCTGGTGGGCAGGGAATATATGGTGAGTGAACTTATTTAGCTTAAAGATGGCTTATTTCACTAAGACGAAATGTGTGCGATTAGCACAAGGCAGGATGGCGGTGTGCTCTGCACACCACCAAACTGCCACATCAAGACTAACCTCTTGCCTACCGACTATGGGCCCTGGATTTTGAGGGAG
This sequence comes from Rana temporaria, assembly GCF_905171775.1. Classification (NCBI taxonomy): domain Eukaryota; kingdom Metazoa; phylum Chordata; class Amphibia; order Anura; family Ranidae; genus Rana; species Rana temporaria. The sequence continues at coordinate 1,896,556 of NC_053489.1, read as the reverse complement.
CTACAAGCATTTAGGAAGAAGTCCTTTTATCTACGTTATACAAACAGACTTTATTACATTTACAAGGAAGCCATGATAGTCTCTGCCAAATTTGAGAAGGGCAACCAAACTGATAAGAGGCATGGAGGAGCTCAGCTATGAGGAAAGATTAGAAGAACTGAATTTATTCTCTCCTGAGAAGAGGAGAATAAGGGGGGATATGATCAACATGTACAAATATATAAGGGGTCCATACAGTGAACTTGGTGTTGAGTTATTCACTTTACGGTCATCACTGAGGACAAGGGGGCACTCTTTACGTCTAGAGGAAAAGAGATTTCACCTCCAAATACGGAAAGGTTTCTTCACAGTAAGAGATGTGAAAATGTGCAACAGACTCCCTCCAGAGGTGGTTCTGGCCAGCTCAGTAGATTGCTATAAGAAAGGCCTGGATACTTTCCTAAATGTACATAAAATAACTAAGATTTAAGAGTAAATCTAAGTGTACTAAGATTTGTAGGTAAGTAGATCCGGGGTAAATCCGATTGCCTCTCGGAGGATCAGGAAGGAATTTTTTCCCCTGCTGTAGCAAATTGGATCTCATGCTCTGCTGGGGTTTTTTGCCTTCCTCTGGATCAGCTGTGGGTATGGAGTTGGGTGTATGGGATTGTACTGTGTTTTTTATTTTGTTTGTTTATTTTTTGTGGTTGAACTGGATGGACTTGTGTCTTTTTTCAACCTGACTAACTATGTAACTATGTGACTTGAAACTCAGTAAATAGATTTGTGTGAAAAGAAAGCTGGTTAATGAGATCTAGAAAGCACTGTTTGTTATGTGTTTTATTGTGCTAATTAACTCACCTATTGTTTCTGTCTGCTAGCAAACTATTGTGGGATGTGATGTATAATGTACTTTGTTGTGACCTTGGGGCCGGGAACACTGACCTGGAATAAGATCTCTGATTAATCTCAACGATCTCCAGGTGGCTATTTGTTTAATCAACTTAATGTTTATAGTACATGTTGGTGGTTGTTTAGCTATGGTAATTATATTCCTGTGTACGGTTTTTATTGTTGGGGTAATATGATCTGGCGGGGATGTCCTCCTGCGGGGCATAAAGTATGTGTCTGAGTTCCAATGAACAGTCATTTCCTTTGGATTTGACCTCACATTTTGTCTTTGTACGATGTTTGGGGTAAAAGGGCTGCTGTTGGCTCTCGATCTGCTTGGAATGGTTTGGAAGGCAGGAGGTGCTGTTTGGCAGACGGAAGCACCTAGTCAGGGTGCCCGAGCGGCTTCGTCACATTTGGTGGCAGTGGTCGGATGCTTGCTGCAGTTTGGGACATCCAAACCACCACCAAGATCCAAGGCCTAGATAGCAGAAAAGGAGAGGTACAGATACCAGCCGCCATGGAAGAGGAATTCGGAAGGAGGTTGCGAGAGATGCGGATACAGCACAGGGAACCAGTGTCAGAGCAGGTTCTGCTGGGATGGTATGATGCTGTCCACTGGGAACTCTGGAAGGAACTGCTAGCCTGTGAGCAGCGCCACCAGGGAAAAATTCTCCCCTCCATCTAGGAAAAGTACTGGCAAATGCTGTTATTGGGGAAACAAATGCCCAATGAGTAACAGCTGAGTTAAGAAGGCTGGTCCAGGCAGAGATGCGGTTGGACGAGAGCTACAGTGCCCTGCGCTGGTATGTAACCCAAGTGTGCCGAAGGACAGCAGATGGCAGCCGATGGAAGGCTTTGGCTACAACGGCCTTGGGCTGTTCTGGAGGTTGTCCAAGGACTCTGACTTTGGGAGCTATTTGGAGTGACGGAAATCTTTGAGTACCGAGACAGGATACTGAATGTCTCGGAAGTGCTCTGAGCACTGGAAGTTCAGGAATGGCACACAGCAGTTCAGGAATGGGAGCTGGAGGTCGCCTACAGACAGCTGCTAGACTCTGCTGAGCAGCAGGTCTGAGCTCCCTTTGCCTTCAGGAGGTACCAGCCAACAGCTCTGAAATCCTAGCTGAAGTTTCAGCAGAATTACAATGTGCTTTGCCCACCTCAACCCGCAGCTACGGAAGCGGAGCTCTTATGGCGGATGCAGCAAGTGTTGACTGACATTGACGAACCTGCTTCTGCACAGGACAAGCTTGGATGGAGGAATGCATCTGTCCAGCACCTGGGTAAAGGTATGGGAGATGGAGCAGCTGTCTCATTTTCCCAACTGCAATTCAAGGGGTCGGGAGAAGAGGAAGCTGTCCTCACTCCCCAGCCACAGAAAGAATGGATTTATTTGACTTTTAATCAGAGGATGTTATGGATTATAAATCACCTCCTGAAGTGCTGGCACTGGGACCGACTGCCCCATCTGTGCCCTAGATTTTCAGCAATTCCAGAGACTGGGGATTTAATAGACTTTTCTGCTGAGGGGGAACAAACCGGTGAGCCTCCAGCAGAAGGGCTGGCATCAAGGCATGTCGTGGTTGACCTTTGCATACAACAATCAGTGGCCCTTGAGGGTGTCAGGGAGCCAGCCTGACCAGTCACCGAATGGCGCACATGTATAGTGGAACAGCTCTTCGGCGCATGCCCGTGCGTGAACCGCGCTCGTGCATGTGCGGTCCGGCGGCACGGCGCGCGCACACCCCTGAACCATCAGAGGCCTGACCGGCCTATTAAAACCAGCCTCTGTCTCATGACAGGTTGCTGGTTTGTCGTCAGCTCCTGCCTTGAACTTCCTGTTGCTGTACCTAACCTCGTTTGACCCGGATTTCCTCACGACTCTGCTCTCTCTCCTGAAACTGACCTCTGGCTCACCTCTCTGGATTTGCTGCTGTCTCCAACCCCTGACCTCTGGCCTGTACCTTGGACTTGCTACATTCTCCAGCCCTTGACCTTCTGCCTGCACCCCGGATCCGCCTTCAGTCCTAGCCCTTGAAACGTGCTCTGTGTACCTGAACTGTCTTGCTATATGATCCACAGCCTGCCTCTAGTGTATTACTACCTGCTAGCTTCCTGTCCGGCACCTCCTATCAAGCTTCAGCTGCTCCGCTGGTACCGGTGCCTCCTTGGGCCTCCCCCTCTCTGTCCCAACTCCAGGAGGCGGAGTGCGTCAGGTCGCAAAGGTGAGCCACCCTCAGCATCTCGGTCTCGGTGAGTACGTACCTGACAGAGGGTCTGTGTAAGGCCATTGTCTTTTCAGTTTGCTTCCCAGTGGAACAGCTCTGCCCAGCACCAGCGCCTTCCCGATAGAAGAGGCAGCCGGCCTTTCTCCCACAAAACTGACAGGGACATGGGATTTTCTGCCAGCAGCATTTGTGGAGTTACAAGAAACTTCTCCAGCTGAAGCGCTGACAACCAGACAGAGGATCCAGGACCTTTGCCCCACACCTGCAGCAATTCCTGGAGGCCCAAAGTGAAAAGGTGATGGTCACTCCCCAGCAGCAGTGTCCTCCCTACCTAACATCAGAGTAGGTACTCAGGAGTGAAGGAGTCTGGGTAATTATATTCCTGTGTATCTGTGAAATCACCTCAGCCTGACCTCTAATACTATGCACAGGGCCGGCCTTTGGGGTGTGCGAGCTGTGCGGCTGCACAGGACGCCATGGGCAACAGGGGCGCCGTGCGGCCATCACAGCTTGTAAAATGTGAGTCGCAGTCAGTTACTCACATGATCATCACAGGAGTCCGACTCCTATGAGTCACAGCAGCAGGCGCTGCCAGGTCTCCCCTGCCCTGGGACCGGGTGAAGAGCAACGCATCGGTTGCGGCACCTGAAAAAAATGGCTGCTGTCGGCCCCGACAGGCACACTGCGCATGCGCCGCTGCACGGGAAAGCCAGAAAATGCTCGGCGGCGCCATTTTTAAATGCAAAGCCGCACCGTCCATGGAAAGGTCAGTCAGTTTAGGTGATCAGGGGGCAAGGGGTGAAGATGGGGGGGCGCCACAGGATTAGCTCGCACAGGGCGCCTGAACACCTAAGGCCGGCCCTGACTATGCACTGTACTAATGACACTGGCTGTGAAGAGGTTAACGTCTCAGGGTTAACTGTGAGCTGTTTTTACGAAGGGACGTGATGGGTTAAATTCTCTGCTTTGCCGGGAGACAAAAAACGCCCCATCCCCGCTGTCAGTAGCGAGGTCTGTGTTGTTTATGAACACAGACTTCTCTCCTGTCAGATTGATCGGCATCTAAGGGCGCCAGTGAGAGCACAGCCAGATAGGTGGGAGCACACATGCCCCCCTGCCCGGAAATAAACAATAATGTATAGTTACGTGATTTTGCGCAGCCAGTCCGCACTCTAGGTGTAATACTACAGGGCGTGGTCAGCAAGCGGGTAACCCAACTAAGGGGAATATGTCATCCAGCCAGAGAAAGATGGAATGTTCTTCTGCCGGAGTTATGGGAAGAGGCCTGGATGGAGGTATGACACACCTATCTGGAGACGGTTATATCCTCCAATGATAGGGATTAGATATATTATACCCCAGTGAGACAATCTTAAATGTGAAGAATGGAGAATGATATAAGTGTCAGAGCAATGAAGGGCCCCTCCTACACATGGTATGGGGGTGGAAAAAGATTGGACCCTTGTGGTCACAGGTGATCGAATTTATAGCAGATCATTTGTGTAACGGCTACCCAAGTAGTGTGAGGGTCTCAGCCGTTGGAGACGTCCTTTTCCCTGGCAAGCTGCGATATGCAGGTACCGCCGGTATATCCCATCGAACGCCCTTCCAAGAAACGAGACGGGCTACGTTTGCAGAGTCAAGCAGGACTGACTTTTAATGCCACATTTTTCTTCCTTATATCTGGTTACAAACTGTACAGAAACAAATGACACTCCCCTGAGCCAATCAGCTGCTAGACGTTTTGGCTCCTAAACTTAACTTGATCAGACAATAGAATTCAATTAACCTTTAAAACAATTATCACTCACATATAATCCCCATCAGCATACACCTCACAGGGGGCTGTTACCTACACAAAGAGAGTTCTCATTAGCTATGCGAAGGGTACATTAGCATTCAGCAGTGAAAGAGACTTGTCCAATTAACCCTTTGAGCTCAGAATACAATGTGGTACATCCAATTGTGACAAGCCATGCAGTTCCTTGTAGTCCTCCCTGCATGAAGATTATTGATGTCCCGGCAGCATGCATAGGTCTGTTACACTACTCCCCTTTTGTGGAACACTCCGGCAGACCCGGATTGATCCTTTTCGGATCAACTTGGGGATGTCCGGTCTGCTGTTAGGGTAAAAGTTCCGTTTGCCTGGACAGTCCGTCGGCCTTCCCATTGGCTTACCAGGTCGGTAGCTGATGGTGACGGTGAATAATAGAATTCAATTCTGGAACATTCACTTGCTTTGCTCTCTCAATGGCTCCCCAAACCTGTTGCTGATGCTCTTGGGACAGATACGGCACCACCTGGATGCAAATCCCATTTAATCTTTTGACAATTTCCGCCTGTTTGTGCATTTCAATGTTCAAGCCACGGGACATCTCATAATACATGACGTAGTGTCGTTGCATCTCTGATTTCTCACTGGCCAACTTGTCACATTCCCATTTTAGACTGTGATATTGTGCCGGATCTACAGTACATGTCGGGGAAGGTAGTCTTACCCGGTTCTCAGCAGCAAGCGGGTTGATTCCAGCAACGTGGGTGGTCCCGGCACAAGCAGCAGCAGGTGTAGGTAAATAAGCCGAAGTCAGAGGGCCAATGTCGTTGCCCAGCACCACCTCGGCAGGTAGGTTGTCCATGATACCAACTGTGGTCTTTCCTGACCCGGCTCCCCAGTCTAAGTGCACCCGGGCGGTGGGTACGCGAAATACAGCACCCCCTGCGACCCGGACGGCAACTGTGCGAGTGGACACGTTTTCTGGCTTTACCAGATGTTTTTGAATCAGAGTGATAGTAGTCCCGGAATCTCTTAGGCCTTGTGCTACTTGTCCATTCACCCGTACCTCCTGACGGTGATGCTGACGGTTATCCGGAGAGGTAGCTTGTATTGGGTCTGCCTCATACCAAATTCCCAGACATTCCTCAGGGCCCCCCTCGGTCTCCAGGCAGTGGGCCGCAGAGGGACGTGATGGAGTGACCTCTGTGTTGGGTGTTGTGCGTCTCCAGTTGTTATTTGTAGCTCTCAAAGGGCAATAACGAGCAATATGTCCCGTGTCGCTGCAGTGATGGCACATCACCCTAGGCGAATCCCGGGGGTAGTTGCTAGGCCCCTGAGGACGTGGTGGGACTGGAGCCCGAAACTCTGGGCGTGGGGTGACGGTTAGAGTACGCGGTTCTACCTTCTGAGCCAGCCGCATAGTACCCTGGCTTACTTTCCTTGTCTCCGCGTACTCATCTGCTAGCCGAGCCGCCTCGTTTAAGTTAGCGGGACGGCGATATCGTACCCAGTCTTGTATGTCTGCGGCCAGGTCTTGGAAGAAATGTTCCATTGGGAACAGCTGCAATACTTCCTTCCCGGTGTTGGCCTTGCACCCTTGGACCCAAAGGGATGCCACCCTTTGTAACTGGTTGGCCCATTCCATGTGGGAGTCCACAGCCATCTTCTTGGACTCCCGGAAGCGCCGGCGGTAGGCTTCTGGCGTTACGGCGTATCGGGTTAGCAGCGCCTTTTTAACTTGCTGGTATTGTAAAATATCCTCTGGAGCGAGAGCCCGAAAGGCTTCATTGGCTTTGCCCGACAATTTCCCCGACAAAATAGTGACCCATTGGTCTGGTGGTACCTGGTGTAGTGAGCACTGCCTCTCAAAGTCCGCCAAATATCCATCGATTTCCTCCTCGCTTTCTACAAAAGCTTTAAATGCAGTGAACGGTATTTTCTTTCCTGTAGCAGCAGGTGGGGGGGTAGGAACTGCAGGTGTAATGGGCTGTCTCGCTCTTACCAGTTCCAGTTCTTGTCCCCTCTTTGTTTGTATCTCTTCCCTTGCTTCCCGGAACAGCTGGTTTATTAGTTCCACGGACGTTTCTGGATACAAGGATAATCTCCGCTGTACAATCCCAGTAATTACATCTTCCTCGCTGACAGGTGCAAGGGGCTCCGTTCCTTCCCTGGATCCATCCATTTCGTCCAGCTCCAGCAGGTCAGCTATCAGCTCCCTCCGTGGTCTGTCGCTGGCGCTCCTACCACGACTCTCCAATAGATCTTTTAGTGTGGATCTTTTCAGCCTGGCGTACTGCGACTCCATTCAGCACTTGCTCTTTGGATAAAAGGACCATCCCACTGCTGCCACCAATGTAACGGCTACCCAAGTAGTGTGAGGGTCTCAGCCGTTGGAGACGTCCTTTTCCCTGGCAAGCTGCGATATGCAGGTACCGCCGGTATATCCCATCGAACGCCCTTCCAAGAAACGAGACGGGCTACGTTTGCAGAGTCAAGCAGGACTGACTTTTAATGCCACATTTTTCTTCCTTATATCTGGTTACAAACTGTACAGAAACAAATGACACTCCCCTGAGCCAATCAGCTGCTAGACGTTTTGGCTCCTAAACTTAACTTGATCAGACAATAGAATTCAATTAACCTTTAAAACAATTATCACTCACACATAATCCCCATCAGCATACACCTCACAGGGGGCTGTTACCTACACAAAGAGAGTTCTCATTAGCTATGCGAAGGGTACATTAGCATTCAGCAGTGAAAGAGACTTGTCCAATTAACCCTTTGAGCTCAGAATACAATGTGGTACATCCAATTGTGACAAGCCATGCAGTTCCTTGTAGTCCTCCCTGCATGAAGATTATCAATGTCCCGGCAGCATGCATAGGTCTGTTACAATTTGGATCTCCCGAATGTTTGTAACCCTCTAATGTGTCTTCTGGGGGTTATTGAGGGTGAAGTGATGAACAATCCCACCAAAAGTTTATTAAGTGTAGCACCCCCTTGTGTACAAAGTTTGGATTGTTAGGCAAATTTAGTTGGACTTCACTTTAGCCTGTGAAGTTAGTTCAGTTGGGGGTTCAAGTGAAGCTCAGTGTAGTTTAGCTGGCAGGCGGGGTCTCTGTCGCCCACCCCTGGCTTCTGGAAACTTCTAGTAAGTTCCAGAACTTAGTGGGTGGGGGTTTGGAGATGAGAGCCTGAATATTCAAGGGATCTCTGTCAATCCCTGGGTAAGGATGGCCCGGGAGGTGGGAAGATGACCCTTAAATATTGTTGAGCCTGGCCATGTGGGGAGAGAGTCCTGGATCCAGAGGCCTGGGGGGGGACCTGTGCTGGGGGAGGATGGGAGGCTCAGCCTCCAGGCAGAAGGTGCCAGAGAGAGATAGGAGAGGAGGAAGGAAACTGAGAGGGACCCTCACCCCATTCAGTCTCAGCTGGACTGATTGAGACACCCTGGCAAGCAAGTGGGACCTGTACTGCAGGAAGCCTGGGCAGAAGTCACCATCTATGCTGCAGGATGTAAAGGGACTGAGTGAAGACCTCTGTTTTACCACCCAAAGCCTGCAGGGATAAGCAATTAGCGGACCTCCAGATGTTGCCAAACTACAAGTCCCATGAGGCATAGCGAGACTCTGACAGCATCAAGCATGACACCCAGAGGCAGAGGCATGATGGGACTTGTAGTTTGGCAACAGCTGGAGGTCCGCTAATTGCTTATCCCCGCTATAGGGGAACAATACCCAGCTGGCCATTTGGGAGGGACAGCTACTGCCAACCTTCACCCCCTGATTGGGCTTATCTTGTGATCGTGTGCCAGTGCTGGGATCTGTATTGGAAGTGATGGACCCGTCCGTTGGAAGTAATTTTCCCCGGGAACGACGCAGTCTGGAGTTTTGTACTAAGAGGAACGTTCAACCACAGCGCTCCTCAACATTCTTCTACACACCCCCCCCCCCCAAAGCCTACAAGGGAGATTACAGTCAAGTGCAATATTGGGCTATCCCTCAGAGGGACAGTCTACTGTTATGCCTCGTACCCATTGGAAAAACTGCGATGAGAGCCTTTGACCAGGAATTCCGACCGTGTGTATGCTCCCTCGCAGTTTTTCGACGGGAAAACTCCCGGGGAAAAAAAAAGAGAGCAGGATCCCTTTTTTCCCAACAGGAAAAATCCTAGCGGGAAAACCGTTCGTCTGTATGCTTTTCCGACGCATGCTCGGAAGCATAGAACTTCATTTTGTCGGCTCGTCGTAGTCTTTTACGTCACCACGTTCTTGGCAGACAAAAGTTCACCGGACAAGGCAGGCTTGAGAGGAATTCCCTCAGGAAAACCATCGGTTTTTTTTTTCCGACAGGAAAGTTCCAACTTCATTTCAGGTACTTTAGTCTTCCCTGCAAAATGCCAGTGCACCTGGCTCCAACTAAGAATTCCCTAAATAAGGGTCTCTGATCATCTCCTGTACGATGTCTGCAGTCTCTGATCATCTCCTGTACGATGTCTGCAGTCTCTGATCATCTCCTGTACTATGTCTGCAGTCTCTGATCATCACCTGTACTATGTCTGCAGTCTCTGACCATCTCCTGTATCATGTCTGTAGTATGTCTGGGGGGTCTTTCTAACAGACTCTCTAACAGAAGCCCTCTCTGTGTCCATCAGAGAGCCCCCCCCCCCTCTCCAGGTCCCAATAAAGTAATCTGCTCCTCTTCCTGTATTTTGTTTATTGTAAAGAGATCATGTAAGGCTCCCGGGGTAATGAAGACTTCATGGGGGAGCACCTCTGTGGTTGAGTCATTGCCATAGAAACATTTGTAAAGGGGAGGGGTTAGTAACATGACCACGCCCATGTGGGGGCGCCAGAAATATTTCTGCACCCAGGATCCTGTGTCCCTAGGATCGGCCCTGCATCCATGACCGTGTAAGTATGTAGCTCCCTCCCAGCTCTCCCGGGCTCATCCGAGATCGGCACCCCCCCCAGGTGGGGATGTCCTCCTGCTGCTGCCTAATGCTCTATTCTCCATGTCTCCTGGCCAACAACTCCTCCCCCAATGGGCTGGGACCTGAGCTTATATGGGAGGCCTGTCCCCTGCCAATTCCAAGAGGGATTGGTCAGGGCTCCACACATGAGCTCCCTGTCACTCCAGTCCTGTGCCCTGCCCCTCTTCCAGATCATTCTCCTTGAAAGCAGGGGAGGCTACACTAACCACTCCCTGCCCCCAGATCAAAACAAGCAGGCCTAGCCTGAAGCGTAGGCCTGCCTAAATGTAGAAAATCCTATTCTAGCTCCTCCCTACAGTAGAGGGCGCTACATTCACAAGGAATCTGATATCTCTACAATGGACACACCAGTGGCGGTGCATCCATAGTGGGCGCAGGAGCTCCGCCCCTCTCGCTCCTGCACCGCCACTGAAAACAATACATAGAATCATGCATTGTTGCCGCTGCCGCCCACTATTCAGATGGCCGGCCCCCTGGCGAGCCGCGAGCGCCGGCCATCTGAAAAACGGCAGCTGGTTGGTTGTGGAAGTGCCGCTGGCTCTGATAGGCTTTCCGATTACAGCGAGCGGGCTGTAATCGGCTTCCAAATAGTTAACCAGGGGATGCACGGAGGGGGGGGGGGGCGTTCCATGGTTAACACTGACATGCATCTCAGCCAATCAGGTTCATGGGATCTGGTTACCGGTAACCGTGCCGTCCCGTGCGCCTGCAGGGATAGGTGGCACGGATGGGCAGGGATAGGCGACACGTATGGGCACTGATAGGCGACACGTATGGGCACTGATAGGCGGCATGGATGGGCACTGATAGGCAGCATGGATGGGCATAGATGGGCACTAACTAATGTGTTGTACTAATGGATGCCAATCAGTGCCAAACAATGCCTGCCAATCAGTGATGCCCATTGTGGGCACTGATTGGCATCCATTGTGGCACTGATTGGCATCCATTATGTGTCATCCCTGGTGGTCTAGGGTGGCATACCTTTTATTTAAATCCCTGGTGATCTAGTGGAATCCCTGGTGGTCCAGTGGGCATCCCTGGTGGTCCAGTAGGCATCCTCAGGGGGGGCTGCGCTGATAATCGATCAGCACAAACCCCCCTCTGTCACAGGAGCAGCCGATCGGCTCTCCTCTACTCGCGTCTGACAGACGTGAGTGACTAAAAGTCGATTACCGGCTTTTGCTGTTTACATCGTGATCAGCCGTGATTGGACACGGCTGATCACGTGGTAAAGTGCCTCCGTGAGAGACCCTTTACCTTGATCGGTGTTGCGGGGTGTCAGACTGACACCCTGCAACAACGATCGCCGCAATGCGCGCCCCCGGGGGCGCGCAGCGGCTCAGAATCCTGACTGGACGTCATATGACAGTGATGGCGAACCTTGGCACCCCAGATGTTTTGGAACTACATTTCCCATGATGCTCATGCATTCTGCAGTGTAGTTGAGCATCATGGGAAATGTAGTTCCAAAACATCTGGGGTGCCAAGGTTCGCCATCACTGTCATATGACGTCCAGTCAGGATTTTACAACCACTTTGCCATTGGCGGGCGGGAAGGGGTTAAACACAAGACACCACAAGATGTTACTTTTTATTTATTTATTTTTTGGGTTTGTTTTAATCTGATAAGTTACATATAATAACCCCCGAAAAATTCTGTACGATGATAAGAAAGCCGCGATTATACGGAGGAATACGCGTCGCTGTACATCCGCGGTTCTCAGGATGATCGTCAATATAACTTTTTGGAAAATCATTTCCTTATGAGGATACATATGTTTCCTTGTGCTGTACACTGGTGTGGCGTCAGTTACTTTTCTACAGAAATAATATTCCGTATTTATCACGGTATAACGCGCTCCCGCGTATACCGCGCACCCCTAAAGTGACCCCCAATCCTGTGGAAAAAAAGTTATTTTTGTACTTACAGTTTTGGTGTCTTGCGCGGCATCCATCAGCGGCCTCGTCGGGTCCGGCGTCCTTCTGCAGCTTCGGGTGTCCTCTTCGGCGGGTCCGGCGTCCTCCTGCGGCTTCGGGCGTCCTTCTGCGGCTTCGGGTGTCCTTCTGCGGCGGGTCCGGTGTCCTCTTCGGCGGGTCCGGCGTCCTTCTGCGGCTTCGGGTGTTCTTCTGCGGCGGGTCCGGTGTCCTCTTCGGCGGGTCCGGCGTCCTCTTCGGCGGGTCCGGCGTCCTTCTGCGGCTTCGGGTGTCCTTCTGCGGCGGGTCCGGTGTCCTCTTCGGCGGGTCCGGCGTCCTCTTCGGCGGGTCTGGCGTCCTTCTGCGGCTTCGGGTGTCCTTCTGCGGCGGGTCCGGTGTCCTCTTCAGCGGGTCCGGTGTCCTCTTCGGCGGGTCCGGCGTCCTTCTGCGGCGTCCTCGCGTCCTCCCCGCTCGTTTCCCGCGCCGAGTTTTGAATACTGCGCTAGCATATACCGCGCAGCAGTACACTCGGGGCAGGCTCGGCAACTGTCGCGGTCACGTCCTGTACGTCCAGGACGTGACCGCGGAAGATGCCGAGACTGGCCGACTATACCCGAGTGTACTGCGCTCGGCATATGTCGCCGCAGTATTCAAAACTCGGCGCGGGAAAGCGGGTATCGGCGTATATCGCGCACCCACGATTTTACCCTGATTTTCAGGGCAAAAAAGTGCGCGATATACGCCGATAAATACGGTACCTTTTTTTTTTTATAAATGATTAACTAAAATGACACCAATAATCCCGGAAGAGACCGCGAGGACTTTACCTTCATTATAGAAAATGACTCCTTTATGGTCTCCAACGCCTTCATAAAGTCCGGAGTCCACCGAAGAATACCGAACATGGAGGACTATAAAAACCTGTCTGAGGGAAAAACATGCTGTAAAAATTCCTCCTAATCAATATATCTTATACAGTGCCTGGAAAAAGTATTCATACCCCCTGGAATTTCCCACACGTTGTCACGTTACAACCAAAAGCGTAAATGTATTTTATTGGGATTTTATGTGATAGAACAACACGGTGGACCAGATTCTCAAAGAGATACGACGGGGTATCTCCTGATACACCGTCGTATCTCTGAGTTCTGCCGGTCGTATCTATGCGCCTGATTCATAGAATCAGGTTACGCATAGATATGCCTAAGATCCGACAGGTGTAACTGTGTTACACCGTCGGATCTTAGGCTGCAATTCCCGGCCGGCCGCTAGGTGGCGTTTCGCTTTATTTACGCGACGATTATGCTAATGTGCAGTTACGCCGATTCCGAAACGAACGACTGCCCGGCGCTTTTTTTTTACGTCGTTTGCGTTCGGCTTTTTCCGGCGTATAGTTACCCCTGCTTCTATGAGCCGCAGCCAATGTTAAGTATGGCCGTCGTTCCCGCGTCGAACGTTGACATTTTACGTCATTTGCGTACGTCGATTCTCAAACGCGCTGGACGCAAGTTACGCTCGCGCCGAAACCAATGACGTCCTAGCGACGTCATTGGGAGCAATGCACGCCGGAAAAATTTGCGGACGGCGCATGCGCATTTAAATCGGCGCGGGGACGCGCCTGATTTAAATACTACACTCCCCCTAGCCGCGGAATTTTAATTTACGATTGATTTACGATCCGCCGCCGCAAGTTTGGAGTTAAGTGTTTTGTGAATTACCCACTTGCCTCTAAAACTTGCGGCGGCGGATCTTAAATCAGATAGATTACGCGGATCTAAAGATCCGCTGATCTATGTGAATCTGGCCCAAAGTGTCACATAATTGTGAAGTGGAAGGAAAATGATAAATGATACAAATAAATATGTGAATAGTGTGTGGGGGAGGGGCATTTGTATGGCGCCCCCCGGAGTAAATACTTTGTAGAACCCCCTTCCCTTTCTCTACAAGTCTTTTCAGGGATGTCTATACTAGGGATGAGCTTCCAGTTCGTGTCGAACCCATGTTTCGGCTAGAACATTGTCTGTTCGGCCGTTCGCCGAATTTCGAACATTATGGGCCGTTCGCGCCAAATTCGAGTGGCGCGTCACGGCCCTTAATTCACTGCGGCACCGCAGTGCATTGCTGGCTGATGATTGGCCAAGCATGCACTATGACCCGCAAGCTTGGCCAATCACAGCGCCGTAAGCAAAGAGAGCCATAATTGGCCAGAGCCAGGGTGGCTTTGGCCAATTATGTCTCAGGGGGTTTAGTACACGCCCCACACTATATAAGGCCGCCTGCGTGTCGGCCTTGTTTAGTGTGTTGCGGCGGTTTTGAAAGACAGACAGAGAGAGAGAGAGAGACAGTGTCATTTTAATTGAGTTAGATAGAGCAGGCAGGCAAGTCAGTTAGCTGCAGTTACAGTGTGTAGAGGATATATATGCATCCCAGGTGTTGTACATATATGTATGCACTGTATTCAGTTTATCTAGATCCGTTCCTGTATTCTCTTCCTAATATACTGACAGGCAGGCAGGTGATTGTGCTAGATGCAGTATTTTCACTTAGTGTACTGCAGGAGTCCTCAAACTACGGCCCTCCAGTTGTTCAGGAACTACAATTCCCATCATGCCTAGTCATGTGTGTGAAGGTCAGAGTTTTACAATGCCTCATGGGATGTGTAGTTCCGCAACAGCTGGAGGGCCGTAGTTTGAAGATCCCTGGTGTACTGTGTCCTCTGCACAGTGTGCACCTAAAGCTACCTGACTACAATTGCTGGTGTTCTCATATTAATAATTACTACAGGCAGGCAGTTGATTCTGCTAGCTGCAGTATAATCAGTATATATATATATATATATATATATATATATATATATATCCCAGCTATGTGCAGCTACATCTCCCTGCAGGCCATTAGTATGTCTGGAAGGACAACAAGGAGAGGCAGAGAGTCACGGGACGATAAAAGAGGGCAAGCAGGCTCCGCGTCTAGAGGCAACAGTGCTGGTCGTGGACACGGTGCATCCTCATCAGCATGTGGCCGTGGGACACACCCGTCCTTTTTTTCGGCAGCTGGCCATGTTGAGCCGCAACATGCCGAAGACTTGGTAGAGTGGATGACCAAGCTGTCCTTATCCTCCTCATCCTCTCTCACCCAGGCTCAGGGTACTTTGTCTGGCAAAGCAGCTGCCAACGCGGCCTCCTCCCTCTGCACAATGGCATCACTCACTCCTTCCCTAGCCCCACCATGTCCTCCTGAGGAGTCCCCGGAACTGTTTGACCACAGTGTTGGGTACATGCTGAAGGCCCTGATGATGGTACACAGATAGAGGAAGGCAGTAACGTGAACCCAGAGAGAGGGGGTGCCAAAGAAGGACAGCAATCTGGTAGTCATGTTCCCCCAGCTGCAGCATACTGCCAGGTTTGCTCCAGTGATGAGGAGGGAGGGGATGATGAGGTCACTGATTCCACGTGGGTGTCTGAAAGGAGAGAGGAGGTGGAGAAGGAGGAGGAGGTACATCTCCATAAGGCAGGATGCCCTCCAGGGGCCAGCTTAAGGGCAGCACACCGACTGCATCACACCGCAGAGCTCCGCATGTGCAGGGCACTGCTGTGTCTCAGTGTTATTCCAAAAGTTCTTTTGTGTGGGCCTTTTTTAAGATGAGTGCATCAGATCGCACCTCTGCTATTTGCAAAATATGTTGCAAGCGTATCTCGCGTGGCCAAAACATCACCCGCTTGGGCACCACATGCTTGACCAGATATATGTCCACCTGCCATGCAGTTCCTTGGCAAGCGTACCTCAAAGACCCACACCAAAGAACAAAGTGGACCTCCCCTTGCCCCTCATCAGCTGGGATCTCCAACCCCACTATACCCTCAGTCCTCTCTGAAGCCTGCACTGATAAGACTGAAGGTGTAGAATTAGGTGTGTCACAGCCAAGTACTTGTGGGCAATCTACTATCGGTACACTGATGTCAGATTGTACCAGGCAAATTTCCCTGCCCCAGCTGCTGCAGCGCCAAAAGAAGTACTATCCCAGCCATCCACATGCCCAGCGGTTGAATGCTAGCTTAGCTAAATTGCTAGCACTTCAACTGCTGCCTTTTCAGTTGGTAGATCCTGCCACTTTCCGTGAGTTTGTGGAATGTGCGGTACCTCAGTGACAGTTTCCCAAACGCCACTTTTTCTCACGGAAGGCGATTCCGGCTCTCTTCCGGCATGTGGAAGGCAATGTCCATGCCTCGCTGGACAGGGCGGTCAACGTTAAGGTGCATATTGCCACTGACTCATGGTCCAGCAGGCATGGACAGGGACGTTACCTGTCTTTCACTCTCCATTGGCTGACTTTGCTGGCAGCTGGGATGGATGCAGGACAAGGTACAGTATTGTTGGAGGTTGTTTCCGCCACCACGCCTCCAAAATACTACTACTGGTTGTGACACACCTCTCTCCTCCACCCCCTCCTCTTCTTCCTCTGTGGCTTTTTCCTGTGCTGATTTGTCCTTGGAACCAGCGGTGCTTCGTAGGCGTTCAAGGGGCTACGCAGGTACGCAGGCAAAAATATGCCATGCGGTGCTTGATTGGTGTGCTTGGGGGACAGGAGCCACACTGGGGCAAAGGTTCTGTCTGCTCTGCAGGGGCAGGCTCAGAGGTGGTTGATTCCACGCCAGCTTAAGCCAGGATTGGTGGTTTGCGACAATGGCACCAACCACCTCTCCGCCCTCCCACAGGGACAACTGACCCATGTGCCCTGTTTAGCTCATGTCCTTAACTTGGTGGCGCAGGGGTTCTTGAGGAGGTACCCGGGCTTACAGGATGTCCTGAAGCAGGCCAGGAAACTGTGTGCATTTCTGCCGGTCATATAATGCCAGTGCTCGGCTGGCTGACCTCAAAAAGGAATACAACCTGCCCAAGAACCGCCTAATCTGTGACATGCCCACCAGGTGGAACTCTATGTTGGCCATGCTGCAGTGGCTGCACACACAGCAGAGGGCCATCAATTAGTATCTGTATCAATATGGCACCAGGACAGGGTCAGGGGAGCTTGTTTTTTTCCCCCCACGCCAGTGGGCTATGATCAGGGATGCATGCACTGTCCTGTCACCATTTGAGGAGGCCACAAGGATGGTGAGCAGTGACAGTGCATGCATCAGTGACACTGTCCCTCCTATTCACCTGTTGGAGCACACGCTGCGTGGAATAATGGACAAGGCACTTGAGGCAGAACAGAGGGAGGAAGAGGAGGACTTCCTTACCTCTCATAGGCCCCCTTTATCCAGACAGTGTTTCTGCTGGCCCGCCTATCACACAGGAAGAGGATAAGGAGGAGGATTGTGTCAGCATGGAGGTGGAGCCTAGCACTCAGCATCAGTAGCAGTCTTCAAGGGATCAATTACAGTCCCAAGAAACCCATGGACTTGTACGTGGCTGAGAGGAGGTGGCTGCGGATCATGTCGTCCTGAGTGACCCTGAGGACTCCGGACCAAATGCCTTAGCAAACCTACGCTGCATGGCCTCCCTGATCCTGTAAAGCCCACGGACGGATCCTTGTATTCGAGGTATCAAGGAGAGGGATCATTACTGGCTGGCAACCCTCCTTGATCCACGTTACAAGAGTAAGGATGCGGACCTTATCTTGCCGTCGCAGAGGGAGCAGAAGATGAAACATCTTCGGGAGGCCTTGCAGAAAGGTCTGTGCAACGCGTTCCCAGAGACTGGGAGGTTAAAAAATCCTGGTCCTGGACAACGTGTTGCTGAGGCTTCGGTTAATCACAGAATGAGTGGTGGAGAAGGTGGCCGTATGACCGATGCGGTCAGACAATTTTTTAGTCCGCAGCCCCAGCGTCTGTTTTACATGGTGTGGGAATACCTAGGGGCAAGATCAGACTTGGACACCTTCCCCACCGAAAATCCTCTGGCTTACTGGGTCTTGAGGATGGATCACTGGCCATAGCTTACACAGTACGCAATTGAGCTACTGGCTTGCCCTGTATCCAGTGTTCTTTCAGAATGCACATTCAGTGTTGCTGGAGGCTTTGTAACCGATCACAGGGTGCGCCTGTCCACCGACTCGGTCGATCGACTGACTTTCATAAAAATGAATCAGGCTTGGATCACCATCAGCTACCAAGCACCTGATGCTGATGTAACCGAATCATTTTTTTTGAAATGTCAGATCCCTTGGAGACTGCCTATGCTGATGCTGAGTGACTATCCTGTTATGCTGAGTGACTATCCTTTTCCTCCTCAATGATCATGCTGATAGCTTGTATAAGATTGGGGTTATTAGACTCCAACGATAGATGCGTTTTCCAGTGAATACGCCAATCCAGAACTGAGTTTTTAAGGGCCTGGTAGGCCACTTTTATTTAAAAGCATAAAAGTTCACAAATACAATAGCAGCCCTCGCAGGGGGTTCCACCATTCCTGTATCTTGCCAAATCAACAGTGTAGCCTCCTAGCTGTCATACTTGCTACCCGGCTGTTTCAGGCCTTTAGCCTAGGCCCCAGTTCTGTTCCTCAGAACGAACAGTTTCCAAGAGTTAAACACAAACCTAGCTTACTCCCATTAAGGACATCTGCCTCCTGCAGACATCCACACAGCCTCCGACTTCTCTCAGAGAGATTGGGAATTCACCCGATTCCCAGGACAGACTTCCTGTCTGTGGGTGGGGCCCTGAGTTATAGTCAGGTCAGAAGTAAATAGCCCAACACACAGCTGTGCAATCAGCGTGCCTTTCTCTCTAAAATATGGCGTAAACCAGCAATCTTTCCCATAACACAGAGTCCCACCCTCACACTTGTAAGAACATTTTTGGTTCTGGGCACCGCCACCAGTGGCCCAATTCAAATTTGGAGGGGGGGGGGTTGCTGGAGGAGAAACGTGTTCAGATGCCAGCTGCAGGGTCTGATGATGGGGGAGCCTAGTGCTAAAGTCATCAGTACTGGGGCATGGTCAGACCAGGAGATCGGTTGGATCTGCACTGCTCGGGTCAGTCGTAGGGCTGGGTTGTTGATAAAGAAATAATCTATGCAGGAGTGTGTACGGTGAGGGGCCGAGTAGAAAGTAAATTGTCGTTCGCCCGGATGGAGAACCCGCCAGGCATAAAAAAAAAACATAGTGTCTCGAAATTTGTCGAAACACTGCAAGTTTCTAAGCACTCGGGCTGGGGCTGCCCTGAGGTTCACCACAAGGCGATCCGAGGTGACCGATTGGGTCAGGTTAAAGTCCCCCCCGATCACTAGAGTCCCATGGTCTGTTCGGAAGAGGCGCGCGTACACCCTGGACAGGAACCCGAGCTGCCGAGCTTTAGGGGCATAAATAGCGCAGAAGGTAACCTCCCGGTCCTGCCATGGGCCCTGGAGGATGAGGTAGTGACCGTTTGGGTCACTATAATGGTGGGAGCTGGTAAAGGGAAAGCCCTTCTTAATGAGTATAGCCACTCCGGCCCTTGTATGGGGCCCTGAGGAGAGGTAAATATGAGAGTAGTACCGTGAAGCAAAGAAGCCTCCTTTCTCAAAATGCGTTTCCTGGACCATGACAACATCCGCCCCCGACTACCTAAACTCCCTCAGAGCCAGATGCCTTTTTCTATTGGAGTTCAATCCGTTTACATTTAGGGACTCAAACACTTTTTATGACAATAACTTGCATATTAGACTTTAAAATTAGCACTTTTTATTTTTCACGTTCGGGTCCCATAGACTTTAATGGTGTACGAGAGTTCGCACAAACTTTCGGGCCATTTGCATGTTCTGCGGGGGGTGTTCGGCTCATCCCTATTGTCCAATAATCAACCACCAGAATTTAACCTTCATGTGATTGGTGGATCTGGGGTAACGCAGACAGTTCATATTATGTGATTTGATAACAATATAAAATATTTCTGCAGAGAGAAGTGTTGCGGTCTCTGATGATTAAATGGTTTCACCATCTCTGTGTAGATAAACATGGAACGCGCCCTTTCTTCTCTCTTATCACTCAGGATTATTCCATAAGGAGGTTCAAAGAGCAATGATAATGTGCAGTAAACCCATCAACCAATCACAGTGCAGTAAGTCTGAATATAATCACATGACTGTTATCAATTACTGGACTTTGTATGTTGTTTTCTATCCTAATAAATAAGTCTGACAGTTCAATCTTCTCTCTTACTCTTCTGTCCTCAGCGATGGCGTCTTCTCATCTGCAAGAGGATCTGGAATGTTCCGTCTGTCTTAACATCTATACGGATCCTGTGACCCTGAGATGTGGACACAACTTCTGCCGGGACTGTATTGGTCGTGTGTTGGATACACAGGGAGGATCTGGAGGATATTCCTGTCCTGAATGTAGAGAAAAACTCAAGAAACGTCCCGTCCTTCAGAAGAACATTGCTCTGTGTAAGATATCGGAGACCCTCCAGACTACACAAGGTGATCGGTACAAAATCGGGATCTCCTGTACTTACTGTATTCACACTCCTGTACCTGCTGTCATATCCTGTCTGCATTGTGAAGCTTCTCTGTGTGACAATCACCTGAGAGTCCACAGCAAGTCACCAGAACACGTCTTATGTGACCCCCCCACCACTTCCCTGGAGAACAGGAAATGCTCCATCCATAAGAAGATCCTGGAGTATTACTGCACTGAGGACTCCTCCTGTATCTGTATGTCCTGCAGTTTGGTTGGAGAACATCGGGGACACCAGGTGGAGACTCTGGATGAGGCCTCTGAGATGACGAAGAAGAAACTGCAAAAGGTTCTGAGAAAGCTGATGACAGAGAGAGAGGAGATGGAGAAAAGAGTCCAGAGTCTGGAGGAACGCAGGAGGAAAGTACAAGGAAAAGCAGATGATGAAACATAGAGAGTCACTGTCCTGTTCAGAGACCTCAGGAGACGTCTGGAAGACCTGGAGAAGAGAGTCCTGAGTGAGATCTCCCAGGAGGCAGATCAAACCTACCTCTTTATATCAGGTGTGATCCAGGAGCTGGAAATAAAGAAGGAGGAGCTGTCCAGGAAGATGGGGGACATTGAGGGGCTGTGTAACATGACGGATCCACTGACTGTCCTCCAGGAATCAATCACATGTGACTTGTGTGATACTGAGGATGATGAGGACAGAGAGAGACGTGATAACCTCCTCCATGATGGAGGGTATCTGGATGTGGCAGGGATCTCGCACACATTACACACAGGTTTATCTGATATCATGTCTGGGGTAAATGTAGAGGAATGTACAGGCACACATGTCTATCCACACTCTACTACAGGAGGCAAAGGTCACATCATCAAAGCATCCAGGAGACGTCCCCAACCCTCCCCCACCATACAACACTCACACCGCCAGACTGGAGGACCAAATATTGGGTCTGTACAGCAAACATTGGGGGTAAGAGATATATTACTGGATGTGAGTACAGCCGGTAATAATCTACATATATCAGATGACAGGAAAACTGTATTCTGGACATTATATAGTCATTATCGCCCAGAAACACCAGAGAAATTTTACCATCCTCAGGTGATTAGCAGTCAGAGTTTCTCCTCAGGGCGCCATTACTGGGAAGTGGATGTTGGGGAAGCAACATATTGGGGAGTTGGGATGTGTTACCCCAGTATAGACAGGAGAGGAGGTCAGTCATGGGTTGGATATAATAAGAAGTCCTGGAGTTTGGAGAGATGGTGGGAGTGGGGTTTTCAGTACTCAGTGATACATGACAGTAATAAGATCCGATTACCTGGTGGTGTCTCCAGTAAGAGAGTCAGGATAGATCTGGATTATGAGGCCGGGCGGATCTCCTTTTATGATCTGTGTGACCCGATCCGACATCTCCACACCTTCACCACCACCTTCACTGAGCCCCTCCATGCTGGGGTTTACGGAGGGATACATTCCTGTCTAAAGATATCTGGGGGGAATCAGATGTGAGAAATCTGCCCAGAGACTGGTGGAGAATCTGATTGGTGCAATACTCAGCCAATAGGAGGAAGCAGAGGACAAGAAACCACATGACTGATTTATGTATAAAGCTACAGGTTCCAGGGGTGTCATCTTTATCCTAAACCTCACTTCACTACCTATAGTGTCTCTCGTTGACCAGGAACAAGCATGCAGGAGGGCAGAGTGTTCAGACTTCACTGTCTGCGTGCTTGTTCTGGGTCAGTGATACACTAGGTAATGTATGAGGATTGGGATGACAGCCCTGGAGTCTTCACCTTTTATAGTGTGTCTATAGCCAAAATGTCTTTTATTTTCAGTTTTGCATCGTGTGGGGGAAGATTAGAACCCCGTCATGTTTTTACTGATTTCTGGGACTCCATTAGAGAGATTTTCCCTCACTTCCTGTCCTGGTGACAACATTTTACCAGACAGGAAGTGAGGGGAAATCTTCAACAACAACACAAAGAGAAATACAAATCCTTAGTAGGGGAAGACTAGAACCCCTGTTAGATTATTATTTCTATCCGTGTCCCTGTTGTAGATATTCCTTTATTTCCTGTCTGATAAAACATTGTCACCAGGACAGGAAGTGAGGGGCAAATATCTCTAATGAAGCCCCAGATAACAGTAAAAACCTGACAGGGGTTATAACCCTCCCCCACTTTATCCATAACTAGAATAATAGGTTTTGTTTAGACACCTCTATGATCCTTGTGGAGCCGAGCAATTGTTCCATTTCCTCTATGGCCCTATTCATCTGATAAAGAGAAATAATTCTCCTATGATTTGCTAATGATGAAATCACATGACTAAGTGCTTATATGCTAATGTGAGGTTCTTTCTATAATAACAGCTTCTCTGTCTAGAATGACTTTACAGAAAGATATTTATTAGAGGAAATTGTTGATCTCCGGATCCTTGGAAGGTCTTGTTGGGGAACATAGAGACAGTTGGTCTCCTTCTACAATGAGGGATTTGGGAGTCTGGAGGAGGGACAAGCTGATAAGGTGTTCAGAGATAACAGAAATGAATGTCTCTTGTAATGAATGTGCTGCTTGTACAAATTCTTCAGTGAATGAGTCCATCTGTAAAATGTTGATGTTTGGGACGGTCCTCCATGACGACTGTCCAGGATTGGGGGGTAAAAGCCTCCCATTGGATGAAGAGGTCGGATCCTCTGCCCACCTGCCATGTCTAAGGATCTCCGATCACCTTTATCTCTCTACTTTCTACTCTTTACTTTTACTTTGTAACTCTTCTAAATAAACTTCCAGAACCTTCCCCGGGGTCAGAGGTTGTTATTTCCTCATCACATTCCACAAGAACTTTGTAATCACGATGGAGCGTATCCACCATTTTATTGGGACACACAAGGCTTCCTATGGTCAGGATTGTCCTACAAAGATCAGTGTGTTGTGTTTTTTATTATTTTTATTTATATATACAAAAACACAGAGCAACATTGGAAAATAAAAATGTTTGCTTATGTAGCATTACCCCCGGAGGAGCTGCTGGTTTGTTTTGGGTGGCATGTTACCTCGTGGCTCCTCCGCCATCTAAGGGTGTATGGTGAATGTAGTAGTAATGGAATGTCCACGACAGGTTCTCTTTTCTGTGCTCTTTATTACCCAGCCGGGTAAAAACGGTAAACTTGTGGTGAGGAAAGTAAAGTTGAAAGGAGAAGGAGAATAGCAGATTCAGACGTAGCAATAGGGAGACAGTCCTGCTCCCACGTGTAACACTTCTCTGCGCCACTCATGCTTGAGTGGGTATAGTGTATCCGGACAGGCCTCTCTCACTGACCCGGACAGGCCTCTCCCACTGACCCGGACAGGCCTCTCTCACTGACTCGGACAGGCCTCTCTCACTGACCCGGACAGGCCTCTCTCACTGACCCGGACAGGCCTCTCTCACTGACCCGGACAGGCCTCTCTCACTGACCCGGACAGGCCTCTCTCACTGACCCGGACAGGCCCCTCTCACTGACCCGGACAGGCCTCTCTCACTGACTCGGACAGGCCTCTCTCACTGACTCGGACAGGCCTCTCTCACTGACCCGGACAGGCCTCTCTCACTGACCCGGACAGGCCTCTCTCACTGACCCGGACACAGGCCTCCCTCACTGACCCGGACAGGCCCCTCTCACTGACCCGGATGGGCACATATGGGCATTGATGGGCACTGATTGGCACGGATGGGCATGGATGTACTGGATTATATTTATGGATGCCAAACAATGCCTGCCAATCAGTGATGCCCATTGTGGGCACTGATTGGCATCCCTGGTGGTCTAGGGTGGCACCCCTGGTGGTCTGGTGGTATCCCTGGTGGTCTAGGGTGGCACCCCTGGTGGTCTGGTGGTCTAGTGTGGGCATCCTCGAGGGGAGGGGGGGTTGTGCTGATAATCGATCAGCACAATCCCTCCCAGTCAGAGGAGCAGCCGATCGGCTCTCCTCTACTCGCGTCTGACAGATGCAAGTGAGGAAAAGCCGATAACCGCCTGTTCTTGCTTACATCGTGATCAGCCGTGATTGGACGCGGCTGATCACGTGGTAAAGAGTCTCAGTCGGATCGGTGCTACGGGGTGTCAGACTGACGCCCTGCAACAACATTCGCCGCGATGCGCGCCCCCGGGGGCTCAATATCCTGAAGACGTCATATGAAGTCCAGTCAGGATGTTGAAACCACTTTGCCGCCGTCCTTTTGTTATAGGGCGGGAAATGGTTAAATTTGTTAAAAAAATGTTTTTTTATATTTTTATTTAAATTCTTTTTATCTCTTATATACTTATATTTTTATAATACATTTTGGAGCTCAAAGGGGGTTGTAAAGGTTTGTTTTTTATTTTCTAAATCGGTTCCTTTATTCTCGTGCATTGTGGGTTCACTTACTTTTTCCTTCCATTTTCCTTCTAAATGTATTTTTTTTTCCTTTGTCTGAATTTCTAACTTCCTGTTCCTCCTCAGTAAGCTGTTCTAAATGACTTTCCACCGCTCGGATGATGCTGGAAAGCTTACTGAGGAGGAACAGGAAGTGAGAAATTCAAACAAAGAAAAAAAAAAACATTTAGAAGGAAAAAGTAAGTGAACCCCCCAATGCACGAGATTAAAGGAACCCATTTAGAGAACCTTTACAACCCCCTTTAAAAATTGTTTTTATTATTTTTATTATGTTCAATATTACTGTAAAAAAAAAATGAAAAAAGATCAAAACATTTTTAAATAATAAATTCTAAATAAAAAAACACACACTACTACAGGGAGTGCAGAATTATTAGGCAAATGAGTATTTTGACCACATCATCCTCTTTATGCATGTTGTCTTACTCCAAGCTGTATAGGCTCGAAAGCCTACTACCAATTAAGCATATTAGGTGATGTGCATCTCTGTAATGAGAAGGTGTGTGGTCTAATGACATCAACACCCTATATCAGGTGTGCATAATTATTAGTCAACTTCCTTTCCTTTGGCAAAATGGGTCAAAAGAAGGACTTGACAGGCTCAGAAAAGTCAAAAATAGTGAGATATCTTGCAGAGGGATGCAGCACTCTTAAAATTGCAAAGCTTCTGAAGCGTGATCATCGAACAATCAAGCGTTTCATTCAAAATAGTCAACAGGGTCGCAAGAAGCGTGTGGAAAAACCAAGGCGCAAAATAACTGCCCATGAACTGAGAAAAGTCAAGCGTGCAGCTGCCAAGATGCCACTTGCCACCAGTTTGGCCATATTTCAGAGCTGCAACATCACTGGAGTGCCCAAAAGCACAAGGTGTGCAATACTCAGAGACATGGCCAAGGTAAGAAAGGCTGAAAGACGACGACCACTGAACAAGACACACAAGCTGCAACGTCAAGACTGGGCCAAGAAATATCTCAAGACTGATTTTTCTAAGGTTTTATGGACTGCTGAAATGAGAGTGAGTCTTGATGGGCCAGATGGAAGAGCCCGTGGCTGGATTGGTAAAGGGCAGAGAGCTCCAGTCCGACTCAGACGCCAGCAAGGTGGAGGTGGAGTACTGGTTTGGGCTGGTATCATCAAAGATGAGCTTGTGGGGCCTTTTCGGGTTGAGGATGGAGTCAAGCTCAACTCCCAGTCCTACTGCCAGTTTCTGGAAGACACCTTCTTCAAGCAGTGGTACAGGAAGAAGTCTGCATCCTTCAAGAAAAACATGATTTTCATGCAGGACAATGCTCCATCACACGCGTCCAAGTACTCCACAGCGTGGCTGGCAAGAAAGGGTATAAAAGAAGAAAAACTAATGACATGGCCTCCTTGTTCACCTGATCTGAACCCCATTGAGAACCTGTGGTCCATCATCAAATGTGAGATTTACAAGGAGGGAAAACAGTACACCTCTCTGAACAGTGTCTGGGAGGCTGTGGTTGCTGCTGCACGCAATGTTGATGGTGAACAGATCAAAACACTGACAGAATCCATGGATGGCAGGCTTTTGAGTGTCCATGCAAAGAAAGGTGGCTATATTGGTCACTGATTTGTTTTTGTTTTGTTTTTGAATGTCAGAAATGTATATTTGTGAATGTTGAGATGTTATATTGGTTTCATTGGTAAAAATAAATAATTGAAATGGCTATCTATTTATTTTTTGTTAAGTTGCCTAATAATTATGCACAGTAATAGTCACCTGCACACACAGATATCCCCCTAAAATAGCTAACACTAAAAACAAACTAAAAACTACTTCCAAAAATATTCAGCTTTGATATTAATGAGTTTTTTGGGTTCATTGAGAACATGGTTGTTGTTCAATAATAAAATGAATCCTCAAAAATACAACATGCCTAATAATTCTGCACTCCCTGTATAAATAAATAAAAATAATTGATTTATTTTAAATTGAATCACAACAAACATTTTTTTTTTTACTTTTTTTTTAACATACATCAAACAAAAGTACATTTTTAATCATCTAGGGGCAGATCCATGTACCTCGGCGCATATCTCTGCCAGGCGCAGCGTATCTAAGATACACTACGCCGCCGTAACTTATCTTTATTTTTTTCGAATCCTCAAGGAATTCGCGCCGTAAGTTACGGCGGCGTAGTGTATCTTTGGCGGCGTAAGGGCGCGGAATTCAAATGGCTGTGATGGGGGCGTGTTTTATGTAAATACGTTGTGACCCGACGTCCGTGGGGGTATCCCAGTGCGCATGCTCGAAATTAAACCGGAACCAGCCAATGCTTACGACGGTGACGTCATTTTACGCAAAAATCCCTATTCGCGAACGACTTACGCAAACGACGTAAAAAATTCGAAAGGCGACGCGGGAACGACGGCCATACTTAACATTGAGTTAATAATAGCAGGGGTAACTATACGCCGGAAAAAGCCGAACGCAAACGGCGTAAAAAAAATGCGCCGGCCGGACATACGTTCGTGGATCGCCGTAGCAAGCTAATTTGCATACTCGACGCAGAATTAGACGGAAATGCCACCTAGCGACTGCCGAAAAAATGCACCTAAGATCCGACGGCGTACTAAGATGTACGCCTGTCGAATCCATCCCAGATGCCGTCGTATCTTGTTTTGTAGATACAAAACAAAGACACGACGCAGGAAATTTGAAATTACGCCGGCGTAATGTATCCAGAGATACGCCGGCGTAATTCTTTTGTGGATCTGCCCCCTAAAATTTTAATCAAAAGCCATTTCTGAAGCGTCGTAGTCTTCAGAGTAGGAAAATCCGACACACGATCCATTAGGATCAGGAAATATTTCTCGAATGGCCATTGCAAAAAATGTGAAAAAAAGATCAAAACATTTTTAAATAATAAATTCAAAATAAAAAAAAATAAAACACAATATTATAAATAAAAAATAAATAAAATGATTTATTTTAAATTGAAATAGAACAAACAGTTTTTTTTCTTAACATACATCAAACAAAAGTAAATGTTTAAACATCAAGGGCTAGATTCAGATAGCCCTGCGTAATGTTGTGCGGGCGTAACGTATCTCTGATACGTTACGCCGCCGTAAATTAGGGCGCAAGTTCCCTATTCAGAAAGAACTTGCACCCTAAGTTACGGCGGCGTAACGTATGTGCTCCCTCGTAAGCCCGTCTAATTCAAATGTGGATGATGTGGGCGTGTTTTATCTAAATTTAGTGTGAACCCGCGTATTTGACGTTTTTTTACAAACGGCGCATGCGCCGTTCGCAAAATAATCCTAGTGCGCATGCTCGAAATTGACGCCGCAAATCGTCAATGCTTTAGACGTGAACGTAACTTACGTACAGCCCTATTCGCGAACGACCTACGCAAACGACGTAAAAATTTCAAAATTCGACGCGGGAACGACGTCCATACTTAACATTGCGTACGCCTCATTATAGCAGGAGCAACCTTACGCCGGAAAAAGCCTAACGTAAACGACGTAAAAAAAAATGCGCTGGGCGTACGTACGTCTGTGAATCGGCGTATCTACCTAATTAGCATATTCCTCGCGTAAATCGACGAAAGCGCCACCTAGCGGCCAGTGTAAAATTGCAACTAAGATACGACGGCGTAAGAGACTTAGTCAAATCTATGCGTAACTGATTCTAAGAATCAGGCGCATAGATACGACGCCGCACACTCAGAGACACGACGGCGTATCTCCTACCTGAATTTAGCCCCTAGAATTATAATCAAAAGTCATTTCTGAAACCATTATTGTAAAAAAAAAATAAAAAAAAAAGATCAAAACATTTTTAAATAATAAATTCTAAATAAAATAAAAAAATACTATAAATTAAAAGTAATTGATTTATTTTAAATTGAATCGCAACAAACTTTTTTTATTTTTTTTTTAACTTTTTTTTTAACATACATCAAACAAAAGTAAGGGCCAGATTCACGTACAGCGGGCGCAAGTTTACGTAACCGGTTTACGTTACACCGCCGCAATTTTTCCGATTTAGTGCCCGATCCACAAAGCACTTACCTGGAAATTTGCGGCGGTGTATCGTAAACAGGTCCGGCGCAAGGCGGTCCAATTCAAATGGGGCGGGTACCATTTAAATTAGGCGCGCCCCCACGCCGCACGTACTGCGCATGCTCCCGTCGCAAATTTCCCGACGTGCTTTGCGCGAAATTACGACGCGCCGACGTTTTGTGAATCGCGACGTGAAAAAAGATTTACGCCGGGAAAAAGAAAAGATTTGAAAAAAATTCAAAAGCGACGCGGGGAAGACGGGTATACTTTAACATGGTGGAGTACTTTTACACCATGTTAAAGGTGCCCTATCTTTGCGACGGAAATGTAACACTCGCGACGACGTAACGATGGGAAAAATCTTCGTGGATCCCTGTAACTCCTAATTTGCATACCTGACGCTGGTTTACGTCGCGAACTCCCCCCAGCGGCGGCCGCGGTACTGCATCCTAAGATCCGACAGTGTAAAACAATTACACCTGTCGGATCTTCTGGCTATCTATGCGTAACTGATTCTATGAATCCGCCGCATAGATAGAAACAGAGATACGACGGCGTATCAGGAGAAACGCCATCGTATGTCATTTGTGAATCTGGCCCTAAATTTTTAAACATCTAAAATTTTAATCAAAAGCCATTTCTGAAGCGTCTTCAGAGTAGGAAAATCCGACATACGATCCATTAGGATCAGGAAATATTTCTCGAAAGGCTATTGCCAAAAAAATTGAAAAAAAGATCAAAACATTTTTAAATATTTTTAAATAATAAATTCTAAATAAAAAAAATAAAACACAATATTCTAAATAAAAAAAATAAAACACAATATTCTAAATAAAAAAAATAAAACACAATATTCTAAATAAAAAAAAATAAAACACAATATTCTAAATAAAAAAAAATAAAACACAATATTCTAAATAAAAAAAATAAAACACAATATTATAAATAAAAAAAATAAAAAATGATTTATTTTAAATTGAAATAGAACAAACAGGTTATTTTTTTTTAACATACATCAAGCAAAGGTAAATTTTTAAACATTTAAAATTTTAATCAAAAGCCATTTCTGAGGCGTCTTCAGAGTAGGAAAATCCGACGTACGATCCGTTAGGATCAGGAAATGTTTCTCGGATGGCTCTGACTGCGCAGGAAGGAATTACGTTTCTGTTTCCGCTGCCCAGAGATCCGTAAATCCATTTGATAAAAGAACGGTAAGCTTTTCTTCTTCGGCGCCTTTAAAAAAAAAAAAAAAAAATGATAATTATTATCGGGTAATATTATAGCAGATTTATGCAAATATAAATTGTTTTCATTTTTTTTTTTTTTAGATTTTCCAATATACTTATTTGCGTCTGCATCAACAACAGGCGGTTCCTCTAAGTTGGTCGCAATGATTTCAGTGAACCTCGGGGCGGTTGTGATACAACTTCCTCCTTCGGGGAAAACCCCGGTCACCTGAGGAAAATTACGGCAACACACGGACTCTATTTCGGTCGCCATTGGCCCACAACGCCGACACCTACACCAGTCTGGGGTCCTAGTTCTGTCTTCTGCCTGAGAAGAGGAAGAATGTTCTACTGTAATGGCTACACTTGGATGGACAAAAAAAAAATGTAACATTTTGGGCCAGATCCAAAGAAGAATTACGCCGGCGTATCTATTGATACGCCGCGTAATTTCAAAGTTCCCGCGTCGTATCTTTGTTTTGTATGTACAAAACAAGATACGACGGCATCTGGACTCGATCCGACGGGCGTACGTCTTAGGTGGCGTTTCCGTCGAATTCCGTGTCGAGTATGCAAATTAGCTAGATACGGAGATCCACGAACGAACGTACGTCCGGCCGGCGCATTTTTTTTACGTCGTTTACGCTCGGCTTTTTCCGGCGTATAGTTACCCCTGCTATATGAGGCGTGCTCAATGTTAAGTATTGGCCGTCTGTAACGGAACGATGTATTCTGCCTGGACATCTATAATCATCATGCAGTGAGGCATACAAAGGGTTAATTGTAGAGTGACTCTTTCACTGCTAAATTCTAATGTCCCCCTTTCTTCAGCAGATTGACTCTCTTTTGTGTATTACAAGTTAGCAGTCTCCTGTCAGGTGTATGCTGATGGGATTATCTGTGAGTGTGTATTGTTCTAAAGGTTAATTGAATTCTATTGATAAAGGAATGTGTCTGATCAGGTCATGTTAAATGTGGTTCGGGGCCGAAATGTCTAGATACTGATTAAGTGATTGGCTCAAGGGGATGTCATTATTTTAAAGTATCTGTATTGAAGCCCCCCTCTGTGTGAGGAGGGGGCGGAGATTTTCATAGTAACTAGATATAAACCAGGTGAATGTACCATTAAAACAGTCCTACTTGACCCTTCAAAACATAGCCCCGTCTCGTTCTTGGAAGGGCGTTCTATTGGATTGTTATTCTGCTATTTTTGCAGCTGAACCTGACTCTCTCTCTGGATCTCGTGGATGGGATATACCAGCTGTACTTGCATATCGCAACTTGCCAAGGAAAAGGACGTCTCCAACGGCTGATACCCTCTCACTACTTGGGTAGCCGTTACATCGTTATTCCCACGTCAAATTTTGAATTTTTTTACGTCGTTTGCGTAAGTCGTTCGCGAATAGGGATTTGCGTAGAATAACGTCACCGTCGTAAGCATTGGCTTTTTCCGGTTTAATTTCGAGCATGCGCACTGGGATACCCCCACGGACGGCGCATGCGCCGTTAAAGAAAAAGGACTTTTACGTCGGGTCACGACATATTTACATAAAACACGCCCCCATCACATCCATTTGAATTGCGCGCCCTTACGCCGCCAAAGATACACTACGTTGCCGTAACTTACGGCGCGCATTCTTTGAGGATTAAAAAAAAGTAAGTTACGGCAAATATGCGCCAGGGTACGTGGATCTGGCCCTTTATGTACAGAATAAAAAAATAAAAAATAAAACATAAACCATTCTAAAATTTTTTATTTAATATTACATCATTTGTATCATTAATACCTCTCAAAAATAACATAAGATAAAGAGTGATAATCAATATAATGTAAAAAACAAAAAACTATTTAATGTTTTAAAACATAAGGAAACCTCAAAATATTGTTACTTACATATCTCTATGTGTGATTATAAATAAATACATATCTAAATATATACAGATATATACAGATATTTGTGTGTGTGTATATATATATAAAATTTGAATAAATATAAAGTATTTTTTTAAATAAATGACACTAAGATTCGATCTAACAATATTACATCTAACGCCCTGTACACACGATCGGTCAATACGATGAAAACGGACCGATGGATTTTTTTGGTCGGTTAACCGATAAAGCTGACTTTCATCAGTCGCGCCCACACACCATCGGTTAAAAGAACGTTCGTGTCGGAACGCGGTGACGTAAAACACAACGGCGTGCTCAGAAAAATGAAGTTCAATGCTTCCGAGCATGCGTCGACTTGATTCTGAGCATGCGTTGATTTTTAACCGATGGATTTCCCCACAGACGATTGTTTTTTTTTTCTTCTATCGGTTAATTTTAAAACAAGTTCCATTTTTTTTTTAACCGATGGATAAATAAACGATGGGGCCCACACATGATCGGTTTGGTCTGATGAAAACGGTCCATCAGATCGTTCTCATCAGACAAACCGATCGTGTGTACGCGGCCTTACTCTTTTTCTTCCTCTGTCAGTGATCTTATTCTTTCACTTCCTTGAGTATTATCCTAAAAAACATTCATAAAAAAAAAAAAAAACATGATTTAGTAGAAACATATAATAAAAATAAAACAGAAAACATATAATATTTTTTTTTTTTTTTTAGTAAAATAAATTACCATTTTTAAAGTGAATATAAATGTGTCTCTGACGAAATAAAAATATTTAACTAAAAAAAAAAAAGGAAAAATATTATAATTAAAAAAAAAAAAACATAGATCATATCTAATTACAAATAGCTATTCGAAATTAGCAACTAAATATATATTAGTAATTTAAATAAAATAGAAATAATTGATTTTTTAATAAATAATAAAATATATACATTTTTATATATAGATATTTAAATGCGTGTATGTGTGTGTGTGTGTGTATATATATATTATAAGTGTGTGTATATAGATGGACATATAGAGATATATATTTATTTAGCTGTATCGATAGTTAAATTAGTTTGACATAATTATTTAATTTATAAAAACATTTCTGTAATCAATAAGTACACAATCTTTAATTTTTATTTTTTTAATATATATTATTAGAATTAAATGATATTAAATCTTAAGTTAGGGGATTTTTATGTGAGAGATGTCAAATGTTGTAAAAAGGCAAGCACGCTAAAAACAGATAGTTTTATGAAAATATATCAAAATGTACTAATAATTGTAAAAATCAATTTCCAATAGTTAATATACAGTAGTTAATAATACAGTAGTTACAAATACAGGATATATGACAGTATGCAGGTAGCCAACAAGTTTCGCACAGAGGTGCTTCGTCAGGGCCTTGCAACTTTTCTTTTGAATAGTGTAGTCTGTGTATGACATAAAATACACAAAAGGTGGGTAGGGGTGGAACCAAGGAACGGTGCACTGAGGTGGGAAGGGGTTGGAGACAAGGAACAGTGCACGGGGGTTGGAGACAAGGAACGGTGCACGGAGGTGGGTAGGGGGTGGAGACAAGGAACGGTGCACGGAGGTGGGTAGGGGGTGGAGACAAGGAACGGTGCACGGAGGTGGGTAGGGGGTGGAGACAAGGAACGGTGCACGGAGGGGGGTAGGGGGTGGAGACCAGGAACGGTGCACGGAGGTGGGTAGGGGGTGGAGACGAGGAACGGTGCACGGAGGTGGGTAGGGGGTGGAGACAAGGAACGGTGCACGGAGGTGGGTAGGGGGTGGAACCAAGGTAGTGGTGGTATGGTTTGGGTGATGGTGGTGGTGGAATGGTTTGGGTGGTGGAATAGTTTGGGTGGTGGTGTGGTGGAATGATTTGGGTGGTGGTGGTGTGGTGGTATGATTTGGGTGGTGGTGGAATGGTTTGGGTGGTGGTGGAATGGTTTGGATGGTGGTGTGGTAGAATGATTTGGGTGGTGGTGGTGGAATGGTTTGGGTGGTGGGTTGGTGGAATGGTTTGGGTGGTGGTGGAAGAATGGTTTGGGTGGTGGTGTGGTGGAATGATTTGGGTGGTGGAATGGTTTGGGTGGTGGAATGGTGGTGGGTGGGGAAGCAACTTTTAAAGATGTCCCCAAGCCGCACGGAAAACCGTTGGCTGGAAAATATAGGGACAGGTGAATAAATTTCTGGAAAGAAGGCTCTCCGCACAGCGCTGTTGAAGTCGGGGATTAGGAGAGGAATTGACACTGGGCACTGGTAGGTGACACTAATGACACTGATGGGTGGCACTGATGGGCAGTGGTAGGTGAGACTGACGGGTGGCACTGATGGGCACTGGTGGGTGGCACTGATGGGCACTGGTAGGTGACACTAATGACACTGATGGGTGGCACTGATGGGCACTGGTAGGTGGCACTGATGGGCACCGGCAGGTGGCACTGATGGCCACTGGTAGGTGACACTAATTACAGTGATGGGTGGCACTGATGGGCACAGGTAGGTGGCACTGATGGGCACAGGTAGGTGGCACTGATGGGCACAGATAAGGTGGTACTGATGAGGACTAATAAGATGGCACTGATGGGCACAGATAAGGTGGTACTGATGGGTGACACTGATTGGCACTGGTAGGGGACACTGATGGGTTGCACTGGTAGGCGGCACTGATGGGTGGAACTGTGGGCACTGGTAGGTTGGCGCTGTTGTGTTCTTTTAGGTGGCACAGATGGCAGAGATGAGCAGGCGGCTCTAACAGCTGCCGGTGATTGGCTTTTTTTTTTCTCCTCACGCTATTAGCCCCTGGGAGAAAGAGACCCCGGGAAGAAAAAGACCCTGGGAAAAAGACCCCATCCACTAAAAGTGCATTGTGCAATAATATGTGATATAAATAGTGAATAATGTCCAATAAAAATGTTCAATAACATGCGTGGGTGAAAAAGACCCAGTCCATACATTTTCTGCAGTGAAGGTGTCCCATAAAATCCACCACGGGATCAAACATAAAAAGTGTCATAAATAATAAAAACGTGTCCAGTGCACAATAAAACAAATCCAATATTTAAAAGGAAATATCAATCGTAGATTTTCAAAGTGCTCCACTAATAATCAGATTCCACAGATACTGCTTCAGTGCATGATGATGAGCGTGCACACGTGCTTGCAAACACAAACGCCAGGCAATCCGCAGTGTAGATGTAGAGATAAATGTTTCTGCAAGTCCCTTACCTTAAAGAGGCTTGTATTAAGCCTATTGTATTGCTGATACAAACGTATCCCGTGTATATCCCACAGCCAGCCTGCTGATCCAATCCCATAAAAGACGGCTCACAGGGTCACAGCGACGGCACTCAAACAAAGCACAGGGAAGCCTCCATAGCGTAAAATCATTTACAATTTATTAACCACTTCTCTACTTTGGGTGTTTTTCAGATTTGGTGTTTACAAGACTAAAACATTTTTTTTTGCTAGAAAATTACTCAAAACCCCCAAACATTATATATTTATTTTTTCTAATACCCTAGAGAATAAAATGGCGATCATTGCAATACTTTTTGTCACACCATATTTGCGCAGCGGTCCTACAAGCGCACTTTTTTGGGAAAAAAACACTTTTTTGAATTAAAAAATAAGACTGCAATAAATTTGGCCCAATTTTTTTATGTATTGTGAAAGATAATGTTACGCCGAGTAAAATGATACCCAACATGTCAGGCTTACAAATTGCGCCCGCTCGTGGCATGGCGTCAAACTTTTACCCTTAAAAATCTCGATAGGCGATGTTTAAAAAATTCTACAGGTTGCATTTTTTGAGTTACAGAGTAGGCCTAGAATTATTGCTCTCGCTCTAACGATCGCGGCGATACCTCACTTGTGTGATTTGAAAACCGTTTTCATATTCGGGCACTACTCGCGTATGCGTTCGCTTCTGCGCGCGAGCTCGTCGGGACGGGGCACTTTAAAAAATTTTTTTTTTTTTTTTCTTATTTTTTTTTATTTATTTTATTATTTTTTACACTGGAAAAAAATAAAAATAAATAAATGATCACTTTTATTCCTATTATAAGGAATGTAAACATCCCTTGTAATAGAAAAAAGCATGACAGGTCCTCTTATATATGAGATCTGGGGGCCAAAAAGACGTCACATCTCATATTTAGGCTTAAATGCAAAAAAAATAAAAAAAATTGAAAATGTCATTTTTTCAAATGACAAAAAAAAAAAATGTTTCTTTAAGAGGCTGGGCGGGACTGACGTTTTGACGTCACTTCCGCCCAGCAGAGCTATGAGGACGGGTGAAGGAGATTTTTCCTTCAGTCTCGTCCCCGCTCACCAGCCGAGTGGTCCCGATCTCCTCCGCCGCTACCGACGGCTACGGTAAGCGGCGGAGGGCGCGGGAGAGCGGCGGGAGGGGGCCCTCTCCTGCCCCTGATAACGGCGATCTCGCGGCGAATCCGCCACGGAGACCGCCGTTATCGTTAACAGAACCGCTGACACTAAAGATTGATACCTCGGTTGTGGCAGCAGCTGCCGTTACCGAGATATCAATCTTTAAAGTGTGGACGCATATATACGTACAGCGGTCTGGAAGTGGTTAAGAAAAGAAACAGGTAACACTCACAAACAGAGCTGTATCAACAGCATATGTACAAATTGTCTCCGCTCTGCGGCCGCGAGCGGATGAAGTCACCAGCAACCCTCCTACTTCCTCACGCGTATCGTGATACCACACGCCATTTAGTCATAGGATGGAGGGCGGCTGGTACGAGGGTGACTTATATAGTGCCGTAATGACAGGATTGCTACAGGAACCAGACAACGGATATTATACAACATTACACCTGGTTAACATGATGCTAATACCGATGCTCAGATGCATATTAAAATATTTATACGTCGGGATATACGTGGGATACGTTTGTATCAGCAATACTATAGGCTTAATACAAGCCTCTTTAAGGTAAGGGGCTTGCAGAAACACTCATCTCTACATCTACACTGTGGAAAGCCTGGCGTCTGTGTTTGCAAGCACGTGTGCACGCTCATCATCATGCACTGAAGCAGTTTCTGTGGAATCTGATTATTAGTGGAGCACTTAGGTACTTTGAAAATCTACGATTGAAAATTCCTTTTAAAATATTGGATTTGTTTTATTTTGCACGATTGTGCACTGGACACGTTTTTATTATTTATGACACTTTTTATGTTTAATCCTGTGGTGGATTTTATGGGACACCTTCACTGCAGAAAATTTATGGACTGGGTCTTTTTCACCCACGCATGTTATTGAACATTTTAAGGAATTTTTTTGCTTACAAAACCTTTTTATTGGACATTATTCACTATTTATATCACATATTATTGCACAATGCACTTTTAGTGAATGGAGCACTTTATGGATTTTTTGCTTATTCACCTTTAACTACTTGGGACCTGCTAGCCGTCAAATGACGGCTACAGCGCGGATCCCAAAATCCAAGTGGACGTCAATTGACGTCCGCCCCTTTGGGCGGTCCCCGCGCGCGCTCCAGAGCGCGCTACTCGGAAAATCTGTGTTGGCCGTGTCCCTTGGACACAGCCAATCACAGATCGCCGCGAACGGCCAATCAGAGTGGCCGTTTGCGATGCGATCTGTGCGGCCAATGAGAGATGATCTGATATGTAAACATATGAGATCATTTCTCATTGCCGTTTTACACAGAGACAGCGGTGCTGTCTCTGGAGAGGAGACCGATCTGTGTCTCTTGTACATAGGGACACAGCATCGGTCACCTCCCCCAGTCACCCCCCTCCCCCCACACAGTTAGAACACTTTATAGGAAACATATTTAACCCCTTCCTCACCCCCTAGTGTTAACCCCTTCAATGCCAGTCACATTTATACAGTAATTAGTGCATATTTATAGCACTGATCGCAGTATAAATGTGAATGGCGCCAAAAATGTGTCCGATGTGTCCGCCATAACGTCGCAGTCCCAATAAAAATCGCAGATCACCGCCATTTCTAGTAAAAAAATAAATAATAAAAAATAATAATTCTGGGCCATATTCTCAAACAAGTTACACCGGCGTATATGGAGATGCGCGGCGTAAGTGTAAAGATGCGCCGTCCTATCTATGCGCCGTAGTCACAGAACCAGATCCGCCAGAAATCAGGCTACTCCTGTCCGTCTTAACTAGTTTAAGTTTACGCAGCGTAGGCGTATATTTCAGCTGATGGCATCCTAGGCTGCCATAGAATTAGTATTCAAATATGCAAATGATGTAGATGCGCTGATTCCCGAACCTACGCGCGATCGGCTTAGGCTACGCGCTGTGCGCGTAAGACGATTGTCCGGCTGAAAGTTACCCCTTATAAAGCTCGGTTAACTTTGCTCCAGACCTGAGTAAGTTAGCTTGAAAAAAGCAAATACAGCAGCACCATCCCGGACGAGCTGAGCAACCAAATTTTTCGGACAACACATTCGTATGCCAACATGCCAGGGGCAGGCGTGGTCTTAGCACTGCTAGTGTGTGAGGAGGAAGAGGCACTTAGAAGGAGGAGGGCACGGAGGAGGGCACGTGAGAGGATCTACCCACAGCGCATTAGCCTCTTTGGCATGGCTGATGTGGATGTGTATCACCGTTATAGATTCAGCCCTGCTGCCATCCTTGAAATTACCAGAGCCCTGAAGAATGACATCAGCAGCCCAACACAACGATCCCATGCAGTGCAGCCACTGGTGAAGGTCCTGGCAACATTGCATTTTCTTGCCACAGGCTCTTTTCAAAGAACCAGTGGAGACGTGGTTGGGATATCCCAAACCAGCATGAGTAGATGCGTGCACCAAGTTGTCCCCGCAATACTCCGACGCATGTCTCACTACATAATCAGACCCACCCAGGAGGACATGCGGCTGAAGGCAATGACAGATTTCTGCCTAATTGATGGTTTCCCACGCACTGTGGGTGCAATTGATTGTACCCATGTGGCAATACAGCCCCCCCACGAGACCGAGCACATATACCGCAACAGAAAGCATTGGCATTCTATCAATGTCCAAGTGATCGTGGATGCACATGGCCTCATATGGCACGTCCGTGCAAAACACCCCGGATCCAGCCATGACAGCTTTATATTCAGGCAAAGTGACATCCCAAGACAATTTGAGCAGAACATGTATGGGGACAGCTGGCTGGTTGGTGAGTGACATGGGTGTCAGGTATGACTGTCCCCCCCCATGATGCAGACATCACGAGGGGCACATGCATGACTAACATCCTCCTGTCTTTTCCCTTCCAGGTGTCTCTGCCTATGCCCTGGGACCCCATCTCATGACTCCATTCCGCAATCCACAAACACCAGGAGAGAGAAGATATAACGAAGCACACGCACGCACCCGTGCAGTGGTTGAGCGAACATTTGGCCTCCTTAAGTCACGATTTCGATGCCTGGAAAAGACTGGGGGTACCCTGCTGTATTCCCCCAACTTCGTGTGCCAAATCATCGCTGCATGTTGCGTGCTGCACAACTTCGCAGTGAGAAAGGGCCTGCAGATTGACCTACGTGATGACCTGACCCCCCAACCACCATGTCCCCCCCTAACCGAGGCTACCCCGTCTGCTGATGGTACAGCAGTCAGGAGATGTCTCGTGGAGCGAATCTTTGAACGTTAAACACAAACATTAAACATGGCACACAGAAAATGCACGCATGCACACCACTGTGGTCCCTAACACACACCCCACATGCACAGAACATTGGATTAGACCGAAGTACACCGCACGGTACTAAGGAGCAGCAACGCCGCGTCAAGGCCCCAATGATGTTGCTGTCCATTCATACGTCATTCATACGGACCTGGGGAGAACTTATCACCAGCGCCCGAGGGTGACCCCCCTTACTGGCAGGAATGTCACCACCCCACATTCACACACCATTCACACTGTACTCTGCAACACTGCCTGTGTGCAGCACCCAAAATTAAAAAAAAAGCTCTTAACCAGAGCAAATAATAAAATAAGCTCTTAACCAGAGCAAATAATAAAATATGCTCTTAACCAGAGCAAATAATTAAAAAAGCTCTTAACCAGAGCAAATGAAGAATAAATAATCACTTGCCCCGGCGCGGGCTACGCCTGGTGCCCAGGTTCCTGGCCCTCACTTGCCTGGGGGGAGCTGGGGCATCAGGTGGAGGAACATCTCCAGGTGGAGGAACATCCCCAGGTGCCTCCCTGCCTGCCTGTCTGCCCTCCAAAGCCAGTGCTATGCGGGTGAGCAATGACTCCTGGGTAGCTGTCTGGGCCTGAACAGCCCTTCGCAGGCACCTGACCTCCCCCACAAGTTCGGCAGTTGTAGTCTGCAGCTCACCCAGGCTGGTGATTGTGGCTGCGCTGTTTCCAGCCACATCTTGGAGAGCATCTGGTACTGCTCCCGAGGAGGCCAAGCTGTCGGACAGGCGCCTCAACTCCACCAAGATTTCCCCCATATGACGGCTTTGCTGGTCCTGCTGCCTGGCCAGATTCTCATGCAGCATTTCTGCCGCACCCCTTGTCCTGTGGGTAGCCCTCCTGGGGACAGGAGTGGCTGGGCCCCTTGCATAGAGTGAGGACCTTGAGGGGCTGGAGATGAGGGGGATGGGACGGGAGGGACTGGAGAGGGTGTTGGAGGACCCTGAGGGGCTGGAGATGCGGGAGCTTTGTGATGGTCCTGCCACCACATGCGACTCCTCCAAAAAAAGGAAGACCTCCTGCTCGCTGTGGACCACCTCTTCCTGGACCACCTCTTCCTGGACCTCCTCCTCAACAACCTCCTGCGCGGAGGACTGACCACTCCCCTCCACCAAGGCCTGTTGGCTTCCCAGGAGGTCAGTCACAGAAGCAGACTGCTCAGTGGATGATGGTCTGTGACGGCCACTGGCAGCATTGGATGGCCCCGCTTCATCCTGCTCACCTGTGGATGACACAAAACATTCACATGTTGGTGGA
This sequence comes from Rana temporaria, assembly GCF_905171775.1. Lineage (NCBI taxonomy): Eukaryota > Metazoa > Chordata > Amphibia > Anura > Ranidae > Rana > Rana temporaria. Next base: position 1,855,836 of record NC_053489.1, on the reverse strand, counting down.
CCCACACACTTGTCACATAACCCACCACCCCCACCACACATGCAACACACCAGATAGAAGATAAAACACACTTACCTGTCCTCATGGGTGGCTCACTTGAGTCATGGCCCTCCAGGCCCTCCACCTGCTCCCTCCGAAGGCAGTGGGCAATCACTTCCTCCTCTTGAGTGAGCCGGGTAGAACAGGGTGGCCCCCCTCCTGTGCCCCTGGCATGCTTTGCAATGATGGCCATCTTGTTCCTGACCACACCACGCAGGTCATTCATTTTTTTCAGAATTTCCTGGGGGGTCCTTGCCTCATGGCCTAAGGCATTGACCTGGGCAGTCACTTTCCTAAGGATCTCCTCCTTTTTGGTTTTACTTGTGCTGCCACTGTCAGCACCATGGAGTCTTGAATCGTATCTCTCCATGGCAGAGACTACGATGGCCCTCTCATCTTGGCTGAAATTTTTTTTTCTCCTTTCCTTCCTGGGTCCAGGCATTGCAAAGCTAAAGAGCAAAATCTCACGGACACCACCAACAGAATAAATGGAGTCACTTTGCACTCGTTGGGCGCATGTGGTGACGCTTTTATGCACTGGGCCGGCCCAACTCAGCAGGGATTTACGACTACTGTTGTTTTGCGCATGCGCAGAGGGCGGGGCACGTTCGGCGCATGCTCCGTTCGGTCTGGACATCATTTGCATGGGGTCACGGTTCATTAGCATTCTTCACGCCCACATCCCTCCTACGGTCACTTGCGCCTACTTACGCCGACACATTTCAGCTCCGCGAGCGCAACGTAGGACGCATGTGGTACGGGAATAAGGGAGAGCTCTCTCCAAGTTAAGCCGGCGTAGCGCAACTATGATGCGCTACACCTGAGTAAATATGCGCCGATCTACGAGAATATGGCCCTCTGTCCCCTGTTTTGTAAGCGCTATAACTTTTGCGCAAACCAGTCGCTTATTGCGATTTTTTTTTTTTTACCAAAAATATGTAGAAGAATACGTATCGGCCTAAACTGAGGAAAAAAATTTTTATATTTTTTTTTAAATTGGGATATTTATTATAGCAACAAGTAAAAAATATTGTATTTTTTTCAAAATTGTCGCACTTTTTTGTTTATAGCGCAAAAAATAAAAACCGCACAGGCGATCAAATACCACCAAAAGAAAGCTCTACTTGTGGGGAAAAAAGGACGTCAATTTTGTTTGGGAGCCACGTTGCACGACCACGCAATTGTTAGTTAAAGCGACGCAGTGCCGAAAGCTGAAATTTCACCTGGGCAGGAGGGGGGTATATGTGCCCAGTAAGCAAGTGGTTAATTATCATGTATTTAGATATGTTCTATGAAGAAATTATTGCTACTATGATATGAATTTTTTCAGGATTATTTTATTGTTTTCACCTTTTCAACACTGTGCTCTTATTGGCCCGTCTGTTTACCTGAATAGGTCATTTTTATTATTACTTCACTCCCATCACATTATTCATTGTTGCTGGGCGGTTTATTGATTGTATCTGGAGTGGAACACATTTAGACACACTGGGCCGGATTCAGAAATGAGATACGCCGTCGTATCTCTGATTGCGCTCGGTCGTATCTATGCGACTGATTGATAGAATCAGTTACGCATAGATATCCCTAAGATCCGACAGGTGTAATTGTCTTACACCGTCATATCTTAGGCTGCAATTCCAGGCTGGCCGCTAGGTGGCGCTTCCGTTTGTTTACGCGAGGAATATGCAAATTAGTATTTACGTCGCTTCAGAAACGAACGACCGCCCGTCGCTTTATTTTTACGTCATTTGCGTTCGGCTTTTTCCGGCGTATAGTTACCCCTGCTATATGAGGGGTATCCTATGTTAAGTACGGCCGTCGTTCCCGCGTCAAGTTTTGAAATTTTTACGTCGTTTGCGCAAGTCGTTCGCGAATACGGCTGGACGTAATTTATGTTCACGTCAAAAGCAATGACGTCCTTGCGACGTCATTTAGAGCAATGCACACTGGGATATTTTTACGGACGGCGCATGCGCCGTTCAAATAATACGTCAAAAACGTGGGGTCAAGCCCAATTTAAATAAAACACGCCCCCTTCATCCCCATTCGAATTACGCGGCCTTACGCCGCAACACATACGTTACGCCACCGTAACTAAGGGCGCAAGTTCTTTCTGAATAAAGAACTTGCTTCCAAAGTTAGAGCGCCGTAACGTATCGGAGATACGTTACGCGGGCCGGACAGATACGCCATTGTATCTGAATCCGGCCCACAGGAATTGGCGGATTCACTTTCTAGAAATTGTTACTTGTTTGTATTTTTATTCTTGGAAATTTTTTTTTTTTCTATCAACAGGAATTGTTATTATGAATATTTAGCTTCATTTCACTTTATTGATTGCAAGCGCCGTTATTTTGTATCTGTTATCAGTGTGTGAACACTATTAGTCGTGGCTTCTGCTTATTAGATACATTAATTGATATTTCATTTATTACGTTTAGTTTTGTGTGCCCTAGCTAGGTTGGTTTTGCGCATTAGTTCCCCCCCATTTTTATATGTGTAGAAGATAAACAAGATCAAGAACTAAGAAAGTTAAAAGGAACAAGTTAACCCCTTCCATACCGGGGGGCACTTCCCCCTCCCCACCTCCCTTCCTGGCCAGAACAATTTTTAGCTTTCAGCGTTGTCGCGCTTTGAGTGACAATTGCGCGGTCGTGCTACACTGCACCCAAACTACATTTTTATCATTTTCTTTGATCACCTCTGCACTATAAATAAAAAAAGAGTGACAATTTTAATAAAAATAAAGATGGGCACTGATGGGTGGCACTGATGGGCGGCACTACTGACAGACATTACTGATTGGCACTGCGGGCATTTAATTGTTATTTTGTCGCTCTCACTGTTATAATCAACCAATAAAATTATAGACCGATCGTTTCTGTGTCACAAAATCGTCAGCCGATCGTATAAAATCCCCCCCCCCCCGTATATAGAAATAAATATTTACCTTGTTGTGCTGCGTTTGTCGCTGTCTGGTGGACCTGCTGGATGAGATTCTCTCTCTCTCTATATACTGTATATCGTTCGGATCATATCACGTGATCGCATTCCATAACACGGAAATAAAGAATGGAAAATCTTGTAGATGAATGACCTGAGGCATCAATCGTCATAGCAACCCACGCAGCTTAAATCAGGCCGGGGGGTGGAGGGAGGGGCATCATTGAGTGGGGCTGCCAAAAAAAAAATATCACGTAACCATCACTGGATAGAGACGGCGTCGGACGTACCCAGGGAGATTTCAGAAATTCAAATTTGAAAGAATAACATAATAGGTAACTATTAAAGGGAACTTCCAGATTCCAATAAGCCCCCCCCATAGACCCCCACAACCATTGGGCAAGAGTTGTCGGGAAGAGGCCCTTGTCCCCATCAACAGAAGGAGAAGGTGTTTTGGGGCGGACCCCAAAACACCCCGCATGTTGCACTCTCTCGTCCCCCCTCTTTTCCTGCGGCCTGCCAGGTTGCATGCTTGGATGAGGGTCTGGTATGGATTTTTGAGGGGAACCTCAAAACACTCTTTCCATGTTGCGGGCACACGTGGCCTGGTACAGTTCAAGAGGGGGGCGCCAGGTTGCTCTCTCATCCCCCCTCTTTTCCTGCGGCCTGCCAGGTTGCGTGCTCGGATAAGGGTCTGGTATATATTTTGGGGGGACCCCAAAACACCTCCCCATGTTGCGCTCTCTCGCCCCCCCTCTTTTCCTGCGGCCTGCTAGGTTCCATGCTTGGATAAGGGTCTGGTATGGATTTTCGAGGGGGAACCCCAAAACACTCTTTCCATGTTGCGGGCACGTGGCCTGGTACAGTTTAGGAGGGGTGGCGCCAGATTGCGTGCATGGATAACGGTCTGGTATAGATTTTGGGGGGACCCCAAAACACCCCGCATGTTGCGCTCTCTCGTCCCCCCTCTTTTCCTGCGGCCTGCCAGGTTCCATGCTTGGATAAGGGTCTGGTATGGATTTTCGAGGGGGAACCCCAAAACACTCTTTCCATGTTGCGGGCACGTGGCCTGGTACAGTTTAGGAGGGGGCGCCAGGTTGCGTGCTCGGGATAAGGGTCTGGTATAGATTTTGGCAATTTTTTATTTTTATTTTGACCTGAAGGGCCTGGTAGTGGACTGAGGGGGGGAACCCATGCTGTTTTTTTCAATGACTTTAATCTGTATTGCAGGGACCCGACAATTCATTATAGCCGACTTTTTTTCCCTTAGAAATGACACTTTGTGCAGGGACTGTTCTAAGTACGGGAAACATGCGCCACTTTACAGGCATACTATAGACACCCCCCCAGGTACGAAATTTAAAGGAATATTTCACTTTTATTGTTTAACTTTCAGCATTATTAAAATCACTGCTTCCAAAAAAACTGCCATTTTTAAAACTTCTTTTTGCATTGATACATGTCCCCTGGGGCAGGACCCGGGTCCCCAAACACTCCCCTGGGGCAGGACCCGGGTCCCCAAACACTCCCCTGGGGCAGGACCCGGGTCCCCAAACACTCCCCCTGGGGCAGGACCCGGGTCCCCAAACACTCCCCTGGGACAGGACCCGGGTCCCCAAACACTCCCCTGGGGCAGGATACCGGGTCCCCAAACACTCCCCTGGGGCAGGACCCGGGTCCCCAAACACTCCCCTGGGGCAGGACCCGGGTCCCCAAACACTCCCCTGGGACAGGACCCAGGTCCCCAAATACTCCCCTGGGACAGGACCCGGGTCCCCAAACACTCCCCTGGGGCAGGACCCGGGTCCCCAAACACTCCCCTGGGGCAGGACCCGGGTCCCCAAACACTCCCCTGGGGCAGGACCCGGGTCCCCAAACACTCCCCTGGGGGCAGGACCCGGGTCCCCAAACACTCCCCTGGGACAGGACCCGGGTCCCCAAACACTCCCCTGGGGCAGGACCCGGGTCCCCAAACACTCCCCTGGGGCAGGACCCGGGTCCTCAAACACCCCCCTGGGGCAGGACCCGGGTCCCCAAACACCCCCCTGGGGCAGGACCCGGGTCCCCAAACACTCCCCTGGGGCAGGACCCGGGTCCCCAAACACTCCCCTGGGGCAGGACCCGGGTCCCCAAACACTCCCCTGGGACAGGACCCAGGTCCCCAAATACTCCCCTGGGACAGGACCCGGGTCCCCAAACACTCCCCTGGGGCAGGACCCGGGTCCCCAAACACTCCCCTGGGGCAGGACCCGGGTCCCCAAACACTCCCCTGGGGCAGGACCCGGGTCCCCAAACACTCCCCTGGGGGCAGGACCCGGGTCCCCAAACACTCCCCTGGGACAGGACCCGGGTCCCCAAACACTCCCCTGGGGCAGGACCCGGGTCCCCAAACACTCCCCTGGGGCAGGACCCGGGTCCTCAAACACCCCCCTGGGGCAGGACCCGGGTCCCCAAACACCCCCCTGGGGCAGGACCCGGGTCCCCAAACACTCCCCTGGGGCAGGACCCGGGTCCCCAAACACTCCCCTGGGGGCAGGACCCGGGTCCCCAAACACTCCCCTGGGGGCAGGACCCGGGTCCCCAAACACTCCCCTGGGACAGGACCCGGGTCCCCAAACACTCCCCTGGGACAGGACCCAGGTCCCCAAATACTCCCCTGGGACAGGACCCGGGTCCCCAAACACTTTTTATGACAATAACTTGCATATTAGCCTTTAACTACTTGCTGACCACCCGCTGCAGTTCTACTGCGTGAGAGTGAGAGCCCATAGCTCTAGGTCGGCTCTCGAATCGGCCACTAGCGTGCCCCCTGCTCGTCCCTGACTCCCGGGCACGATCGCCGCCGGGCACACGCGATTGCTCGTTACAGAGCGAGGACCGGGAGCTGTGTGTGTAAACACACAGCTCCCGGTCCTGTCAGGGGGAGAAATGCTGATCTTCTGTTCATACAATGTATGAATAGCGATCTGTCATTTCCCTCAGTCAGTCCACCCCCCCTACAGTTAGAACACACCCAGGGAAAATACTTATCCCCCTTCCCCACCCCCTAGTGTTAACCCCTTCACTGCCAGTGGCATTTTTATAGTAATTCAATGCATTTTTATAGCACTGATCGCTATAAAAATGGCAATGGTTCCAAAAATGTGTCCGAAGTGTCCGAAGTGTCCGCCATAATGTCGCAGTACCGATAAAAAATCGCTGATCGTCGCCATTACTAGTAAAAAAAAAAATATTAATAAAAATGCCATAAATCTATCCTCTATTTTGTAAACGCTATAACTTTTGTGCAAACCAATCAATAAACTCTTATTGCGATTTTTTTTAACGAAAAATAGGTAGAAGAATACGTATTGGCCTATATTTTTGGGGGATATTTATAATAGTAAAAAATATTAATTTTTTTCAAAATTGTCGCTCTTTTTTTGTTTATAGCGCAAAAACTAAAAATCGCAGAGGTGATCAAATACCACCAAAAGAAATCTCTATTTGTGGGAAAAAAAAAGGACGCCAATTTAGTTTGGGAGCCACGTCGCACGACCGCGCAATTGTCTGTTAAAGCGACGCAGTGCGCCGAATCGCAAAAAAGTGCTCTGGTCTTTGACCAGCAATATGGTCCGGGGGTTAAGTGGTTAAAATTCGCACTTTTTATTTTTCATGTTGGTGTCCCATAGACTTTAATGGTGTTCTCGCGTTTGCATGTCCCGCTGCGAACCGAACTGGGGGGGGGTTTGGCTCATCCTTAGTGCTGGACTTGGTTATACCGTAACTAGGGTTGTCCCGATACCGATACTAGTATCGGTATCGGGACCGATTCCGAGTATTTGCGGGAGTACTTGTACTCCCGCAAATACCCCCGATACCGAAATAGAATACTTGCTCCCCCCCCGCCGCTGTTACGCCGCATCCCGCCGCCATTACGCCGCATCCCGCCGCATCCCCGCTACCGCCGACTGGGTAATACGCGCGGGGAACATTACAGCTTTCATTTGAATAGCTGTAATGATTCCTGCCGCGCCGCGTATAGACACTCCCCCTCGCTCGGGTGAACTGTCCAATCCCGAGCGAGGGGGAGTGTCTATACGCAGCGCGGCGCGAATCATTACAGCTATTCAAATGAAAGCTGTAATGTTCCCCGCGCGTATTACCCAGTCGGCGGTAGCGGGGATGCGGCGGGATGCAGGTAAGGGGGACATGGCTGGATATGGGGGACATGGCTGGATATGGGGGGGAGACATGGCTGCATATGGGGGACATGGCTGGATATGGGGGGGAGACATGGCTGCATATGGGGGACATGGCTGGATATGGGGGGGAGACATGGCTGCATATGGGGGACATGGCTGGATATGGGGGGGAGACATGGCTGGATATGGGGGACATGGCTGGATATGGGGGGGAGACATGGCTGCATATGGGGGACATGGCTGGATATGGGGGGAGACATGGCTGGATATGGGGGGACATGGCTGCATTGGGGGGGGACATAGCTGGATATGGGGGAGACATGGCTGCATATGGGGGGACATGGCTGCATATGGGGGGGCATGGCTGGATAATGGGGGGACATGGCTGCATATGGGGGGACATGGCTGGATATGGGGGAGACATGGCTGCATATGGGGGGGATATGGCTGGATAATGGGGGGACATGGCTGCATATGGGGGGGCATGGCTGGATATGGGGGGACATGGCTGCATATGGGGGGGACATAGCTGGATATGGGGGGGACATGGCTGCATATAGGGGGGACATAGCTGGATATGGGGGGACATGGCTGCATATGGGGGGACATGGCTGCATATAGGGGGGACATAGCTGGATATGGGGGAGACATGGCTGTATATGGGGGACATGGCTGGATATGGGCAGGACATGGCTGCATATGGGGGGGACATGGCTGCATATGGGGGGGACATAGCTGGATATGGGGGAGACATGGCTGCATATGGGGGGGGACATGGCTGGATATGGGCGGGACATGGCTGGATATGGGGGGACATGGCTGGATATGGGGGGACATGGCTGGATATGGGGGGACATGGCTGCATATGGGGGGGACATAGCTGGATATGGGGGAGACATGGCTGCATATGGGGGGGGGACATGGCTGGATATGGGGGGGACATGGCTGCATTTGTGGGGGGACATGGCTACATATGGGGGGGACATGGCTGCATTTGGGGGGGGACATGGCTGCATATGCGGGGGGACATGGCTGCATTTGGGGGGGACATGGCTGCATTTGTGGGGGGGGACATGGCTGCATTTGGGGGGGGACATGGCTGCATTTGGGGGGGGACATGGCTGCATTTGTGGGGGGGGGGACATGGCTGCATTTGTGGGGGGGGACATGGCTGCATTTGGGGGGGGGACATGGCTGCATTTGTGGGGGGACATGGCTGCATTTGTCCTAAAAAAGTGGTATCGGGACAACCCTAACCGTAATGATTAAAAAATAAGAAATAATAAATCTGCGCTATCAGGGTAACAAGCAGCTACATACAATCCAGTGAAAAAAAGGAAAGCAATACAAACAAAAATCCAAAAAATGCAGCGCTGAAAAATAAATAGTGAAAAGACAATGATGTCTATATTAAACACACATGAGTATAAACAAAAGTATGTGAGTCCGTAGATTTGTACATTAATCTGAAGATTGAAAATAATGATGAATGATGTGGTGGAGACACTATAGACCTAGATGTCAATAACTGTGAAAATATGAGTCCATAAAAGTGAACGTGGAATCAAAAGTTGAGACGATCAATCAAAGTGACAAGACACCCGCGGCGATTCTAAATGAACTAGAATGTTGGTGATAACGCCCGCCACCGGGAGAGGAGGCTTACCGGATGCGATGGACCCAAGTGAGCTTATGCCCAAAGGGTCAGTAAAGCTTGTAAATGGTATGGATGAGAGGATGTACCGGAACACACCAAAACGTACGACCGGCAAATAACGGTGAAGTCTTCGCTTAGTAACGGGTGGAAAGCATAACCTCAGCTGGGAGATGGCTCATGGGAATGGGAGAGCTTGCCCGATTTTTTGGATTGTGTTTTAGATATTCATTGCCAGAAAGGCTGTTAGCAATTTCTCTGAACAGCTTTTTTTAAGTTCTCTAAGGTGTGATGGCGATAGATTCTCAATCTACACCTTAGAGAACTTAACCACTTGAGATCCGCGCTATAGACAAAATACGTCCGCAGCGCGGCTCTCAAGTGCCAAGTGGCCGTTTAAACACGGCCTTTTATGTGCATTACCCGCGCGCGCCACTCGGTGGCGCGCGGCGGGTAAAAACTGTCCCGGCGCATCGCCGAAGACCCGATGCGTGTACCTGGCGGCCGCGATGTCCGCCGGGTACACGCGATCGTCGGTGACACGGTAGGTGACAGCAGGGTAAACACAGAGCTCCACGTGCTGTCAGAGGAGAGGAGACCGATCTGTGTCCCTTGTACATAGAGACACAGCATCGGTCACCTCCCCCAGTCACCCCCCTCCCCCCACACAGTTAGAACACACCCAGGATACACATTTAACCCCTTCCTCACCCGCTAGTGTTAACCCCTTCACTGCCAGTCACATTTATACAGTAATTCGTGCATTTTTATAGCACTGATCGCTGTATAAATGTGAATGGCGTCAAATTTGTGTCAAAAGTGTCCGATACGTCCGTCGCAATATCGCAGTCCCGATAAAAATCGCAGATCGCCGCCATTACTAGTAAAAAAAAAAATAATAAAAAAAATCATAATTCTGTTCCCCATTTTGTAGGCGCTATAACTTTTGCGCAAACCAGTCGCTTATTGCGATTTTTTTTTTTTTTTTTACAAAAATACGTCGAAAAATACGTATCGGCCTTAACTGAGAAAAAAAATAGTTTTTTTAAAAAAAAATTGGGATATTAATTATAGCAACAAGTAAAAAAAATATATATATTTTTTAAATTGTCGCTCTTTTTTTGTTTATAGCGCAAAAAATAAAAACCGCAGAGGTGATCAAATACCACCAAAATAAAGCTCTATTTGTGGGGAAAAAAGGACGCCGATTTTGTTTGGGAGTCACGTCGCACGACCGCGCAATTGTCAGTTAAAGCGACGCAGTGCCGGAAGCTGAAATTTCGCTTGGGAACGAAGGGGGTTCATGTGCCCAGTAAGCAAGGGGTTAAAAAAAGCTGTTCAGAGAAATTGCTAACAGCCTTTCTGGCAATGAATATCTAAAACACAATGGCCCAGATTCAGGTAGATCCGCGCAATATTTGCGTGGGCAAAGAGCAAAGATTTTTGCTCTGCGCCCACGCAAATATTTTGAAATGCCCGCGATTCACGGAGCAGTTGCTCCGTAAATTGCGCGGGCGATATGCTAAACAGCCGGGCGTAAGGCTGCCTAATGTAAATGATCCCGCCGGGGGGCGGGAATCATTTAAATTAGGCGCGCCCCCGCGCCGAGCGAACAGCGCATGCTCCGTCGGGAAACTTTCCCGACGTGCATTGCGGCAAATGACGTCGCAAGGACGTCATTTGCTTCTAAGTGAACGTGAATGGCGTCCAGCGCCATTCACGAATCACTTACGTAAACGATGTGAAATTTAAATTTCACGAGCGGGAAGCGCAGCTATACTTTAGCATTGGTTGCCCCTGCTATTAGCAGGAGCAACCTTGCGCTAAAGTCGCCGTACGGAAACTCCGTACCTTGCGTGCGCAGGGCCCGCGCAAGTTTTGTGAATCGGTGGTAGTATGCAATTTGCATACTATACGCCGATCACAATGGCCGCGCCCCCTAGCGGCCAACGCAAGAATGCAGCCTGAGATATGAAGGCATAAGGAGGCTTATGTCTGTCACATCCTAGGCTGCATTCGGTGTAACGAGGTTCCTGAATCAGGGGCACTCGTTACACCGGAGCAAGTAAGCACTTGCGCCGCGCAACCTATGGTTGCGCGGGCGCAAGTGCTTCTTGAATCTGGGCCAATCCAGGGAATCTGATATGGAAAGCTTGTAAAAAATCGGGCAAGCTCTCCCATTTCCATGAGCCATCTCCCAGCTGAGGTTATCCTTTCCACCCGTTACTAAGCGAAGACTTCACCGTTATTTGCCGGTCGTACGTTTTGGTGTGTTCCGGTACATCCTCTCATCCATACTATTTACAAGCTTTACTGACCCTTTGGGCATAAGCTCACTCGGGTCCATCGCATCCGGTAAGCCTCCTCTCCCGGTGGCGGGCGTTATCACCAACATTCTAGTTCATTTAGAATCGCCGCGGGTGTCTTGTCACTTTGATTGATCGTCTCAACTTTTGATTCCACGTTCACTTTTATGGACTCATATTTTCACAGTTATTGACATTTAGACATAGGTCTATAGTGTCTCCACTAGGGTTGTCCAGATACCGATACCAGTATCGGTATCGGGACCGATGCCGAGTATTTGCGGGAGTACTCGTACTCGTGCAAATACCCCCGATACCGAAATAGAATACTTTCCCCCCCCTTTCCCCCCCGCCGCTGCCGCCGCATCGCACCGCCACATCAAGGGACATGGCTAGAGGGACATTGCTGCATATGTGAGGGACATGGCTAGAGGGACATTGCTGCATATGTGAGGGACATGGCTGCATATGTGAGGGACATGGCTAGAGGGACATGGCTGCATATGTGAGGGACATGGCTAGAGGGACATTGCTGCATATGTGAGGGACATGGCTAGAGGGACATGGCTGCATATGTGAGGGACATGGCTAGAGGGACATGGCTGCATATGTGAGGGACATGGCTAGAGGGACATGGCTGCATATGTGGGGGGACATGGCTGCATATGTGAGGGACATGGCTGCATATGTGAGGGACATGGCTGCATATGTGAGGGACATGGCTAGAGGGACATGGCTGCATATGTGGGGGGACATGGCTGCATATGTGAGGGACATGGCTGCATATGTGAGGGACATGGCTAGAGGGACATGGCTGCATATGTGAGGGACATGGCTAGAGGGACATGGCTGCATATGTGGGGGGACATGGCTGCATTTGGGGACACATTTAAAAAAAGTATCGGTATTCGGTATCGGCGAGTACTTGAAAAAAAGTATCGGTACTTGTACTCTGTCCTAAAAAAGTGGTATCGGGACAACCCTAGTCTCCACCATATCATTCATCATTATTTTCAATCTTAAGATTAATGTACAAATCTATGGACTCACATACTTTTGTTTATACTCGTGTGTGTTTAATATAGACATCATTGTCTTTTCACTATTTATTTTTCAGCGCTGCATTTTTTGGATTTTTCTAACCGTAATGATGCCTGCAGGTTTTGGTATTGTGTGTTTTTTTTTTTTTTTCCTTCAGTCGGCTTTCATGTTAAAGCAATCCTAGCAGCTAATTGGCCTCTAGATTGTTTTTACAAGCAGTGAGAGCACATCCCCCCCCCCCCGCACCCCGCACCCGCCGCCTTCCATGTTTTTCTCTGGCTCTCCTGTCCCACCTGAGAACGCAGCCAGTGGTTCAGCCAGCTGATCATAGAGCTGAGCGAAGACCAGAACGGCCCCAATCATCTCTATGGCCTAAAAAACCGGAAGCTACGAGCATTTCATGACTTCGATTTCGCCGGATATGAACAGCGCCATTGGGAATTCGGGAAAGCATCTTATCACACCGATCTTGGGGGGGATCAGATACTTTGAGGGCAGAGCAGAGATCTGTGCCCAGATTCTCGTAGACTCGCGTAAAACTGAGCGGGCGTAACGTATCTGATTTACGCTACGCCGCCGCAAGTTTTACAGGCAAGTGCTTTATTCTCAAAGAACTTGCCTGTAAAGTTGCGGCGGCGTATCGTAAATCACCCGGCGCAAGCCCGCCTAATTCAAATTCGGCGGGTAGGGGGCGTGAAGCATTTAAATGAAGCGCGTTCCCGCGCCAAACGTACTGCACATGCCCCGTCCGAAGAATATCCCAGGGTGCATTGCTCCAAATGACGTCGCAAGGACGTCATTGGTTTCGACGTGAACGTAAATGGCGTCCAGCCCCATTCACGGACGACTTACGCAAACGACTTAAATTTTTAAATTTCGACGCGGGAACGACGGCCATACTTAACATTGGTTGCGCCACCATATAGCAGGGGAAACTTTACGCCGGGACAAGCCTAACGTAAACGTCGTAACTTCACTGCGTCGGCCGCGCGTACGTTCGGGAATTCGCGTCTCTAGCTAATTTGTATACTCGACAGGAAAAACGACGGAGGCGACACCTAGCGGCCAAAAAAAAAATTGCATTTAAGATCCGACGGCGTGAGAGCCTTCCACCTGTCGGATCTAATGGTTATCTATGCGTAACTGATTCTAATAATCAGGCGCATAGATACGACGGCCCAGATTAGGACTTACGACGGCGCACATGGCGCTGCGCCGTCGTAAGCCCTTTGAGAATCTGGGCCCCTGGAGTCTAATAGACCCCACATTTTAAAAAAAAAGAGTACCTGTCACTACCTATTGCTATCAGAGGGGATATTTACATTCCCTGTGATGACAATAAAAGTGATAAAAAAAAATTAAAAATAAAAGGGACAATGTAAAAATAGAATAAAAAACGTAAAATTAATTATTGGAGAAAATCAAATAAAAATTGAACCCCCATGCTCGTGCACAAAGGCAAACGTCGGCCTCGTGTCATATGTAAACAGCAATTGCACCATTCATGTGAGATATCACCGCGAAGGTCGGATCGAGGGCAGGAATTCTAAAAGTCGTAACCTGCAAAGGTTTATAAAGGCTTTTAGAATATGTCAGAAGGCTGGCCGCAGGCTAGCCTGGATTTGTAGGAGGAGTCTGGGGGTATATATCTCTCCTCCTCCTGCAGGTCCCTCGTCGGCTCGTCTTTCTGGTTCACGTCCGGTGCGCCCCGACGTCATTTCCGGTCATTCGTTCAAGCAGGGGAATCGTGCAGCAGCAGTGCTCCTCGTCTCGCCTCGTGGGCTCCAGGTATCATGCGGCGGCGCGCATTCCTGCGACATGGGGGGTTGTTCGCTTGGCACCGCCATCCACGAGTATCGGCATTCATGGCCGGGGGGAGCAGTAAGAATCGCCGTTCATGGCCGGGCGGAAAGGGGGGGGGGAGTGTTGCATGTTTACAGGTTGCAAGATCAGCATCGGTACCCCTCAGTCTGCAGTCTACATGTGTTATTTACATGATCCAGTCAGATTGTATACCTAGCCTGTGTTCAAGGATGTAAAGTAGGGGCATTCAGCAGTTGCATGTGTGTGTATATAATATATTTTGTACTGGAGCTATCCTATTGGATGGTATTCAGGGGAGGACAGCCAATTGTATATTGACAGCATTCTCCAGGATCCCTATGGATGTGCTTCCACAATGTACATTGATATTTACCATTGTAAAATTTGTCATGCGTTTGTCATGGTAAGTCGGTCATGCGTTTTGTCTTTAAACCGTCAGGCATTTTTGTCATGATAGATCCGTCATGCGATTTGTCACGGTCGATCCGTCATGCGTTTTTTCACTATCAGGTAGGCTGTCATGCAATCTGTCATGGCTTCCATGCGTCGGCATGGGAGTCAGTCATTCTTGGTTAGGCATGCGATCAGTCATGGATATCTGTCATGCGATTTGTCGGTCATGTATTTTGTCAGGGCAAGCGGTCATGCGTTCGCCTCATGGTGACTAGTGTTGAGCGGAATACGCCATATTCGATTTCGCGATATATCACGAATATATAGACGAATATTCGTGAAATATTCGCTAAAATCGAATATTCGGGATATTTTATCAAAAACATTTTTTTGCGAAATTTCGCTAATGCGAAATTGATTGCGAAATTCTGAGGCCCCGTACACACGACAGAGAAACTCGACGTGCAAAGCACGTCGAGTTCCTCGTCGAGTTTTGGGATGAAGCCGCCGAGAAGCTCGGCGGGACGCCTTCTCCCATAGAACAACGAGAAAATAGAGAACATGTTCTCTATTTTCTCGTCGAGCTTCTCGGCGGCTCCATCGAGCCAAAACTGTACAGACGACAGAGTTTCTCGGCAGAATCCGGGTTTTGACCGAGTTTCTCGGTGAATTCTGCCGAGAAACTCTGTCGTGTGTACGGGGCCTGAAACATTCAATTTCACCTGCCCTTTGGAAAAAGTGTGGTTTTACGTAATGGACCCAGCAACTAACAACAAGGTATTAATAAAATAAATACATTATTATATAGATTTGAGGGTTTACTTTGACCAATTTGTATATTGATTAGTTTAATAAATATTGAATAACCATAGATTTGGAAAATACAGATCTCTCCTCTAGACTGACCTGTATTGAGTTAGGTAAAGATCAACCGCACACTGGGGCCCCTGATTCTGTTGAGTTAAAAAAAAGCCAAGTAAACCGTTTACGTTGACATCTCTTAAATGTCTTTATGTTAAACAGTTATTATTCTCATTAAAGAGGTGAAATGCAAATGATGACACGGGACAAAAGATGGAAAATTCTTTGAAGATATGATACACTGGAAAAACGCACAGAAACACTCCACTCTCTCCTATGACAACTGTGGTAGGAGAACTCTGATTGGCTCTGATGCAAAAGAAGGGCGGAGAAAGTATTCGCGAATATTCGTCAACATAAAAGGATCGCCTCAGCTTAGCTACTCGGCCCAGGGTCTCTAATCATACCAGCAATGCTTTTAGACGTCGATGGAGATCACTAGGATGTGATCTGTTTTAAAAATAAATTAGAAAAAATTCGTAATAGCGAATTTTGGCCGCGATATTCGAGTTATTCGCGAATAATCGAATATGCAATATTCGTAACGAATATTCGGAATACGAATATTCGTGAGCAACACTAATGGTGACCTGTCATGAGTCTGGCTTACGATCAGTCAGGTATGTCGTTCTGGCCGTCTGCCTTCATATATGTCCCATGGTCTTTTGTTGTAGTGTTGTTAGTGTACTAAGATTTGTAGGTAAAGTTGATCCAGGGTAAATCCGATTGCCTCTCGGGGGATCAGGAAGGAATTTTTTCCCCTGCTGTAGCAAATTGGATCTCATGCTCTTCTGGGGTTTTTTGCCTTCCTCTGGATCAACTGTGGGTATGGAGTTGGGTGTATGGGATTGTACTGTGTTTTTTATTTAGTTTTTTTGTTTTTTGTGGTTGAACTGGATGGACTTGTGTCTTTTTTCAACCTGACTAACTATGTAACTATGTTTGTCATTTTCCACCAACGGCTGCATGTTTTAGTTACAGGGGGGGGGGGGGCGTTTATGGGCTCATGGGCGCAGTTCGGTTCGTGATTTTAGGTTCCACCCACATTCATTTCTGTTCACGATCATCGTACCGTTGCTTCACTGCAGGTACTTGTGATGTTTCAGGTGGATTTCAGCTGTTCACGCAATTCAGCAAGGTTCGTATGTGTGCCGTTTTCCTGTCACGGGTGCTCGGTTTATTACATCGCAGGGTCTGTCACGTCTTCAGACCCGTACAGGCTGAGGTTTGCGTTTGTTAAGTGATTGGTAGACCACAATCTTCTCGCCGGTACATCATACGTCATATTGCACGATCATTCATTTCTTTCACACCTACCCACCACGGTCTGTGGGTATTGTAGCCCTGAGTGTTCGTTTTTAATTGCCTGTCCTGGCGCGACAGGTTTCTCGGGCTCACTCATTTCTTACGTTAAAGTCACATTTGTCACGAATCTCATTTCACGCGCTATTGCTCTATCACACACGTTTGTACTCTGGCACGTAGAGGGTCTGCTGGGGGGTACGGTTGCGTGTTTTATTGTCGGTGTCATTTTCTATTCCCATAGATATCGCCATGTCTCACGTATCGGAGAGCGACGAGTTTCCGTTCATTCCACCTACCCCTCGTGGGGGGGGGGTCGGAGCATGGCAGCACGCCTTCGTTAAGGAGTTGGACGGTCCCGAGGCTTGTTGCAGAGCTTCGACGCAAGGGCATTTCTTTCTCAGCTTCGGCTAGGAAAGCCGAACTTTTCAGGTTATTGTTTCCATCTCCGTCCCTGTCGCTGCCATCCATGGGCATCCGCTCCATAGGGCAAGGGGGGGCAATTGACCCCCCCCTAGAAAATCGAGAAGGTGTTGAAGAGTTTTGCGGCTGCGGGCTGCCTGAGCGGTCCAGGGCCGGATGTCATACAGGCACAGCGAGCAGAGTGAAGCCACCTCCCCCTCCAGTGTTTATGTGTACACAAGGGGAGGGAACCTGCTTGCCTGTGCCACGCTGATGGCTGATCTGAGGTAGTGAATGGGATGGGGGGTCCATCTGTGCTGAAGGAGGGTCTGTACTGAAGGGGGGTCTGTGCTTAAAGGGGGGTCCATCTGTGCTGAATGGAGGGGTCTGTGCAGAATGGGGGGTCTGTGCTGAAGGGAGGTCTGTACTGAAGGGGGTCCATCTGTGCTGAATGGAGGGGTCTGTGCAGAAGGGGGGTCCATCTGTGCTGAATGGAGGGGTCTGTGCAGAATGGGGGGTCTGTGCTGAAGGGGGGTCTGTACATTCTCTAGGCTATGTTTATATAGGCATGGAGTGAAGCTGAATTATCTCAAGAGCTATTTCACACTGCCAGCTGGCTGCGTTATCGGTAAAGCGGCATTGTTTTAGCTGCGCTATTCGTCCGCTAGCGGGCCGCTTTTAACCCCCGCTAGCATTTGAAGAAAGGGTTAAATGCAACTTTGTATTGCCGCTCCCGAAGCGCCCCTCCTTGAAAAAAATTCAGCGGACGCCCACGCTGCCATCCACTAGCGCAGAACACGCTTCCGTTCAACACTGCGTTTATCTCAATTAAAGAGTTGTGAATACACTCTCCACATCCATGGTACAGTTACAGGGTAGGATGGAGGTGATGGAAGCTCGCGCAGTTGGTGCTGTAGTGCCAGCCCCTGCTCCGCCAACCCCTGCTCCGCCAGCCCCTGCTCCGCCAGCCCCTGCTCCGCCAGCCCCTGCTCCGCCAACCCCTGCTCCGCCAGCCCCTGCTCCGCCAGCCCCTGCTCCGCCAGCCCCTGCTCCGCCAGCCCCTGCTCCGCCAGGTAATGTCTCGTTGTTGCCTTCTACAGCGCCATCGCCTTTGGCGGCATTACCTTCTGTGTCGCCGGCCCATTTCATCCCGGCTAATATCAAGAAAGATATTTTGGAAGGGAAGGATGTAAATTTGGCCTCCCTACTAATCGCTACCCAAGATGTCACCGAGAACAAGTCGTTTGCTTGTGGGGAAGTGTCGGTGGTGCTCAAAACCAAGGATCCCAGGCTTAATCGCAAGCTCAGTGTGCCGGAGTTCGATTTGGCTTTCGGCATCTTCAGAGACATTGGCCCAGATTCAGGTAGCCTTGCGCTTTTTTTTACGTAGGCGCAGGGCACCGTTTTTGCCCTGCGCCCCCGCAAATTTTCTGTGCTACACGTGATTCACGGAGCAGTAGCTCTGTAAATTGCGTGTGTACTCCGGCAAAATGCCCGGCGTAAGCGCGCCCAATTTAAATGATCCCGTAGGGGGCAGGAATCGTTTAAATTAGCCGCGTTCCCGCGCCGAGCGTAGGGCGCATGCTCCGTCTGGAAACTTTCCCGACGTGCATTGCGGTAAATGACGTGGCAAGGACGTCATTTGCTTCAAAGTGAACGTGAATGGCGTCCAGCTCCATTCACGATTCAGTTACGCAAACGACGTAAATTTCAAATTTCGCGACGCGGGAACGACGGGTATACTTTAGCATTGGCTGCCCCTGCTATTAGAAGGGGCAGCCTTACGCTAAACACGCTGTACGCAAAAGACGTAAACTGCGTACGCAGGGGGCGTGTACCATAGTGAATCGGCGTTAGTATGCAATTTGCATACTATACGCTGACCACTACCGGAACGCCCCCTAGCGGCCATCGCAAGAATGCAGCCTAAGATATGCGGACATAAGAGCCTTATGCCGCGCATATCTTAGGCTGCAGTCGGTGTAACGAGCTTTCTGAATCAGGAGCACTCGTTACGCCGGGGCAAGTAAGCAATTGCGCTGCGTAACTATGGTTATGCAGGCGCAATTGCTCTCTGAATCCGGGCCAGTGTCTGCTCAGTCAGCCCGTGTAGGAGGGAGGAGTTTGACCTTTACCTACATAAAGTGGTGGATTTGGCACACAAGTACGGGGGTTTTACTTTTTACGATTATCATCGTTCCTTCTCCGCTAAAGTGGCGGCTACATGGGCCCAGTTCCAGGCTGTCACTCGTTGGGCCAACATCGACATGGAACTCTTTTGCAGGCATTTTGCCAACCAGAAATCGCCGGTGTGTGCCAACTGCCAGTCATCATCGCGTACCACAGCTTGGTGTCCAAATTCTGAACCTTCTGGTCATATGGGGATCTCCAAGCAGGCAGCCGGTGGTTCTTCTGGTAGTGCGGGTCAGCTGGATAAATTGGGCAGGCCTGTCCGGTATCTGGGTAAAGCACAATTATGCAACAATTACAACTACATAGGTTGCAATTACAATCAGTGCAGATTATTGCATGTGTGTGCCAATTGCTTTAGAGCCCATCCTAAAACAGCTTGTCTGGGCAAGCCCTTCAATGCATCCTGACTATGCCAAGTAAATATTTCCTTGTTAGGGGATTATCTGGAGAATCGCCCATCCCCAGCGGTCAGGCAGTTTCTGCTAGACGGTTTTCACACTGGCCTCATAGCTCTTCCCACCGAGACTTTCGAATGTAAGAATTTGAGGTCAGCAGAGAGTCACCCTGCGATTGTGGACGAATTACTACAGACCGAAGTGACCAAGGGGTTCCTGATTGGGCCTTTTCTTGCATCACCATTCTGCATGTGGAGGGTCAGCCCCATTGGGGTAGTCTGTGGTAAATCTTCTAATAAATATCGTTTAATTTATGATTTGTCCGCGGCTCATTCTTCACACATCCCTAGCCTCAATGCTCTCCTCCCCTCTGAGGAGTTTTCTCTGAAGTACTCATCAGTAGATTTGGCAATCCAGCAGATTATTCAGTTAGGCCCGGGGCACTTGGCTGTCCAAAGCTGACATCATGGATGCGTTCAAGCTGCTTCCGATCAGTCCTTCTCTCTGGCAATGGCACGGCATCAAATGGCGCGGTCAGTACTATTTTCCCACCAGGTTAACTTTTGGGTCAAAGAGCAGTCCTTACCTGTTTGACACCTTTGCCCAGGCTCTTCACTGGATCTTGGGTAATTGCAGAGGGTGTTAGAAGGTAATTCATTATCTGGACGATTTTTTACTATTGGCCCAGGGATTTGCAGGTGCTGTCAGAACTTTTTTCAGAGCTGAATGTCCCCTTAGCCGCCCATAAGGTGGAAGGGCCGACTAAAGTCATCACTTTTTTGGGAATCACGCTTGATTCCCATCTTATGGTGGCTAGTCTGCCCTTGGAGAAGCTGGAAAGGATACGCCAGACAATTCGAATGTTTGTCCGATCCCCGGTCTGTTCAAAAAAGGAGTTGCAGTCTCTACTAGGGATGCTGAACCATGCCATGAGGATCATTCCTCAGGGTAGGGCTTTTGTATCCAGGTTGCTGGCCCTTTTCCCGCAATATCCGGATCCTGACTCTAGCTGATGCCCAAGCTGATCTCATCATGTGGGATCGGTTTCTGAGCGACTGGAATGGCATCTCCATGTTCATTCCGCAGCCAACTGATTGTTCGGCCAGAGTGTTCTCAGACGCCGCCGCTTCGGTCGGTTTTGGGGCCATTTTTGGTCAAGAATGGTTGGCCAGCCGCTGGCCCCCAGAGGTTTTTCATCTGCCGAAATTCTCTCTCACGTCAGCCTTGTTCGAGATCTATCCGATTCTGGCAGCGGCAGTCACTTGGGGTCCGGGGTGGTCAGGCAACACTGTTATTTTCTTTACTGACAATTTGGTCACAGCAAATATTGTCAATAAAGGAAGGTCAGGGTCTCTGCTGATCATGTCGTTCATGCGTAGATTGACGTGGCTGGGCCTGACGTACAAATTTCATTTTCGTGGGGAGTTTATCAGTGGGGAGCTCAACGGTGCAGCTGATGCCTTATCCCGGCTCAACATGCCTCAATTTTTCTTGCAGCATCCGGTGGCAGAACGGACGGGGCAGCCAGTTCCCCCTTACTCGCTGCTGGTCATGGATTGAACGCTTTCTGGACGCAGGCTATTGAGCTGGCCATAGGTCCTTGTCCAGGAATACCATGAAAACATATTCAACGGGTTGGAGGACGTTTCTTAGGTTCATGGCGTCATATCCTTGTAGTTGCCCCAAGGACATTAATTACATTATGTCTTTTGTGGCTTATTGCCACAGTCAGTTGGCTTTGTCTGCCAGTACCATTAAGACTTATTTGTCGGGCATTCAGCATTTTAGGTCCTTGCATTCTCCTGACAGTCCATCTATTTTTGCTGCTCACCCTCTGAAAGCCATGCTGAGGGGGATCCAGAGGTCCCAGGGGAGGTCACAGTTGTCTCGGCAACCAGTCACTGGTCAGATTTTCCGTGACATGTCAGACATACTGGGGTAGATTCAGATACATTTGCCCATTTCTTACAGAGGCGCAGCGTACCGTTTTGCTGCTGCGCCTCCGTAAATTTCCTGCGCTACGCTTGATTCACGGAGCAGTAGCTCCGTAAATTGCGTGGGCGCTCCTGAAAAATGCCCGGCGTAAGAGCGGGCAATTTAAATGATCCCTTAGGGGGCGTGGATCATTTAAATTAGGCGCGTTCCCGCGCCGAACGTAGTGCGCATGCTCCGTCGGGAAACTTTCCCGACGTACATTGCGGTAAATGACGTTGCAAGGACGTCATTTGCTTCAAAGTGAACATGAATTGCGTCCAGCGCCATTCACGATTCACTTACGCAAACTACGTAATTTTTCAAAAACGCGACGCGGGAACGACGGGTATATGTAGCATTGGCTGCCCCTGCTAATAGCATGGGCAGCCTTACGCAAAAACTGACGTACGCAAACAACGTAAACTGCGTACGCAGGGCGCGCGTACGGTTGTGAATCGGCGTTAGTATGCAATTTGCATACTCTACGCTGACCACTACGTGAACGCCACCTAGCGGCCTGCGTAAGAAAGCAGCCTAAGATATGACGGCATAAGAGCCTTATGCCAGGCATATCTTAGGCTGCAGCCGGCGTATCGAGGTTCCTGAATCAGGAGCATTCGATACGCCGGGGCAAGTAAGCAATTGCGCTGCGTAACTATGGTTACGCAAACGCAATTGCTCTCTGAATCTACCCCAGTGTCTCTTTCCCCTTTGGGCGCAGGTCCTAGCTTGGTGCTCAAAGCAGCTATCTATCTTAGCTTCTTCGGGTTTCTCCGCCCCGGAGAAGTATCCCAGGCCAGCTCAGAGGGAGTCTCACCAGATTTCCCGAGCATTATGAATTACAACTACCCAACAATAAGGATCGGCAAACGGGGAAGGGGTTTGTCGTCAAGTACTACCGAACCAATAGCACATGGTGCCCGGTGGAAGTGCTTGACTCCCTTTGCAATTTGTTTGCAGTTACTCCTTTAAGTAGCCCGCTGCTCCCCTTTACTACACGTCCAATTACTTCAAAACAATTCATTTTGCATATTAGGATTTTACTCGCCAAGGTGGGGTTAGATCCAAAGCGTTTTTCTGGGCATTCATTTAGGATTGGGGCAGCATCCGCAGCCTCCAAGCAGGGGGTCCCGTCTTGTATCATTAAGCACATGGGGCGCTGGAGGTCCTCCTGCTACAGCAGATACATTCCTGAACCCTGTACAGAGGTTAGCAGAGCGTTTGTCTCTTTGTTAGATTAAATGTTATCCATCCAATAAAGTTCATTACTTACCTACATTTGTGTCTTAGGCCCTCTTTTAGGCGTACCGACCAGCTAGGCCAAGGCACACCGCAGGTCTTGGTCATTAGGGTCATCACGTATCACGAGGGAAGACGCTGACTACAAGTCAGAAGGCTGGCCGCAGTAGGAGGAGTCTGGGGGTATATATCTCTCCTCCTCCTGCAGGTCCCTCGTAGGGTGACCACATTTCCAAACTGCCATTCAGGGACACCCCCCCCCCCAAAAAAAATATGTTTTTTTACATATTTTTTTGGGGGTCCTGCCCCAGGGGAGTGTTTGGGGACCCGGGTCCTGCCCCAGGGGGAGTGTTTGGGGACCCGGGTCCTGCCCCAGGGGAGTGTTTGGGGACCCAGTCCTGCCTCAGGGGGAGTATTTGGGGACCCGGGTCCTGCCCCAAGGGAGTGTTTGGGGACCCGGGTCCTGCCCCAGGGGAGTGTTTGGGGACCCAGTCCTGCCTCAGGGGGAGTATTTGGGGACCCGGGTCCTGCCCCAAGGGAGTATTTGGGGACCCGGGTCCTGCCCCAGGGGACATGTATCAATGCAAAAAAAAAGTTTGAAAAACTGAAGTTTTTTCAGGAGCAGTGATTTTAATAATGCTTAAAGTGAAAAAAAAAGTGAAATATTCCTTTAAATATCGTGCCTGGGGGGTGTTTATAGTATGCCTGCAAAGTAGCACATTTTTCCCATGTTTAGAACAGTCCCTGCACAAAATCTAATTTCTAAAGGAAAAAAAGTCATTTAAAACGACTCACGGCTATTAATGAATTGTCGGGTAGATGAAAATCATTGAGAAAAATGGTATGGGCCCCCTCCAGTCCATTACCAGGCCCTTTGGGTCTGGTATGGATATTAAGAGGAACCCCCGCACCCAAATGAAAAAAAAAAGCGTGGGGCCCCCAGGCCCTATATACTCTGAACAGCATCATCTAGATTGAGGAAGAAAAGGACAGTCACCCAGCATAGACATTCTTCAAGGGATATCACATCCATAGAAAATTCAATCAGTTACATCAGCATCAGGTGCTTGGTAGCTGGTGATCCAAGACTGATTCATTTTTATGAATGTGAGCCTATCAACGGAGTCTGTGGACAGGCACACTCTGTGATCGGTTACAAAGCCTCCAGCAGCACTGAATGTGCGTTCCAAAAGAACGCTGGATGCAGGACAGGCCAGTAGCTCAATTGCATACTGTGCAAGCTCTGGCCAGTGATCCATCCTCAAGACCCAGTAACCCAGAGGATGTTCTGTTAGAAAGGTCTCCAAGTCTGATCTTGCCCCTAGATATTCCTGCACCATGTAATGCAGATGCTGGCGATGGTTGCTGGAACCGATCAGACCTTGGAGCTGAGGACTGAAGAATTGTCTGAAAGCATCGGTCAGACGGCCACCTTTTCCACCGTTCTGTGACTGACCGAAGCCTCAGCAACACGTTGTCCAGCACCAGGAAACTGTAACCTCCCAGGCTCTGGAAACGCGTTGCACAAACTTTTCTTCAAGGCCTTTCTGAAGATGTTTCATCCTTTGCTCCCTCTGCGAAGGCTGGATAAGTTACACAACCTTACCCTTATAACGTGGATCAAGAAGGGTTGCCAGCAGGGCCGGATTTTCTCTCCCTGCCGCCCCAAGGCCAGGTTCCACAATGCACCCCCTCCCCGCCAACCGAACCCCCCCCCCAATCAACGGAGAATGCGCGGCGCGGTTAGATCAAATATGTTTTGTTTGTTTTTTTTACTTTTTTATCACTTTTTTTATTTTTATTTATCAGTAGCTTGTCGCTTACTTTCTTAGGGCCAGATTCACAAAAGAGATACGCCGGTGTATCCCTGTTTCTATCTATGCGGGTGAGTCATAGAATCAGTTCCGCATTGATATCCCTAAGATCCGACAGGTGTAATAGTTTTACACTGTTGGATCTTAGGATGCAATACCTCGGCCGCCGCTGGGGGGAGTTCGCGTCGTAAACCAGCGTCGGGTATGCAAATTAGGAGTTACGGCGGATCCACAACGGTTTTTCGCGTTCGCTACGTCGCCGCTAGTCTAGTTTCCCGTCGCAAAGTTACACTTTTTTTTTGGTGCCTTAACTTTAGTCAGCAAGTGTATTGCTGTCTAAAGTATGGCCGTCGTTCCCGCGTCGAAATTCAAAATTTAACGTCGTTTGCGTAAGCCGTCCGGGAATACGGAAGTACGCTACGCGTGTCGCCGTTCAAAAAAATGACGTCACGGCGCGCAAAGCACGGCGGGAGTTAGGAAACGGAGCATGCGCAGTAGGTCCGGCGCGGGAGCGCCCCATAATTTAAATGGCACACGCCCATTTGAATTGGCCCGCCTTGCGCCGGAGGCCGCGGGCGTAGTTTTCATCGCAAGTGCTTGGTGAATCAGGCACTTGCGATGAAAAATTGCGGCGGTGTAACTTATCTAGGATACGTTACGCCGCCGCGATTCTACGTGAATCTGGCCCCTAAATTTTTGTATCATTTTCTTATTATTTTTCTTATTATTTTTCTTATTATTTTTCTTATTATTTTTCTTTTTCTTTACTTTTTTATTTTATTAATTTAATTTAATTATTATTTCTTATTATTTATTTATTTATTATCATTTTGTTTTACTTAACTTTTTTGCTATCATACAGGAGAAAACAATTTCCTGTGTGATAGCAATTGGAGGTGACATGTTCTCTTTATTGACCCTGTCACCTCCAAAACAGGAGTCCTAGCACTGTGCTAGAACTCCTGTCACAGCTGAGATGGGAAGAGCACAGCTCTCCCCTCTCTCTGTGTACATCGGCAGCAGGGACAGGAGACAGACTTGGTGGCCGGGGGGAGGACGGAGTCCCGAAGACAGAGCCAGCAGAGAGAGGTATGTGGGGTGGGGGGGAGTGAGGTATGTGGGGTGGGGGGGAGAGAGGTATGTGGGGTGGGGGGGAGTGAGGTATGTGGGGTGGAGTGGGAGAGGGGAGGACGGACGGGAGCACATATTTTACAAGTGATTTCGGCGACATCGTCGCAATCACTTGTTAACGAGCGAGTGGATTCCCCCACAACTTACCACTCTTAACTTTATCTTCCGGGCGTCGGGGGACTCCATGCCATTGCCGCCCCAAAGCCTGGCCTCAGGGGCCTTGTGGGAAATCCGGGCCTGGTTGCCAGCCAGTAATGATCCCTCTCCTTGATACAACGAGTCCTAGAGTCCTTTCGCAGGCTTTGCAGGATCAGGGAGGCCATGCAGCGTAAGTTTTCAGAGGCATTCGATTCTGAGTCCTCTGGGTCACTAAGGATCACATGATCCGCAACCACCTCCTCCCAGTCATGTACAAATCCTTGGGTTTCTGGGGACTGAAAACGATCCCTTGAAGACTGCTGCTGAGGGTTATCCTTCACGTCCATGCTGACACCATCCTCCTCCTCCTCCTCCTCCTGTGTGATAGGCGGGCCAGCAGAAACACTGTCTGGATAAAGGGAGCCTTGAGAGGTAAGGAAGTCCTCCTCTTCCTCCCTCTGTTCTGCCTCAAGTGCCCTGTCCATTATTCCACGCAGTGTGTGCTCCAACATGAAGACAAGAGGGACAGTATCACTGATGCATGCACTGTCACTGCTCACCATCCTCATGACCTCCTCAAATGGTGACAGGACAGTCCATGCATCCTTGATCATGGCCCACTGGCGTGACGAATAAAAGCCAAGCTCCCCTGACCCTGTCCTGGTACCATACTCGCACAGGTACTCATTGATGGCCCTCTG
The DNA here is from genome assembly GCF_905171775.1 of Rana temporaria. NCBI lineage: Eukaryota > Metazoa > Chordata > Amphibia > Anura > Ranidae > Rana > Rana temporaria. The sequence continues at coordinate 1,829,299 of NC_053489.1, read as the reverse complement.
CTGTGTACAGCCGCTGCAGCATTGCCAACATTGAGTTTCACCTGGTGGGCATGTCACAGATGAGGCGGTTCTTGGGCAGGTTGTATTCCCTTTGAAGTTCAGCCAGCCGAGCACTGGCATTATATGACCGGCGGAAATGCGCACAGACATTCCTCAGGACGTCCTGTAAGCCCGGGTACCTGCACAAGAACTGCTGCACCACCAAATTAAGGATATGAGACAAACATGGAACATGGGTTAAGTGTCCCTGTCGCAGGGCGGAGAGGAGGTTGGTGCCATTGTCACATACAACCATTCCTGGCTGAAGCTGGCGTAGCGTCAACCACCTCTGAGCCTGCCCCTGCAGAGCTGTCAGAATCTCTGCCCCAGTGTGGCTCCTGTCCCCCAAGCAGACCAGCTCAAGCACCGCATGGCATCTCTTTGCCTGCCTACCTGCGTAGCCCCTTGAATGCCTACGGAGCACGGCTGGTTCCGAGGACACATCAGCACAGGAAGAGGCCACAGAGGAAGAAGAGGAGGGGGTGGAGAAGAGAGGTGTGTCACAATCACCAGTAGTAGCATTTTGGGGGCGTGGTGCCGGAACAACCTCCAACACTGAGTGCCACAACCACCGGCCATGTTTGTGGGGATGAGGCCCTTGTCCCCATCAACGTGGGTACAAGGTGCTTTGGGGTGGGGGGGCAGAGCCCCCCGCCCCGAAGCACCCCCCCCATGTTGAGGGCATGTGGCCCAGTATTATTAAGGAGGGGGGTGCTCCACCGCCCCCCCCTTTTCCTGTCCTGCCAGGCTGCTTGCTCAGATAAGGGCCTGGTATAGATTTTGAGTGAAAATTTTCAAACTTTGGCGCGGGGGTTCCCCTCAAAATCCATACCAGACCCGAAGGGTCGGCGCTTTTTTTTTTTTTTGCACTCAGCCCGCTGACAGCTGATGAGTCATCTGTCGGTAAGAATGCGGCGGCCAGCTTCTCGGTCCGCTGCTTAGCAACCAGTGTTGTCAGAAATCAGCCTGCTAAATCTAACAAATGCCACATTCCATATTTAACGATCAGTTCTTAGTGAATTGACTCCGGAGTGAGTAACCTCAAACTTCCTACACCCGAGAGCCTATAAGAGGAGAAGCAGCCAGGTGCATTGCCCAGCCATCACACCACCTATCCTACACCTCTGCTGGGGGATTCTAGTGAGGAGCCAGGTTCTTTGGCATTCCTCTGAGGAGGGAGGGTACCTTCGCAATTGATCTTTGCCAGTTGGGCTTTTAAGTTTGTTCCCCTTTCTGTCCTTTTCCGGAAGTCAGAGACAGTTTGTTGCCTGTCCTCAAGTTCTATTTTATTACAGTTCTGGGCATTCACCTTACCAACCGCTCAGTGTCTGCCAACCCTCTCCTCCAATCCCTACACTGACCACCACCCCTCTCCTCCAATCCCTACACTGACCACCAACCCCTCTCCTCCAATCCCTACACTGACCACCAACCCCTCTCCTCCAATCCCTACACTGACCACCAACCCCTCTCCTCCAATCCCTACACTGACCACCAACCCTCTCCTCCAATCCCTACACTGACCACCAACCCTCTCCTCCAATCCCTACACTGACCACCAACCCCTCTCCTCCAATCCCTACACTGACCACCAACCCTCTCCTCCAATCCCTACACTGACCACCAACCCTCTCCTCCAATCCCTACACTGACCACCACCCCTCTCCTCCAATCCCTACACTGACCACCAACCCTCTCCTCCAATCCCTACACTGACCACCACCCCTCTCCTCCAATCCCTACACTGACCACCAACCCTCTCCTCCAATCCCTACACTGACCACCACCCCTATCCTCCAATCCCTACACTGACCACCAACCCTCTCCTCCAATCCCTACACTGACCACCAACCCCTCTCCTCCAATCCCTACACTGACCACCAACCCCTCTCCTCCAATCCCTACACTGACCACCACCCCTCTCCTCCAATCCCTACACTGACCACCAACCCCTCTCCTCCAATCCCTACACTGACCACCACCCCTCTCCTCCAATCCCTACACTGACCACCAACCCTCTCCTCCAATCCCTACACTGACCACCACCCCTCTCCTCCAATCCCTACACTGACCACCACCCCTCTCCTCCAATCCCTACACTGACCACCAACCCCTCTCCTCCAATCCCTACACTGACCACCAACCCCTCTCCTCCAATCCCTACACTGACCACCACCCCTCTCCTCCAATCCCTACACTGACCACCAACCCCTCTCCTCCAATCCCTACACTGACCACCAACCCCTCTCCTCCAATCCCTACACTGACCACCAACCCTCTCCTCCAATCCCTACACTGACCACCAACCCCTCTCCTCCAATCCCTACACTGACCACCACCCCTCTCCTCCAATCCCTACACTGACCACCAACCCTCTCCTCCAATCCCTACACTGACCACCAACCCTCTCCTCCAATCCCTACACTGACCACCACCCCTATCCTCCAATCCCTACACTGACCACCACCCCTCTCCTCCAATCCCTACACTGACCACCAACCCTCTCCTCCAATCCCTACACTGACCACCACCCCTCTCCTCCAATCCCTACACTGACCACCAACCCCTCTCCTCCAATCCCTACACTGACCACCAACCCTCTCCTCCAATCCCTACACTGACCACCACCCCTATCCTCCAATCCCTACACTGACCACCAACCCTCTCCTCCAATCCCTACACTGACCACCACCCCTCTCCTCCAATCCCTACACTGACCACCAACCCCTCTCCTCCAATCCCTACACTGACCACCAACCCTCTCCTCCAATCCCTACACTGACCACCACCCCTCTCCTCCAATCCCTACACTGACCACCACCCCTCTCCTCCAATCCCTACACTGACCACCACCCCTCTCCTCCAATCCCTACACTGACCACCAACCCTCTCCTCCAATCCCTACACTGACCACCAACCCCTCTCCTCCAATCCCTACACTGACCACCAACCCTCTCCTCCAATCCCTACACTGACCACCACCCCTCTCCTCCAATCCCTACACTGACCACCAACCCTCTCCTCCAATCCCTACACTGACCACCAACCCCTCTCCTCCAATCCCTACACTGACCACCACCCCTCTCCTCCAATCCCTACACTGACCACCACCCCTCTCCTCCAATCCCTACACTGACCACCACCCCTCTCCTCCAATCCCTACACTGACCACCACCCCTCTCCTCCAATCCCTACACTGACCACCACCCCTCTCCTCCAATCCCTACACTGACCACCAACCCTCTCCTCCAATCCCTACACTGACCACCAACCCTCTCCTCCAATCCCTACACTGACCACCAACCCTCTCCTCCAATCCCTACACTGACCACCAACCCCTCTCCTCCAATCCCTACACTGACCACCAACCCCTCTCCTCCAATCCCTACACTGACCACCAACCCTCTCCTCCAATCCCTACACTGACCACCACCCCTCTCCTCCAATCCCTACACTGACCACCAACCCTCTCCTCCAATCCCTACACTGACCACCAACCCTCTCCTCCAATCCCTACACTGACCACCAACCCCTCTCCTCCAATCCCTACACTGACCACCAACCCTCTCCTCCAATCCCTACACTGACCACCAACCCTCTCCTCCAATCCCTACACTGACCACCAACCCTCTCCTCCAATCCCTACACTGACCACCACCCCTCTCCTCCAATCCCTACACTGACCACCAACCCTCTCCTCCAATCCCTACACTGACCACCAACCCCTCTCCTCCAATCCCTACACTGACCACCAACCCCTCTCCTCCAATCCCTACACTGACCACCACCCCTCTCCTCCAATCCCTACACTGACCACCAACCCCTCTCCTCCAATCCCTACACTGACCACCAACCCTCTCCTCCAATCCCTACACTGACCACCACCCCTATCCTCCAATCCCTACACTGACCACCACCCCTCTCCTCCAATCCCTACACTGACCACCAACCCTCTCCTCCAATCCCTACACTGACCACCAACCCTCTCCTCCAATCCCTACACTGACCACCAACCCCTCTCCTCCAATCCCTACACTGACCACCAACCCCTCTCCTCCAATCCCTACACTGACCACCAACCCCTCTCCTCCAATCCCTACACTGACCACCAACCCTCTCCTCCAATCCCTACACTGACCACCAACCCCTCTCCTCCAATCCCTACACTGACCACCAACCCTCTCCTCCAATCCCTACACTGACCACCAACCCTCTCCTCCAATCCCTACACTGACCACCAACCCCTCTCCTCCAATCCCTACACTGACCACCAACCCTCTCCTCCAATCCCTACACTGACCACCACCCCTCTCCTCCAATCCCTACACTGACCACCACCCCTCTCCTCCAATCCCTACACTGACCACCACCCCTCTCCTCCAATCCCTACACTGACCACCACCCCTCTCCTCCAATCCCTACACTGACCACCAACCCTCTCCTCCAATCCCTACACTGACCACCAACCCTCTCCTCCAATCCCTACACTGACCACCAACCCCTCTCCTCCAATCCCTACACTGACCACCACCCCTCTCCTCCAATCCCTACACTGACCACCAACCCCTCTCCTCCAATCCCTACACTGACCACCAACCCCTCTCCTCCAATCCCTACACTGACCACCAACCCCTCTCCTCCAATCCCTACACTGACCACCAACCCCTCTCCTCCAATCCCTACACTGACCACCACCCCTCTCCTCCAATCCCTACACTGACCACCATCCCCTCTCCTCCAATCCCTACACTGACCACCAACCCTCTCCTCCAATCCCTACACTGACCACCAACCCTCTCCTCCAATCCCTACACTGACCACCAACCCCTCTCCTCCAATCCCTACACTGACCACCAACCCCTCTCCTCCAATCCCTACACTGACCACCAACCCTCTCCTCCAATCCCTACACTGACCACCAACCCCTCTCCTCCAATCCCTACACTGACCACCAACCCCTCTCCTCCAATCCCTACACTGACCACCAACCCCTCTCCTCCAATCCCTACACTGACCACCAACCCTCTCCTCCAATCCCTACACTGACCACCAACCCTCTCCTCCAATCCCTACACTGACCACCAACCCCTCTCCTCCAATCCCTACACTGACCACCACCCCTCTCCTCCAATCCCTACACTGACCACCACCCCTCTCCTCCAATCCCTACACTGACCACCAACCCTCTCCTCCAATCCCTACACTGACCACCAACCCCTCTCCTCCAATCCCTACACTGACCACCACCCCTCTCCTCCAATCCCTACACTGACCACCACCCCTCTCCTCCAATCCCTACACTGACCACCAACCCTCTCCTCCAATCCCTACACTGACCACCACCCCTCTCCTCCAATCCCTACACTGACCACCACCCCTCTCCTCCAATCCCTACACTGACCACCACCCCTCTCCTCCAATCCCTACACTGACCACCAACCCCTCTCCTCCAATCCCTACACTGACCACCAACCCCTCTCCTCCAATCCCTACACTGACCACCACCCCTCTCCTCCAATCCCTACACTGACCACCACCCTCTCCTCCAATCCCTACACTGACCACCACCCCTCTCCTCCAATCCCTACACTGACCACCACCCCTCTCCTCCAATCCCTACACTGACCACCAACCCTCTCCTCCAATCCCTACACTGACCACCAACCCTCTCCTCCAATCCCTACACTGACCACCACCCCTCTCCTCCAATCCCTACACTGACCACCAACCCTCTCCTCCAATCCCTACACTGACCACCAACCCCTCTCCTCCAATCCCTACACTGACCACCAACCCCTCTCCTCCAATCCCTACACTGACCACCAACCCCTCTCCTCCAATCCCTACACTGACCACCAACCCCTCTCCTCCAATCCCTACACTGACCACCACCCCTCTCCTCCAATCCCTACACTGACCACCAACCCCTCTCCTCCAATCCCTACACTGACCACCAACCCTCTCCTCCAATCCCTACACTGACCACCACCCCTATCCTCCAATCCCTACACTGACCACCACCCCTCTCCTCCAATCCCTACACTGACCACCACCCTCTCCTCCAATCCCTACACTGACCACCACCCCTCTCCTCCAATCCCTACACTGACCACCACCCCTCTCCTCCAATCCCTACACTGACCACCACCCCTCTCCTCCAATCCCTACACTGACCACCACCCCTCTCCTCCAATCCCTACACTGACCACCACCCTCTCCTCCAATCCCTACACTGACCACCACCCCTCTCCTCCAATCCCTACACTGACCACCAACCCTCTCCTCCAATCCCTACACTGACCACCACCCCTATCCTCCAATCCCTACACTGACCACCAACCCTCTCCTCCAATCCCTACACTGACCACCACCCCTATCCTCCAATCCCTACACTGACCACCAACCCTCTCCTCCAATCCCTACACTGACCACCAACCCCTCTCCTCCAATCCCTACACTGACCACCAACCCCTCTCCTCCAATCCCTACACTGACCACCAACCCTCTCCTCCAATCCCTACACTGACCACCACCCCTCTCCTCCAATCCCTACACTGACCACCAACCCCTCTCCTCCAATCCCTACACTGACCACCAACCCTCTCCTCCAATCCCTACACTGACCACCACCCCTCTCCTCCAATCCCTACACTGACCACCACCCTCTCCTCCAATCCCTACACTGACCACCACCCCTCTCCTCCAATCCCTACACTGACCACCACCCCTCTCCTCCAATCCCTACACTGACCACCATCCCCTCTCCTCCAATCCCTACACTGACCACCACCCCTCTCCTCCAATCCCTACACTGACCACCACCCCTATCCTCCAATCCCTACACTGACCACCACCCCTCTCCTCCAATCCCTACACTGACCACCATCCCCTCTCCTCCAATCCCTACACTGACCACCATCCCCTCTCCTCCAATCCCTACACTGACCACCAACCCCTCTCCTCCAATCCCTACACTGACCACCAACCCTCTCCTCCAATCCCTACACTGACCACCAACCCTCTCCTCCAATCCCTACACTGACCACCACCCCTCTCCTCCAATCCCTACACTGACCACCAACCCTCTCCTCCAATCCCTACACTGACCACCCACCCCTCTCCTCCAATCCCTACACTGACCACCACCCCTCTCCTCCAATCCCTACACTGACCACCACCCCTATCCTCCAATCCCTACACTGACCACCAACCCCTCTCCTCCAATCCCTACACTGACCACCAACCCCTCTCCTCCAATCCCTACACTGACCACCAACCCCTCTCCTCCAATCCCTACACTGACCACCAACCCTCTCCTCCAATCCCTACACTGACCACCAACCCCTCTCCTCCAATCCCTACACTGACCACCACCCCTCTCCTCCAATCCCTACACTGACCACCAACCCTCTCCTCCAATCCCTACACTGACCACCAACCCCTCTCCTCCAATCCCTACACTGACCACCACCCCTCTCCTCCAATCCCTACACTGACCACCAACCCTCTCCTCCAATCCCTACACTGACCACCAACCCTCTCCTCCAATCCCTACACTGACCACCAACCCCTCTCCTCCAATCCCTACACTGACCACCAACCCCTCTCCTCCAATCCCTACACTGACCACCAACCCTCTCCTCCAATCCCTACACTGACCACCACCCCTCTCCTCCAATCCCTACACTGACCACCAACCCTCTCCTCCAATCCCTACACTGACCACCACCCCTCTCCTCCAATCCCTACACTGACCACCACCCCTCTCCTCCAATCCCTACACTGACCACCAACCCTCTCCTCCAATCCCTACACTGACCACCAACCCTCTCCTCCAATCCCTACACTGACCACCACCCCTCTCCTCCAATCCCTACACTGACCACCAACCCTCTCCTCCAATCCCTACACTGACCACCAACCCTCTCCTCCAATCCCTACACTGACCACCAACCCCTCTCCTCCAATCCCTACACTGACCACCAACCCCTCTCCTCCAATCCCTACACTGACCACCACCCCTCTCCTCCAATCCCTACACTGACCACCAACCCTCTCCTCCAATCCCTACACTGACCACCACCCCTATCCTCCAATCCCTACACTGACCACCAACCCTCTCCTCCAATCCCTACACTGACCACCAACCCTCTCCTCCAATCCCTACACTGACCACCACCCCTCTCCTCCAATCCCTACACTGACCACCACCCTCTCCTCCAATCCCTACACTGACCACCAACCCCTCTCCTCCAATCCCTACACTGACCACCAACCCCTCTCCTCCAATCCCTACACTGACCACCAACCCCTCTCCTCCAATCCCTACACTGACCACCACCCCTCTCCTCCAATCCCTACACTGACCACCATCCCCTCTCCTCCAATCCCTACACTGACCACCAACCCCTCTCCTCCAATCCCTACACTGACCACCACCCCTCTCCTCCAATCCCTACACTGACCACCATCCCCTCTCCTCCAATCCCTACACTGACCACCACCCCTCTCCTCCAATCCCTACACTGACCACCACCCCTCTCCTCCAATCCCTACACTGACCACCACCCTCTCCTCCAATCCCTACACTGACCACCAACCCCTCTCCTCCAATCCCTACACTGACCACCAACCCTCTCCTCCAATCCCTACACTGACCACCAACCCCTCTCCTCCAATCCCTACACTGACCACCACCCCTCTCCTCCAATCCCTACACTGACCACCAACCCCTCTCCTCCAATCCCTACACTGACCACCAACCCCTCTCCTCCAATCCCTACACTGACCACCACCCCTCTCCTCCAATCCCTACACTGACCACCACCCCTCTCCTCCAATCCCTACACTGACCACCACCCCTCTCCTCCAATCCCTACACTGACCACCAACCCCTCTCCTCCAATCCCTACACTGACCACCAACCCCTCTCCTCCAATCCCTACACTGACCACCACCCCTCTCCTCCAATCCCTACACTGACCACCAACCCTCTCCTCCAATCCCTACACTGACCACCAACCCTCTCCTCCAATCCCTACACTGACCACCAACCCTCTCCTCCAATCCCTACACTGACCACCAACCCCTCTCCTCCAATCCCTACACTGACCACCAACCCTCTCCTCCAATCCCTACACTGACCACCAACCCCTCTCCTCCAATCCCTACACTGACCACCACCCCTCTCCTCCAATCCCTACACTGACCACCAACCCCTCTCCTCCAATCCCTACACTGACCACCAACCCTCTCCTCCAATCCCTACACTGACCACCAACCCCTCTCCTCCAATCCCTACACTGACCACCAACCCCTCTCCTCCAATCCCTACACTGACCACCAACCCTCTCCTCCAATCCCTACACTGACCACCACCCCTCTCCTCCAATCCCTACACTGACCACCAACCCCTCTCCTCCAATCCCTACACTGACCACCACCCCTCTCCTCCAATCCCTACACTGACCACCACCCCTCTCCTCCAATCCCTACACTGACCACCACCCCTATCCTCCAATCCCTACACTGACCACCCACCCTCTCCTCCAATCCCTACACTGACCACCACCCCTATCCTCCAATCCCTACACTGACCACCCACCCTCTCCTCCAATCCCTACACTGACCACCACCCCTCTCCTCCAATCCCTACACTGACCACCACCCCTCTCCTCCAATCCCTACACTGACCACCACCCCTATCCTCCAATCCCTACACTGACCACCACCCCTCTCCTCCAATCCCTACACTGACCACCAACCCCTCTCCTCCAATCCCTACACTGACCACCAACCCCTCTCCTCCAATCCCTACACTGACCACCATCCCCTCTCCTCCAATCCCTACACTGACCACCAACCCCTCTCCTCCAATCCCTACACTGACCACCACCCCTCTCCTCCAATCCCTACACTGACCACCAACCCTCTCCTCCAATCCCTACACTGACCACCAACCCCTCTCCTCCAATCCCTACACTGACCACCACCCCTCTCCTCCAATCCCTACACTGACCACCATCCCCTCTCCTCCAATCCCTACACTGACCACCACCCCTCTCCTCCAATCCCTACACTGACCACCATCCCCTCTCCTCCAATCCCTACACTGACCACCACCCCTCTCCTCCAATCCCTACACTGACCACCAACCCTCTCCTCCAATCCCTACACTGACCACCACCCCTATCCTCCAATCCCTACACTGACCACCAACCCTCTCCTCCAATCCCTACACTGACCACCAACCCCTCTCCTCCAATCCCTACACTGACCACCAACCCTCTCCTCCAATCCCTACACTGACCACCAACCCTCTCCTCCAATCCCTACACTGACCACCACCCCTCTCCTCCAATCCCTACACTGACCACCAACCCTCTCCTCCAATCCCTACACTGACCACCAACCCTCTCCTCCAATCCCTACACTGACCACCAACCCCTCTCCTCCAATCCCTACACTGACCACCAACCCTCTCCTCCAATCCCTACACTGACCACCAACCCCTCTCCTCCAATCCCTACACTGACCACCAACCCTCTCCTCCAATCCCTACACTGACCACCACCCCTCTCCTCCAATCCCTACACTGACCACCACCCCTCTCCTCCAATCCCTACACTGACCACCACCCCTATCCTCCAATCCCTACACTGACCACCACCCCTATCCTCCAATCCCTACACTGACCACCACCCCTATCCTCCAATCCCTACACTGACCACCAACCCTCTCCTCCAATCCCTACACTGACCACCAACCCCTCTCCTCCAATCCCTACACTGACCACCAACCCCTCTCCTCCAATCCCTACACTGACCACCACCCCTCTCCTCCAATCCCTACACTGACCACCAACCCTCTCCTCCAATCCCTACACTGACCACCAACCCTCTCCTCCAATCCCTACACTGACCACCACCCCTCTCCTCCAATCCCTACACTGACCACCAACCCTCTCCTCCAATCCCTACACTGACCACCACCCCTCTCCTCCAATCCCTACACTGACCACCACCCCTATCCTCCAATCCCTACACTGACCACCAACCCTCTCCTCCAATCCCTACACTGACCACCAACCCTCTCCTCCAATCCCTACACTGACCACCACCAACCCTCTCCTCCAATCCCTACACTGACCACCAACCCCTCTCCTCCAATCCCTACACTGACCACCATCCCCTCTCCTCCAATCCCTACACTGACCACCAACCCCTCTCCTCCAATCCCTACACTGACCACCAACCCCTCTCCTCCAATCCCTACACTGACCACCAACCCCTCTCCTCCAATCCCTACACTGACCACCATCCCCTATCCTCCAATCCCTACACTGACCACCAACCCTCTCCTCCAATCCCTACACTGACCACCAACCCCTCTCCTCCAATCCCTACACTGACCACCACCCCTATCCTCCAAGCCCTACACTGACCACCAACCCCTCTCCTCCAATCCCTACACTGACCACCACCCCTCTCCTCCAATCCCTACACTGACCACCAACCCCTCTCCTCCAATCCCTACACTGACACCACCCTCTCCTCCAATCCCTACACTGACCACCAACCCCTCTCCTCCAATCCCTACACTGACCACCAACCCCTCTCCTCCAATCCCTACACTGACCACCACCCCTATCCTCCAATCCCTACACTGACCACCACCCCTATCCTCCAATCCCTACACTGACCACCAACCCCTCTCCTCCAATCCCTACACTGACCACCCACCCTCTCCTCCAATCCCTACACTGACCACCACCCTCTCCTCCAATCCCTACACTGACCACCACCCCTATCCTCCAATCCCTACACTGACCACCAACCCTCTCCTCCAATCCCTACACTGACCACCAACCCCTCTCCTCCAATCCCTACACTGACCACCAACCCCTCTCCTCCAATCCCTACACTGACCACCATCCCCTCTCCTCCAATCCCTACACTGACCACCAACCCTCTCCTCCAATCCCTACACTGACCACCAACCCCTCTCCTCCAATCCCTACACTGACCACCAACCCCTCTCCTCCAATCCCTACACTGACCACCAACCCTCTCCTCCAATCCCTACACTGACCACCAACCCCTCTCCTCCAATCCCTACACTGACCACCAACCCCTCTCCTCCAATCCCTACACTGACCACCATCCCCTCTCCTCCAATCCCTACACTGACCACCAACCCTCTCCTCCAATCCCTACACTGACCACCAACCCCTCTCCTCCAATCCCTACACTGACCACCAACCCCTCTCCTCCAATCCCTACACTGACCACCAACCCCTCTCCTCCAATCCCTACACTGACCACCACCCCTCTCCTCCAATCCCTACACTGACCACCACCCCTCTCCTCCAATCCCTACACTGACCACCAACCCTCTCCTCCAATCCCTACACTGACCACCAACCCCTCTCCTCCAATCCCTACACTGACCACCAACCCTCTCCTCCAATCCCTACACTGACCACCAACCCTCTCCTCCAATCCCTACACTGACCACCACCCCTATCCTCCAATCCCTACACTGACCACCACCCCTATCCTCCAATCCCTACACTGACCACCACCCCTATCCTCCAATCCCTACACTGACCACCAACCAACCCTCTCCTCCAATCCCTACACTGACCACCACCAACCCTCTCCTCCAATCCCTACACTGACCACCAACCCCTCTCCTCCAATCCCTACACTGACCACCAACCCTCTCCTCCAATCCCTACACTGACCACCAACCCCTCTCCTCCAAGCCCTACACTGACCACCAACCCTCTCCTCCAATCCCTACACTGACCACCACCCCTCTCCTCCAATCCCTACACTGACCACCAACCCTCTCTCCAATCCCTACACTGACCACCACCCCTCTCCTGCAATCCCTACACTGACCGCCACCCCTCTCCTCCAATCCCTACACTGACCACCAACCCCTCTCCTCCAATCCCTACACTGACCACCAACCCCTCTCCTCCAATCCCTACACTGACCACCACCCCTCTCCTCCAATCCCTACACTGACCACCATCCCCTCTCCTCCAATCCCTACACCGACCACCACCCCTATCCTCCAATCCCTACACTGACCACCACCCCTATCCTCCAATCCCTACACTGACCACCCACCCTCTCCTCCAATCCCTACACTGACCACCACCCCTATCCTCCAATCCCTACACTGACCACCCACCCTCTCCTCCAATCCCTACACTGACCACCAACCCCTCTCCTCCAATCCCTACACTGACCACCACCCCTATCCTCCAATCCCTACACTGACCACCACCCCTCTCCTCCAATCCCTACACTGACCACCACCCCTATCCTCCAATCCCTACACTGACCACCCACCCTCTCCTCCAATCCCTACACTGACCACCAACCCCTCTCCTCCAATCCCTACACTGACCACCACCCCTATCCTCCAATCCCTACACTGACCACCACCCCTCTCCTCCAATCCCTACACTGACCACCACCCCTCTCCTCCAATCCCTACACTGACCACCAACCCCTCTCCTCCAATCCCTACACTGACCACCACCCCTATCCTCCAATCCCTACACTGACCACCAACCCCTCTCCTCCAATCCCTACACTGACCACCACCCCTATCCTCCAATCCCTACACTGACCACCACCCCTATCCTCCAATCCCTACACTGACCACCACCCCTCTCCTCCAATCCCTACACTGACCACCAACCCTCTCCTCCAATCCCTACACTGACCACCAACCCCTCTCCTCCAATCCCTACACTAACCACCACCCCTCTCCTCCAATCCCTACACTGACCACCACCCCTCTCCTCCAATCCCTACACTGACCACCACCCCTCTCCTCCAAACCCTACACTGACCACCATCCCCTCTCCTCCAATCCCTACACTGACCACCATCCCTCTCCTCCAATCCCTACACTGACCACCAACCCCTATCCTCCAATCCCTACACTGACCACCACCCTCTCCTCCAATCCCTACACTGACCACCAACCCTCTCCTCCAATCCCTACACTGACCACCAACCCCTCTCCTCCAATCCCTACACTGACCACAACCCCTCTCCTCCAATCCCTACACTGACCACCACCCCTATCCTCCAATCCCTACACTGACCACCACCCCTATCCTCCAATCCCTACACTGACCACCCACCCTCTCCTCCAATCCCTACACTGACCACCACCCCTCTCCTCCAATCCCTACACTGACCACCACCCCTCTCCTCCAATCCCTACACTGACCACCACCCCTCTCCTCCAATCCCTACACTGACCACCATCCCTCTCCTCCAATCCCTACACTGACCACCAACCCCTATCCTCCAATCCCTACACTGACCACCACCCCTCTCCTCCAATCCCTACACTGACCACCAACCCCTATCCTCCAATCCCTACACTGACCACCACCCCTATCCTCCAATCCCTACACTGACCACCAACCCTCTCCTCCAATCCCTACACTGACCACCAACCCTCTCCTCCAATCCCTACACTGACCACCATCCCCTCTCCTCCAATCCCTACACTGACCACCATCCCCTCTCCTCCAATCCCTACACTGACCACAACCCCTCTCCTCCAATCCCTACACTGACCACCACCCCTATCCTCCAAGCCCTACACTGACCACCACCCCTCTCCTCCAATCCCTACACTGACCACCAACCCTCTCCTCCAATCCCTACACTGACCACCACCCCTATCCTCCAATCCCTACACTGACCACCACCCCTATCCTCCAATCCCTACACTGACCACCACCCCTATCCTCCAATCCCTACACTGACCACCATCCCCTCTCCTCCAATCCCTACACTGACCACCAACCCCTCTCCTCCAATCCCTACACTGACCACCACCCCTATCCTCCAATCCCTACACTGACCACCCACCCTCTCCTCCAATCCCTACACTGACCACCAACCCTCTCCTCCAATCCCTACACTGACCACCACCCCTCTCCTCCAATCCCTACACTGACCACCCACCCTCTCCTCCAATCCCTACACTGACCACCACCCCTATCCTCCAATCCCTACACTGACCACCAACCCTCTCCTCCAATCCCTACACTGACCACCAACCCCTCTCCTCCAATCCCTACACTGACCACCAACCCCTCTCCTCCAATCCCTACACTGACCACCAACCCTCTCCTCCAATCCCTACACTGACCACCAACCCTCTCCTCCAATCCCTACACTGACCACCCACCACCCTCTCCTCCAATCCCTACACTGACCACCACCCCTCTCCTCCAATCCCTACACTGACCACCAACCCTCTCCTCCAATCCCTACACTGACCACCAACCCCTCTCCTCCAATCCCTACACTGACCACCAACCCCTCTCCTCCAATCCCTACACTGACCACCATCCCCTATCCTCCAATCCCTACACTGACCACCATCCCCTCTCCTCCAATCCCTACACTGACCACCAACCCTCTCCTCCAATCCCTACACTGACCACCAACCCCTCTCCTCCAATCCCTACACTGACCACCAACCCCTCTCCTCCAATCCCTACACTGACCACCAACCCTCTCCTCCAATCCCTACACTGACCACCACCCCTCTCCTCCAATCCCTACACTGACCACCAACCCTCTCCTCCAATCCCTACACTGACCACCAACCCCTCTCCTCCAATCCCTACACTGACCACCACCCCTATCCTCCAATCCCTACACTGACCACAAACCCCTCTCCTCCAATCCCTACACTGACCACCAACCCTCTCCTCCAATCCCTACACTGACCACCAACCCTCTCCTCCAATCCCTACACTGACCACCAACCCCTCTCCTCCAATCCCTACACTGACCACCAACCCCTCTCCTCCAATCCCTACACTGACCACCAACCCTCTCCTCCAATCCCTACACTGACCACCACCCCTATCCTCCAATCCCTACACTGACCACCAACCCCTCTCCTCCAATCCCTACACTGACCACCAACCCCTCTCCTCCAATCCCTACACTGA
The DNA here is from genome assembly GCF_905171775.1 of Rana temporaria. Lineage (NCBI taxonomy): Eukaryota > Metazoa > Chordata > Amphibia > Anura > Ranidae > Rana > Rana temporaria. The sequence continues at coordinate 1,813,251 of NC_053489.1, read as the reverse complement.
CCACCACCCCTATCCTCCAATCCCTACACTGACCACCAACCCTCTCCTCCAAACCCTACACTGACCACCAACCCTCTCCTCCAATCCCTACACTGACCACCACCAACCCTCTCCTCCAATCCCTACACTGACCACCAACCCCTCTCCTCCAATCCCTACACTGACCACCAACCCTCTCCTCCAATCCCTACACTGACCACCAACCCTCTCTCCAATCCCTACACTGACCACCACCCCTCTCCTCCAATCCCTACACTGACCACCACCCCTCTCCTCCAATCCCTACACTGACCACCAACCCCTCTCCTCCAATCCCTACACTGACCACCAACCCCTCTCCTCCAATCCCTACACTGACCACCACCCCTCTCCTCCAATCCCTACACTGACCAACATCCCCTCTCCTCCAATCCCTACACTGACCACCAACCCCTCTCCTCCAATCCCTACACTGACCACCAACCCCTCTCCTCCAATCCCTACACTGACCACCACCCCTCTCCTCCAATCCCTACACTGACCACCATCCCCTCTCCTCCAATCCCTACACTGACCACCACCCCTATCCTCCAATCCCTACACTGACCACCAACCCTCTCCTCCAATCCCTACACTGACCACCAACCCCTCTCCTCCAATCCCTACACTGACCACCATCCCCTCTCCTCCAATCCCTACACTGACCACCATCCCCTATCCTCCAATCCCTACACTGACCACCAACCCTCTCCTCCAATCCCTACACTGACCACCAACCCCTCTCCTCCAATCCCTACACTGACCACCAACCCTCTCCTCCAATCCCTACACTGACCACCACCCCTATCCTCCAAGCCCTACACTGACCACCAACCCTCTCCTCCAATCCCTACACTGACCACCACCCCTATCCTCCAATCCCTACACTGACCACCAACCCCTCTCCTCCAATCCCTACACTGACCACCACCCCTATCCTCCAATCCCTACACTGACCACCACCCCTATCCTCCAATCCCTACACTGACCACCACCCCTATCCTCCAATCCCTACACTGACCACCATCCCCTCTCCTCCAATCCCTACACTGACCACCATCCCCTCTCCTCCAATCCCTACACTGACCACCAACCCTCTCCTCCAATCCCTACACTGACCACCAACCCCTCTCCTCCAATCCCTACACTGACCACCAACCCCTCTCCTCCAATCCCTACACTGACCACCAACCCCTCTCCTCCAATCCCTACACTGACCACCACCCCTATCCTCCAATCCCTACACTGACCACCACCCTCTCCTCCAATCCCTACACTGACCACCAACCCTATCCTCCAATCCCTACACTGACCACCAACCCTCTCCTCCAATCCCTACACTGACCACCAACCCCTCTCCTCCAATCCCTACACTGACCACCAACCCTCTCCTCCAATCCCTACACTGACCACCAACCCTCTCCTCCAATCCCTACACTGACCACCAACCCCTCTCCTCCAATCCCTCCACTGACCACCAACCCCTCTCCTCCAATCCCTACACTGACCACCAACCCTCTCCTCCAAACCCTACACTGACCACCAACCCTCTCCTCCAATCCCTACACTGACCACCCACCAACCCTCTCCTCCAATCCCTACACTGACCACCAACCCCTCTCCTCCAATCCCTACACTGACCACCAACCCTCTCCTCCAATCCCTACACTGACCACCAACCCCTCTCCTCCAAGCCCTACACTGACCACCAACCCTCTCCTCCAATCCCTACACTGACCACCACCCCTCTCCTCCAATCCCTACACTGACCACCACCCCTCTCCTGCAATCCCTACACTGACCGCCACCCCTCTCCTCCAATCCCTACACTGACCACCAACCCCTCTCCTCCAATCCCTACACTGACCACCCACCAACCCTCTCCTCCAATCCCTACACTGACCACCATCCCTCTCCTCCAATCCCTACACTGACCACCATCCCCTCTCCTCCAATCCCTACACTGACCACCATCCCCTCTCCTCCAATCCCTACACTGACCACCACCAACCCTCTCCTCCAATCCCTACACTGACCGCCAACCCTCTCCTCCAATCCCTAAAATCCCTCCAGTCCGTAAAATATCCCAGGGTGCATTGCTCCAAATGACGTCGCAAGGACGTCATTGGTTTCGACGTGAACGTAAATGGCGTCCAGCCCCATTCACGGACGACTTACGCAAACAATGTCAATTTTTTAATTTCGACGCGGGAACGACGGCCATACTTAACATTGATTGCGCCTCATATACCCAGGGGCGACTTTACGCCGGGACAAGCCTAACGTAAACGTCGTAACTTTACTGCGTCGGCCGCGCGTACGTTCGGGAATTCGCGTATCTAACTAATTTGCATACTCGACGGGGAAAACTACGGAGGCGACACCTAGCGGACAAAAAAAAATTGCATTTAAGATCCGACGGCGTAAGAGACTTACGCCTGTGGGATCTAATGGATATCTATGCGTAACTGATTCTAAGAATCAGGCGCATAGATACGACGGCCCAGATTAGGACTTACGACGGCGTACATGGCGTTGCGCCGTCGTAAGCCCTTTGAGAATCTGGGCCAATGAGTCTTCAATGGGGGCACAATGAGTCTTCAATGGGGGCACAATGAGTCTTCAATGGGGGCACAATGAGTCTGCAATGGGGGGCACAATGAGTCTGCAATGGGGGCACAATGAGGCTGCAATGGGGGCACAATGAGTCTGCAATGGGGGCACAATGAGGCTGCAATGGGGGCACAATGAGTCTGCAATGGGGCACAATGAGTCTGCAATGGGGCACAATGAGTCTGCAATGGGGGGCACAGTGAGTCTGCAATGGGGGCACAATGAGGCTGCAATGGGGGCACAATGAGTCTGCAATGGGGGCACAATGAGTCTGCAATGGGGGCACAATGAGTCTGCAATGGGGCACAATGAGTCTGCAATGGGGCACAATGAGTCTGCAATGGGGGGCACAGTGAGTCTGCAATGGGGGCACAATGAGGCTGCAATGGGGGCACAATGAGTCTGCAATGGGGGCACAATGAGTCTGCAATGGGGGCACAATGAGGCTGCAATGGGGGAACAATGAGTCTGCAATGGGGGCACAGTGAGTCTGCAATGGGGGCACAGTGAGGCTGCAATGGGGGCACAGTGAGGCTGCAATGGTGGGCACAGTGAGTGAGTAAACTTGTATATCGCTCATTTCACGATAGGGCGTGATTAGTGGCAGAATTAGGGGCGGAGCAGGGTAGGAATTAGTCAGGGAAACTGGTGGCGAGTAACCCTTGAGGCCTGGCTAGTAGCTCAAGACTTGAAATTTTGAGCCCTGCCCTAGACGGCGGAAAAACGGAGGTAACGTGCCACCCAAATCAAACCAGCAGCTCCTTCGGGGGTAGTGCTACACTGAAAATACCTGTTACCTGGCTGTGGAAGCAAAGGGGGATCTGAAAATACAGTGGCTCCTAAGGGGGAAGCGCTACACTTAGGCAGGTGACCGTCTGTCTATCTGATCTGTCCGTCTATACCGGGGGCGGCTCAGACAAGCGCTTGGAGAATTAAGATTTATAAATCTCAGATGTGATTTTATTTTCTATGGGTGTGGTTTATATGCCCCAATAAAGGGGAAGTATGGACATTATCCAATCAGAACATAATATTTCACAGTAAATAAGGCGTGAATTACAAGGCTGAGGAAACATGTTTACCAGATTATTGCGCTACACTTATTATTGCATGAGACAAAGTTGGTTTCTCTTTCCTATAAGCTTCTCTGGGCGTGATGCCAGGGGGCATTCTTAGTAAATAAGTTGTGTAATAAGCCAGTAGATATATAAAAGACAAGTTATAAAGCGATATAAAGGGGGAGCGGTAACAGTAGGACAATCCTGACCATAGGAAGCCTCGTGTGCCCCAATAATATGGTGGACGTGTTCCATCGGGATTACAAAGTTCTTGTGGAATGTGATGAGGAAATAACAACCTCTGATCCCGGTGAAGGTTCAAAGGTGTTTGGGGACCCGGGTCCTGCCCCAGGGGAGTGTTCGGGGACCCGGGGTCCTGCCCCAGGGGAGTGTTTGGGGACCCGGGTCCTGTCCCAGGGAGAGTGTTTGGGGACCCGGGTCCTGTCCCAGGGGAGTGTTTGGGGACCCGGGTCCTGCCCCAGGGGAGTGTTTGGGGACCCGGGTCCTGCCCCAGGGGAGTGTTTGGGGACCCGGGTCCTGTCCCAGGGGGAGTGTTTGGGGACCCGGGTCCTGCCCCAGGGGAGTGTTTGGGGACCCGGGTCCTGCCCCAGGGGAAGTGTTTGGGGACCCGGGTCCTGCCCCAGGGGGAGTGTTTGGGGTCCCGGGTCCTGCCCCAGGGGGAGTGTTTGGGGACCCGGGTCCTGCCCCAGGGGGAGTGTTTGGGAACCCGGGTCCTGCCCCAGGGGGAGTGTTTGGGGACCCGGGTCCTGTCCCAGGGGGAGTGTTTGGGGACCCGGGTCCTGCCCCAGGGGGAGTGTTTGGGGACCCGGGTCCTGCCCCAGGGGAGTGTTTGGGGACCCGGGTCCTGCCCCAGGGGAGTGTTTGGGGACCCGGGTCCTGCCCCAGGGGGAGTGTTTGGGGACCCGGGTCCTGTCCCAGGGGGAGTGTTTGGGGACCCGGGTCCTGCCTCAGGGGAGTGTTTGGGGACCCGGGTCCTGCCCCAGGGGAGTGTTTGGGGACCCGGGTCCTGCCCCAGGGGAGTGTTTGGGGACCCGGGTCCTGCCCCAGGGGAGTGTTTGGGGACCCGGGTCCTGCCCCAGGGGGAGTGTTTGGGGACCCGGGTCCTGCTCCAGGGGGAGTGTTTGGGGACCCGGGTCCTGCCCCAGGGGAGTGTTTGGGGACCCGGGTCCTGCCCCAGGGGACTGTTTGGGGACCCGGGTCCTGCCCCAGGGGGAGTGTTTGGGGACCCGGGTCCTGCCCCAGGGGGAGTGTTTGGGAACCCGGGTCCTGCCCCAGGGGGAGTGTTTGGGGACCCGGGTCCTGCCCCAGGGGGAGTGTTTGGGGACCCGGGTCCTGCCCCAGGGGGAGTGTTTGGGGACCCGGGTCCTGCCCCAGGGGGAGTGTTTGGGGACCCGGGTCCTGCCCCAGGGGAGTATTTGGGGACCCAGGTCCTGCCCCAGGGGGAGTGTTTGGGGACCCGGGTCCTGCCCCAGGGGGAGTGTTTGGGAACCCGGGTCCTGCCTCAGGGGACATGTATCGATGCAAAAAAAGGTTTAAAAACTGCAGTTTTTTTGGGAGCAGTGATTTTAATAATGCTTAAAGTGAAACAATAAAAGTGAAATATTCCTTTAAATATCGTACCTGGGGGGTGTCTATAGTATGCATGTGAAGTAGCACTTGTTTCCCGTGCTTGGAACTGTCCCTGCACAAAATGATATTTCTATAGGAAAAAAAGTAATTTAAAACTACTCGCGGCTATTCATGAATTGTCGGGTCCCGGCAATACAGAGAAAAGTCATTAAAAAAAAGAACAAAAAAAAAAGCGTGGGCAAGGGTTGTGGGGATGAGGCCCTTGTCCTCATCAACATGGGGACATCCTCCCCATATTGAGGGCATGTGGCCTGGTGCGGTTCAGGAGGGGGGGGCGCTCTCTTGTCCCCCCTCTTTTCCTGCGGCCTGCCAGGTTGCGTGCTCGGATAAGGGCCTGGTGTGGATTTTTGGGGGAACCCCACGCCATTTTTTTTGGGGGCGGGGTTCCCCTTAAAATCCATACCAGACCTGAAGGGCCTGATATGGAATTTGGGGGGGACCCCCGCGCTTTTTTTTGGGGGTTCGGACCCCCTGCCGTTTTTTTTTTTATGACTTTTGATCTGTATTCCCGGGACCCGACAATTCATTAAAAGAAGCGAGTAGTTTAAAGCGGAGCTCCACCCTGAAAAAAAAAAATCCAGAATGCTGGCCAAAAAATGTACTTTTCTTTTTTAAACATACCAGAAGTGCCCGTTGCTAGGCAGATCGTCCTAATCTGCCACTTCCTGATCCGCGGTCCGTCTTCTTTCTTCTCCTCCTCGCGCTGCCTCCTGGGGAATGGGGGAGCGGTGTCTTCTGGGACCTTGTGTGTGTCCCAGGAGACATCACCCATTCACGTAGCGACGCGTGGCTCACGCATGGGCAGTAGAGGAACCGGGCAGTGAAGCCGCAACGCTTCACTTCCTGACTCCCTCACCGAGGATGGTGGCGGGGGAGCCGAGACCCGAGCGATTGCTCGGCTTCGGCTGCCGTCATCGCGGGCACCATGGACAGGTAAGTGTCCTCCGGACTTTTATTTATTTATTTTTATTTTTTAACCGGACCCCTGCTTTAAATTACCTTTTTTCCCATAGAAATATCATTTTGTGCAGGGACAGTTCTAAACACGGGAAACATGCGCTACTTCACAGGTATACTATAGACACCTTCCAGGTACAATATTTAAAGGAATATTTCACTTTTATTGTTTCACTTTAAGCATTATTAAAATCACTGCTCCCGAAAAAAAAATTATGTTTTTAAAACTTTTTTTGCATTAATACATGTCCCCTGGGGCAGGACCCGGGTCCCCAAACACTCCCCCTGGGGCAAGACCCGGGTCCCCAAACACTCCCCCTGGGGCAAGACCCGGGTCCCCAAACACTGCCCTGGGGCAGGACCCGGGTCTCCAAACACTCTCCTGGGGCAGGACCCGGGTCTCCAAACACTCCCCTGGGGCAGGACCCAGGTCCCCAAACACTCCCCTGGGGCAGGACCCGGGTCCCAAACACTCCCCTGGGGCAGGAACCGGGTCCCCTAACACTCCCCTGGGGCAGGACCCGGGTCCCCAAACACTCCCCTGGGGCAGGAACCGGGTCCCCTAACACACCCCTGGGGCAGGACCCGGGTCCCCAAACACTCCCCTGGGGCAGGACCCGGGTCCCTAAACACTCCCCTGGGGCAGGAACCGGGTCCCCTAACACACCCCTGGGGCAGGACCCGGGTCCCCAAACACTCCCCCTGGGGCAGGACCCGGGTCCCCAAACACTTCCCTGGGGCAGGACCCGGGTCCCCAAACACTCCCCCTGGGGCAGGACCCGGGTCCCCAAACACTTCCCTGGGGCAGGACCCGGGTCCCCAAACACTTCCCTGGGGCAGGACCCGGGTCTCCAAACACTCTCCTGGGGCAGGACCCGGGTCTCCAAACACTCTCCTGGGGCAGGACCCGGGTCCCCAAACACTCCCCTGGGGCAGGACCCGGGTCTCCAAACACTCCCCTGGGGCAGGACCCGGGTCCCCAAACACTCCCCTGGGGCAGGACCCGGGTCTCCAAACACTTTTTATGACAATAACTTGCATATTAGCCTTTAAAATGAACACATTTGATTTCTCCCATAGACTTTTAGCGGTGTTCCGCGTCCTCTCCCCTCACAGCCTGGATGCCGAGTGAGGTGGTGGCGCCCGCTGAGCTCCATAGCATTGGAGGGCGGAAGCGACGTCGATGCTCTTAAAGGGGAATTTTTTTTTTGTAATAAAAAGTTACATTTAATTTTTTTTTGTGCATTTTAGTGTAAATATGAGATCTGATATCTTTTTGACCTCAAATCTCACATTTAAGAGGACCTGTCATGCTTTTTTTTCTATTACAAAGGGATGTTTACATGACTTGTTGGGTATCAATTTACTCGGCGTCACATTATCTTTCACAATATAAAAAAAAATTGGGCTAACTTTACTGTTTTCTTATTTTTTAATTCAAAAAGGTGTTTATTTTCCCCAAAAAATGCGCTTGTGAGACTGCTGCTAAAATACGGTGTGACATAAAGTATTGCAACAATCTCCATTTTATTCTCTAGGGTGATAGAAAAAATATATAATGTTTGGGGGTTGTAAGTAATTTTCTAGCAAAAAAAAAATGATTTAAACACCAAGGCCCGGATTCAGAAAGAATCGCGTAAGTTTGGGCTGGCGTAGCGTATCTCATATACACTACGCAGCCATAACTTAGAGAGGCAGGTACCGTATTCATAAACAACTTGCGTCCTAAGTTACGGCGGCGTAACGTATATGGCCCGGTGTAAGCCCGCGTAATTCAAAGTAGGTTGGCAGTGGGCGTGTTTTATTAAAATGAACCGTGACCCCATGCAAATGAGGGGCCGAACGAACGGCGCTTGCGCCGTCCGTGGACGTATCCCAGTGCGCATGCGCAGAATCACGTCGCAAATACACAATGCTTTCGACGTGAACGTAAACTACGCCCAGCCCCATTCACGTACGAACTACGCAAACGACGTAAACCACGCTGTTCCGACGTCCATACTTAACATTGGCTGCGCCTCATATAGCAGGGGTAACTTTAAGCCGGTCATACGCCTTACGTAAACAACGTATATTGATACGCCGGGCGCAAGTACATTCGTGAATCGGCGTATCTTACTCATTTGCATATTTTTTATGGGAACGCCGGATGCGTCCAGCGTAACTATGCGCCCACGATACGCCGGCGTAGGCAAGTTACGTCGGACGGCTGAAGCCATGTTTTGAGGTGTATCTCTCTTTGTGAGTCGGCGTAAAGATGCGACGGCGCACATTTGAAATTACGGCGGCGTATCTGGAGATACGCCGCCGTAACTAGTTTCTGAATCCGGGCCCAAATCTCAAAACAAGGCTCTGCCCTTAAGTGGTTAAGCTGCAGGATCCAAATCCTTGCTACACTACGTAGTGTGTGACTGACCCAGAACAAGCATGCAGCCAGTGAAGTCTGAACACTCTGCCCTCCTGCATGCTTGTTCCTGGTCAGTGACACACTAGGTAGTGAAGTGAGGTTTAGGATGAAGATGACGGCCCTGGAACCTGCAGCTTTATACATAAATCACTCATGTTGTTTCTTCTCTGCTACCCCCTATTGGCTGAGTATTTTACCAATCAGATTTTCCACTCTGTGATGTCACCAGTCTCTGGGCAGATTTCTCACATCTGATTCCCCCCAGATATCATTATACAGGAACCTAACCCTAGATATATCCCAGCATGGAGGGGCTCAGTGAAGGTGGTGGTGAAGGTGTAGAGATGTCGGATCGGATCACACAGATCATAAAAGGAGATCTGCCCGGCCTCATAATCTAGATCTATCCTGACTCTCTTACTGGAGACATCAATGAGTAATTTGGTCACCTTACTGTCATGTATTGCTGAGTACTGACTACCCCCCAAAATTATCTTCCTCTCCAGACACCAGGACTTCTTATTATGTCCAATTACTGACCGATGTCCTCTCCTGTCTATACTGGGGTAACAAATCCCGACTTTCCAGACTCGTGACCCCCCCACATCCACTTCCCAGTAATGTCTCCCTGAGGAGATCCCCTCACTGCTTATCACTTGAGGATCCTGAAATCTCTCTGGTGTTTCTGGGTAATTCTGGCTTACATCTGACCTGGACACAGTTGTCCTGTCATCTGATATATGTAGATTCTTACCAGCTGTACTCACATCCAGTAATATGTCTATGGGGGAGAGTTTGGGGCGTTTCCTGGATTGCTCAGCATTGTTTTCATCTTCGCCCTTTCTTTTTAAACGTGGATAGACATGTGTGCCTGTACATTTCTCTACATTTCCCCCAGACATGATATCAGATAAACCTGTGTGTAATGTGTGTGACGTCCCCGCCACATCCAGATCCCCTCCATCATGGAGGAGGTTATCACGTCTCTCTCTGTCCTCATCATCTCCATCCTCAGAATCAAATGAGTCACCTGTGTCCAATTCCTCATCATCTCCATCCTCAGAATCACACAAGTCACCTGTGTCCAATTCCTCATCATCTCCATCCTCAGAATCACACAAGTCACCTGTGTCTGATTCCTTTAGAATAGTCAGTGGATCCATCTTGTTACACAGCTCCTCAATGTCCTCCGTCTTCCTGGGCAGCTCTTTATTGCTTATTCTGAGCTTTTTCTGAACATTTTTTAATATTTTCTTCTTCTTCTCAGAGGCCTCATCCAGAGTCTCCACCTGGTGTCCCCGAAGTTCTCCATCCAGCCTGCAGGACACACAGATACAGGAGGAGTCCTCAGGGCAGTAATACTCCAGGATCTCCTTATGGACGGAGCATTTCCTGTTCTCCGGGGATGTGGTGGGGGGGTCACATAAAACGTGTTCTGGTGACTTGCTGTGGACTCTCAGGTCATCGTCACACAGAGAAGCTTCACAATGCAGACAGGATATGACAGCAGGTACAGGAGTGTGAATACAGTAAGTACAGAAGACCCCGGACTCCTCCTGATCTGGACGGGTGGACTGAATATTCTCCATTAGGTTACTTAGTTTCAGATTCCTCTGAAGGACGGGACGTTTCTTGAAGTTTTGTTTAAAATTCAGGACAGGAATATCCTCCTCCTGTATATCCGGCGCACTACCAATACAGTCCCGGCAGAAGTTGTGTCCACGTTTCAGGGTTACAGGATCCTTATAAATGTTCAGACAGACGGAACATTCCAGATGAGAAGATGTTATTGCTGAGCAGAAGAGTAAAGTGAGAAGATTGAACTCAGTCAGAAGTATTTATTAGGAGAGTAAACAATGTACAAAGTCCAATGATCCATAAGAGTCATGCGATTATATCCGGATCTGCTGAACTGTGTATGTTTTCCTTCACTTTCCATATAATTGGTCTTTGAACTTTCTTATAGAATAATCCTGAGTGATAAAAGAGAAGAAAGGGCGTGTTCCATGTTTATCTACCCAGAGACGGTGCAACCATATAATCATCAGAGTCCGCATTACTTCTCTCTGCAGAAATATTTTATATTGTTATCAGATCACATAATATGAACTGAGTAGAGTAGTGTTGGGTGAACGGTTCGAGCTGAGAAAAAGTTTGACCTGAACATCGCCTGTTCAGCGAACACTGAAATTTGGGGGGCACTCGGCGGGATGTTTGGCCGCCGAACACCCCACAATGCACTGCGTGCTGCACAGTGCATTCTAGGGACCTAATTTGATGAAGTTTCCCACAGGAACCCGTGACAAACCCTTGTCCTCATAGGGATATGTCCACCATAAATGCTTCCCTTGTCCAGAACCTGCACTATACAAGACCCTTTAGCCCACCCAGTCACCAGCCGTATCTCAGTGTAGGGTGAAAAACAGGAGACTCTCTTTATTCAAGCACATGTTACCACTAGGGATGAGCTTTGTGTTCAAGTCAAACTCATGTTCAACTCGAACATTGTATGATCGATCGTTCATCAAATTGCGAAAGTTTTGGGCTGTTCGTGCCAAATTCGAGTGGCGCGCCACGGCCCATAATTCACTGCGGCAGTGCATTGCTGGCTGATGATTGACCAAGCATGCACTATGACCCGCATGCTTGGCCAATCACAGCGCCATCTGTACAGAGAGCTGTAATTGGCCAAAGCCAAGGTGGCTTTGGCCAATTATGCTTTAGGGGATTTAGTACATGCCCCACACTATATAAGGCCGCCTGGAAGTCGGCCTTGTGCAGTGTGTTGCAGCATTGGTGAAAGACAGAGAGAGAGAGTGTCATTTCAATTAAATTAGATAGAGCAGGCAGGCGAGTCAGTTAGCTGAAGTTACAGTGTGTAGAGGATATATATGCATCCCAGTTGTTGTATATATATTTATATACTGTATTCATTTTAGCTAGATCCGTTCCTGCATTCTCTTCCTAATATACTGACAGGCAGGCAGGTGATTGTGCTAGATGCAGTATTTTCACTTAGTGTACTGTGTCCTCTGCACAGTGTGCACCTAAAGCTACCTGAATACAATTGCTGGTGTTATCATACAAATACAGGCAGAGACATCCAGTATTCAGTTTTAGTGTTCATTGCACAGTGTGCACCTAAAGCTACCTGACTACAATTGCTGGTGTTCTCATACTAATACCACAGGCAGTGATCAGCAAGTATTTTCACTTGGTGTACTGTGTCCTCTGCACAGTGTGCACCTAAAGCTACCTGACTACAATTGCTGGTGTTCTCATACTAATACCACAGGCAGGGATCTGCAAGTATTTTCACTTGGTGTACTCTGTCCTCTGCACAGTGTGCACCTAAAGCTACCTGAAGACCATTGTTGGTGTACTCATACTAATACCACAGGCAGGGATCTGCAAGTATTTTCACTTGGTGTACTCTGTCCTCTGCACAGTGTGCACCTAAAGCTACCTGACTACAATTGCTGGTGTTCTCATACTAATACCACAGGCAGTGATCAGCAAGTATTTTCACTTGGTGTACTGTGTCCTCTCCACAGTGTGCACCTAAAGCTACCTGAAGACCATTGTTGGTGTTCTCATACTAATACCACAGGCAGGGATCTGCAGGTATCTTCCCTTGGTGTACTGTGTCCTCTACACAGTGTGCAACTAAAGCTAACTGAATACAATTGTTGGTGTTCTCATACTAATAATACTACAGCAGGGAGTTGATTCTGCTAGCTGCAGTCTAATCAGTATATATATATATATATATATATATATACACACATCCCAGCTTTGTGCAGCTACATCTCCCTGCAGGCCATTAGTATGTCTGGAAGGACAACAAGGAGAAGCAGAGAGTCACAAGCCGATAAAAGAGGGCAAGCAGGCTCTGCGTCTAGAGGCATCAGTGCTGGTTGTGGACACAGTGCATCCTCATCAGCATGTGGCCGTGGGACACTCTTGTCCTCTTTTTCGGCAGCTGGCCGTGTTGAGCCGCAACATGCCAAAGACTTGGTAGAGTGGATGACCAAGCCGTCCTCATCCTCTCTCACCCAGGCTCAGGGTACTTTGTTTGGCAAAGCAGCTGCCAATGCAGCCTCTTCTCTCGGCTCAATGGCATCAGTCACTCCTTCCCTATTCCCACCATGTCCTCCTGAGGAGTCCCCTGAACTGTTTGTCCACAGTGTTGGGTACATGCTGCAGGAGGATGCGCAGCGTTTTGAAGGCTCCGATGATGGTACACAGCTAGAGGAAGGCAGTAACGTGAGCCCAGAGAGAGCGGGTGCCTGAGAGGGACAGAAATCTGGCAGTCATGTTCCCCCAGCTGCAGCATACTGCCAGATTTGCTACAGTGATGAGGAGGGAGGGGATGATGAGGTCACTGACTCTACGTGGGTGCCTGATAGGAGGGAGGAGGAGGCACATCTCCAACAAGGCAGGATGCCCTCCAGGGGCCAGCTTAAGGGCAGCACACCGACTGCATCACAGCGCAGAGCTACGCCTGTGCAGGGCGCTGCTGTCTCTCCGTATTATTCCAAAAGTTCCTTGGTGTGGGCCTTTTTTGAGATGAGTGCATCAAATCGCACCACTGCTATTTGCAACATATGTCGCAAGCGTATCTCGCGTGGCCAAAACATCACCCGCTTGGGCACCACATGCTTGACCAGACATATGTCGACCTGCTATGCAGTTCGTTGGCAAGCGTACCTAAAAGACCCACACCAAAGAACAAAGCGGACCTCTTCTTGCTCCTCATCACCTGGGATCTCCAACCCCACTATACCTTCAGTCCTCTCTGAAGCCTACACTGAGAGGAATGAAGGTATAGAATTAGGTGTGTCACAGCCAAGTACATGCGGGCAATCTGCTATCGGTACACGGACGTCAGATTGTACCAGGCAAATTTCCCTGCCTCAGCTGCTTCAGCGCCAAAAGAAGTTAACTCCCAGCCATCCACATGCCCAGCGGTTGAATGCTAGCTTAGCTAAATTGCTAGCACTTCAACTGCTGCCTTTTCAGTTGGTAGACTCTGCCCCTTCCGTGAGTTTGTGGAATGTGCGGTACCTCAGTGGCAGGTTCCCAAACGCTAGTTGTTCTCACGGAAGGCGATTCCGGCTCTCTGCCGGCATGTGGAAGGCAATGTCCATGCCTCGCTGGACAGGGCGGTCAGTGATAAGGTGCATATTACTGCTGACTCATGGTCCAGCAGACTAGGACAGGAAAGTTACCTATCTTTCACGGCGCATTGGGTGACTGTGCTGGCAGCTGGGAAGGATGCAGGACAAGGTACAGTAGTTTTGGAGGTTGTTCCGCCACAACGCCTCCAAAATGCTACTACTGGTGATTGTGACACACCTCTCTCCTCCACCCCCTCCTCTTCTTCCTCTGTGGCCTCTTCCTGTGCTGATGTGTCCTCGGAACCAGCGGTGCTCTGTAGGCATTCAAGGAGCTACGCAGGTAGGCAGGCAAAGAGGCGCCATGCAGTGCTTGACCTGGTGTGCTTGGGGGACAGGAGCCTCACTGGGGCAGAGGTTCTGTCAGCTCTGCAGGGGCAGGCTCAAAGGTGGGTGACGCTACGCCAGCTTAAGCCAGGAATGGTGCTTTGCGACAATGGCACCAACCTCCTCTCTGCCCTGCGACAGGGACAACTGACCCATGTGCCCTGTTTTGCTCATGTCCTTAACTTGGTGGTGCAGCGGTTCTTGGGCAGGTACCCAGGCTTACAGGATGTCCTGAAGCAGGCCAGGAAACTCTGGGCCAGATTCTTGTACATCCGCGTATCTTTGCGCGGGCGTAACGTATCCGATTTACGTTACACCTCCGCAACTTAGACGGGCAAGTGCTGTATTCTCAAAGCACTTGCCCTGTTAGTTGCGGCGGCGTAGCGTAAATCGGCCGGCATAAGCCCGCCTAATTCAAATGTGGGACAGGGGGCGTGTTTTATGTTAATGTTCTGTGACCCGACGTGATTGACGTTTTTCACGAACGGCGCATGCGCCGTCCGTGGAAATCTCCCAGTGTGCATTGCTCCTAATACGCCGCAAGGACGTATTGGTTTGGATGTGAATGTAAATTACGTCCAGCCCCAGTCACGGCCGAGTTACGCAAACGACGTAAAATTTTTACATTTAGTCTCAGGAACGACGGCCATACTTAACATTGATACGCCGCACTTACGCCACCATATAGCAGGGGTAACTTTACGCCGGGAAAAGCCTAACGTAAACGGCGTAACTGTACTGCGTCGGCCGGGCGTACGTTCGTGAATTCGCATATCTAGCTGATTTACATATTTTGACGCGTAAATCAGCGTACACGCCCCTAGCGGCCAGCGTAAATATTCAGTTACGATCCGACAGCGTAAGAGACTTACGCCTGTCGGATCTAAGGGAAATCTATGCGTAACTGATTCTAAGAATCAGGCGCATAGATATGATGGCGCGACTCAGAGATACGACGGCGTATCTGGAGATACGCCATCCTATCTCCTTTGTGAATCTGGCCCTTAGTGTGCATTTCCGATGGTCATATAATATTAGCCACTGCTTGGCTGGCAGACCTCCAAAAGGAATACAACCTGCCCAAGAACCGCCTAATCTGTGACAAGCCCACCATGTGGAACTCTACGTTGACCATGCCTAAGCGGCTGCACACACAGTAGAGGGCCATCAATGAGTATCTGTGCTGCCAATGTGGCACCAGAACAGGGTCAGGGTAGCTTGTTTTTTTTTCCCCACGCCAGTTGGCTATGATCAGGGTTGCATGCACTGTCCTGTCACCATTTGAGGAGGCCACGAGGATGATGAGCAGTGACAGTGCATGCATCAGTGACACAGTCCCTCTTATCCACCTGTTGGAGCACACGCTCCGTGGAATAATGGACAGGGCCCTTGAGGCAGAACAGAGGGAGGAAGAGGAGGACTTCCTTACCTCTCAAGGCCCCCTTTATCCAGACAGTGTTTCTGCCTATCACACAGGAAGAGGAGGATTGTGTCAGCATGGAGGTGGAGCCTAGCACTCAGCATCAGCAGCAGTCCTCAAGGGATCAATTACAGTCCCAAAGAACCCATGGACTTGTACGTGGCTGGGACGAGGTGGCTGAGGATCCTGTCGTTCTCAGTGACCCAGAGGACTGTGCATCGAATGCCTCAGAAAACCTACGCTGCATGGCCTCCCTGATCCTGCAAAGCCTGCGGAAGGATCCTCGTATTCGTGCTATCAAGGAGAGGGATCATTACTGGCTGGCAACCCTCCTTGATCCACTTTACAAAAATAAGGTTGCAGACCTTATCTTGCCGGTGCAGAGGGAGCAGAAGATTTTTTTTTTTTTTAAAAGCCTATGGCGTGTGAACACACCCAAAAAACTCCACCCGGTGCAGAAAAAATGTGCACACACATAAAGAGTGTTCACAAAAACGTGCAGACGGGTGCAACGTCAAGTGTTCCTCCTGTGAAGAGGGACCCAAACCCTGATCCCCCGGGGCGTTAGGCTCCAGACGGGGACTCAGGTACTGTGGTCCGAACAACCGAAGCCGACACGGACCCAACTTCCTCGGAGGGACTGCCGAAACAGAACCCTCCCAGTACTAGGTGGGGCTCCCCCGAAGGGAGACCCCATGAGAGCGAGTGAACTAAGCCAGAAGGCCATGTCCACCCACTCCCAAGACGTTCAGGGCTGGCCCGAGGACCCGCACCCTACTAATCACACAGTGACACAAAACGTGCACAACAAAAAAAAAGACAAAAAAGTGACAAACACAGGCTTAAATAAAATAAAGTGGGGGAAGGGATAGTGGAGAGGAGAGTGAAAGAAGTGGCCATTGTGGTAAAACAATGACCAGGCCCTCCGGCCAGGAATAAAAAATTCCTCCGGTCCTAGCCAAAAGGCCCGGCCCAGGAGGCAGGTGCTAAAAAAAGCGTGTATCTGGTGCAGTGACCGTGGTATCTTAAATCAATGTGTCCCTCACACACAGTGATCTTCAGATACCCCTGGACTGCCACTCCAGGGGCACATGCACCATAGGCTTTTCGTTCCATATCCGACCCCCCGACCGGCCAGTGCAGCCCTCCACCCCTGCCAGCTAGAGAGCCCTTCAAGGTTTTCTTGGGGAGAACTGCCACTCAGATAACAGCCTCCACCAATACTAGCCCCTCCAGACCCTCCGTCAACCCAGCGGATTTGCATGGCTCTACCCCGTCCTACCACAGGGCATTACCAGCTCCTCCAACCGGATCGCTGACAGAGATAGCACTTACACTAGCCAGCCAGAAGGCCAGACTAGAACTCGGCAAAAAGACCAAGACCAAGCGCAGTACCCATCCTCACCAGGAGCACCCTTCCAGATGGCTCAGACTCAACCATGGGCCGGCCCCCAGTATTCTGTCGGGCAGCACAGCGTAGTCCCTGCTGAAACCATCCTTCCAGGTGCAATGACGTCATTGGATTGCATCCACCCTCCCCATGTAGGAGGTGCTTCAGCGCTCCGCTGACAACTGATAAGGACAGATACCACACCCAGTCCCAGCCAAAAGGCCGAGAAGCGGCAGGGAAGACAACCACGATCAGCACGGCCTAGAGTGTGCAATAGCCGTGCCTCGCCCTGGGAGAACCACCTCCATGATCATGGTGTCACCCCTGCCAGGTAAGTATATGCGTGGACCAATGCCATCAAACCGTTTTTTAGGCCGCATTTCACGTTGAAAGCAATAACGTCCTTGCAACGTCATTTAGAGCAATGCACACTGGGATATTTTACGGACGGCGTATGCGCCATTCAAATTATACGTCAAAAGTGCGGGGTCAAGTTAGATTTAAATAATACACGCCCGCTACATCCCCATTTGAATTACGCGGCCTTACACTGCAACACATACGTTGCGCCACGGTAACTAAGGGCACAACTTCTTTCTGAATAAAGAACTTGCGCCCAAAGTTAGAGCGGCGTACGTGAGCCGGACAGATACGCCATTGTATCTGAATCCGGCCCCTAGTGTGTACCAGGCTTTACACCTAAAGCTGAGCAAAATCTGTTCCAAAATTCTGATGTAAGCTGTACTCCTCTGTCAGGCATCACATCATCAGGAATTCCGTGTAGTTTACATACTTCTCGAACCATTAACTTGGAAGTTTGTTCAGCAGACGGTACCCCCTTAACAGGTATAAAATGAGTCATCTTCGTGAGACGGTCGATGACGAGCAAGATAGAGGTCATTACTTTTGAGGGAGGTAAATCTACTACAAAGTCCATAGAAATTGACCCCCGTGGTCTTAATGGAACTGGGAGTGGCTGGAGCAACCCCAAAGGAGAAGCTCGGGGAGTCTAAAGCCTCGTACACACGATCAGTCCATCCGATGAGAACGGTCTGAAGGACCGTTGTCATAGGTTAACCGATGAAGCTGACGGATGGTCCGTCGCGCCCACACACCATCAGTTAAAAAACGATTGTGTCAGAACGCGGTGACGTAAAACACAACGACGTGCTGAAAAAAATAAAGTTCAATGCTTCCAAGCATGCGTCGACTTGATTCTGAGCATGCGTGGATTTTTAACCGATGGTCGTGCCTACTAACGATCGGTTTTGACCTATTGGTTAGGAATCCATCGGTTAAATTTAAAGCAAGTTGGCTTTTTTTTAACCGATGGTTAAATAACCGATGGGGCCCACACACGATCGGTTTTGACCGATGAAAACGGTCCATCAGACCGTTGTCCTCTGTTTAACCTATCGTGTGTACGAGGCCTTATTGTGTGCACAGGTCAGACCCGAGGCCACCTAGTGTTTAAAATCTTTCTTATAGCTAGGCCACCAAAAGGAAAAAGAACAAAGGTTCTTCAGTCTTAGAAACCTAAAAATGCCCCGCAAGTTTGAGTCGTGAACCAACCTGAGAGCTTCAACCTGAGCAGATTCAGGTACATACATTTTTGAAAAAAAACACAATGGCCCGGATTCAGGTAGAGCGGCGTACATTTGTGCTGGCGTAGCCCATCTCATATGCGCTACGCCGACATAACATAGAGAGGCAAGAGCAGTATCCACAAAGCACTCGCTCCCTACGTTGCGCCGGCGTAGCGTAAATTGGTCGGCGTAAGCCCGCCTAATTCAAAGTAGGAAGGTAGTGGGCGTGATACATTTAAATAAAGCTCAATGCCTACGACGTGAACGCAACCTACGCCCAGCCCCATTCACGTACGACTTACGTAAACAACGTAAAATACGACGGCTGTTCCGACGTCCATACTTTTGCATGGGATGCGCCTCCTTATATGTGGAATAACTTTACGTCGGACGTACGCCTTACGTAAACGGCGTAGATTACTGCGACGGGCGCAAGTACGTTCGTGAATCGGCGTATCTAGGTCATTTACATATTCGTCGCGTAAATCAATGGAAGCGCCGCTTGCGGCCAGCGTAAATATGCACCCAAGATACGACGGCGTAGGAAACTTACGTCGGTCATATGAAGCCAAAATTCAGGCGTATCTTACTTGCTGAATAAGGCGCATAGATACGACGGCGCATCCGTGCACTTACGCAGCGTATCAGTAGATACGTCGGCGTAAGTCTTTCTGAATCCGGGCCAATATTTTTAACTTTTTGCTATAATAAATATCCCATTTTTTTTAAACGTTTTTTTTTTCTCAGTTTAGGCCGATACGTATTCTTCTACATATTTTTGGTAAAAAAAAAAACAAATCCACCAGGCGAAAGGCAACTGGTGCAGTCTGACTTGGAGCGGATTTTGCGCTTCGACTGTGCAAACAAACCCACCTCTGTGTTATATGCACATCTCCTCCGAGTCTCTTCTCCTGAGTTGTCCAGGCTCCGTCAGCAATGGGGCCGGGATGTTCCGGAACTAGACTCTGAGGACTGGGTGGATGTATGGGGACTTCCCATTTAAAATACTGGTCTCCCTGAGAGATCGCCTCGTTCAATACAAGATTGTCCACAGAGCGTATCTCACTCCCGCCCGGGTGCACCGGATGAGGTCTTCCCTCTCCCCGGAGTGCTGGCGCTGTGACCATGCTCAAGGGGACTACATTCATATTTTCTGGTCTTGCCCGGTCATAACAGTTTTTTGGTCACAAATCTTTCTGGAGGTGAATGAATTGTTCAGTATCTCTATTGTCCCGTCCCCAAGGGTGGTGGAGGACCTGGTGCCCAGGGTGGCTGAGAGAACCCTGTTGGGTCTCTTGCTGTTCTATGCCAGGAAGTCCATCATTCTGTGCTGGAAGCGTAGGGCCCCTCCCTCATTGGGTCTATGGAAAACACGTGTCAATAATGTGATTCCTTTATACAGAGATACCTATGTACACAGAGGCTGTCCGAAAAAATATGACAGAGTCTGGTCTAAATGGTTGGCAGAACCCTCCACCGCGGCAGCAGATTAGGAGACTTCTTTGATTTCAGATAGCGTTGCTTGAAGTCTTGCTGAACCGTCCCCTGTTGGCACAACAACTTAGGTTAACATGTTTCATGATCATCCTACCCCTGGAGCTTGAGCCAGACCACCTCATAGATGATGGTTTATTATGGTAGTCGCTAATCCTCTAACATGTCTTGGTTCTGTACTGCTACCTTGTGTCCCCTGCGCGGGTCCTGGCCGTGTTGTAAGCCAGATATTGTCTATGTGTTTTTACAAATAAAATAAAAAAGATTTCCCAAAAAAATAAAAAATAAATCGCAATAAGCGTACAGTGACTGGAGGGAGGAGTCTGGCAATGGCGCTGGTGGAGATCCTCGGCGCGTAGCGGGAAGTTTGAACTCCCATCTCCGTACGACGATAAGTGAGGAGACAGCCATGCCCGCTCTGTCTGTTTGACCTGTTTCCCCCCCCCCCCTCGCCTTTCCGCAGCTTTACCCGATAGCACCGCCGACCATTGACCACTCATGACCAGCGCTGGGGTCTTCCTTCATTTCTGGTGGCTTAGCAGTGGATGAGCCTGCTGACACTCGCGGCAGCCGCAGCAGTGCCAGACGGAGGAGCTGGGACAAGGGCTCCCCCCGTAGGAGGAAAGCGTGAGCAGGACGGAGGTGCTGGGATAGAGCGTGAGCGCGAGCCTGAGTGGGAGCCTTCCATCGCAGCCCTGCAAGCGGCCGTAGCAGACGTTGTCCATCCACCCATCCCTAGCGGCAAACATCTACCGCAGCCCGCAGCTCGACGGTAGCTGTCGAATGCTGAGTGGCCCTTTGGGTCACCCCCTGTTTTGCCCCCTGTCCAGTGAGGCCCGGAGTAAAAAGCCAGAAGACAATAACGTAGGGCCGGGCATGACTGTGGGGAGGTAGGACAAGAAAGGGTTAAGAAGGATGGAAGCTGATTGGTGGAAAGAAAATGCAGGGACTTGCAGTGAGGGGAGGAGCATTATAAAAGGGGGAGGCGTGGACCAGGGAGGAAAGTGCGGGAAGCAAAGACCAGAGGAGGCAGGTTTTTTCTCTCTGCTCCTGGTCTGTTAGATAGTGCGATGGATATTGACCTGATCTTCGCAAGGCTACGGGCGGCGGCCGCGTCTCGGGACCCCGGATGGCTGGAGGAGCAAGTCGGCGGTCTGCTGAGGGAAGAAGCGGGTGGGTCACAGGAGACAGAAGCGCGGCTGCCTCGCGCTCGGAGGTCCAGGGCCCCGGAGCGTTACTCGCCCAGCCCTACGGTGAGAGCTCAGCGCCCAGTTAGGAGCCCCCATGTGGACCCGGCACCCCCCCCGGCCAAGCGCGCCAATGCTTCGGCGGGGGGTGAGGCGGACCGGAATCCTCGCCGTCGGCGGAGCTCGGTGGGCGGGGCTACGGGTCACGATGTCGCCCGTTCCTCGCCTGCCCGTCGGGGACACAGGGATCGTTCGGTCTCCCCCTCTAGCCCAGGGACATCGAGGGGGGGACTCGGCGTGGGAGTAGCAGGGATTCGACCGGCGGGCTGGATTCCCATGCGGCCGCCGGTTCCCGGAGGGGAGGGGGGTCGGATCCCCCCTTGCAGGAAGATGGAGGGCCGGGGCCTAGTCGGGGCCCTGGGAGAGGAGATGGGCAGTCCGCCCCGACGACAGCCGGGTCACAATCTAGAGGTCGCCCGGCGCTTAGGCCAGGGTCTGCGACCCCCAGGCATGGTCCGCCTGGGGGGTTGACTTCGTCTCGGACGCCGGCTTCAGAAGACAGGTCGGAGGGCGAAGTCTCAGAGTCGGACGGAGAGGAGCCGGCGGTGGCGTCGCCGGCGGTGATCGGGCCTGCTAGGGCTGTGGGAGACGCATCCAGCCGACACGGTAAGCACTCTAATTCTATGGAAGGGGATGTAGCTGCTGTTTTGTGTAGATTGTTGGGGGTTGGGGGTGGGGGGGGGCTATGGGGGTTTCTGTGGGGGGTGTTATGTCAGGGGGGGGTGGGCAGCCTGCCCAGCCCCCACCCCCCGCTGCTGGCCCTGGGGTGGGGGACTGCGGGATCTTGTGCAGAGGTTTTCTGGGGGGCTACAACCATATCCACAGGTGGCGCCGTGGGTGGGGGGAGGGGCGGGGCTGCAGCGGCAGCACCCCCCGCGGTGGTGGCGGACGTCCCCCTCACCGGGGGGTCGGGGCCGGTTCCGGATAGCAGCACAGGAGGGGATAAGGCGGGGGGGGACAAGCCAGCGGTGGTCAGATCTGATGTGGTGCGCATAGCTGACGCTGCGAAAGGCGAAGTCTACGTTTGTTATGAGGGTCCGCTTGGGGTGCATTTGAAGCAGGAGGTGCGGGACAAGATCGTAAAAGGTGAGTACGTGGAAATCTTCTCCCTCCTCCCTTTGGAGAAGTTCAATCTGGATAGAGTGAAGCCGGATGACTCCAAAAAGGAGGATGAGGAGAAGAGGAGGTACAGGCTGATCCCGCGCACTTTTGTGAACTGGCTACAGGCCTTTGCCATTATGGCCAGCGTCATAGGGGAGAAGAATCCGGAGCATTGCTCCGGGTTGTTCTGCTATATGGACGCGATTGGGGAGGCTCATCGGGTTTATGGGGGGACGGGTTGGCTGCGTTATGACGAGCAATTTCGTCAGCGCAGGGCGGTGCGCCCATCTCTCAGGTGGGACCACAAGGATATCAGTCTGTGGATGCGCATGATGTCGGCTCCACGGGCGCCGAACCAGTTTTTTTCGGGGGGGGGCGGAGGTACATCCACCTCGGGACCGCCGGCCGGAAAAAAGTGGGGGTTATGCTGGAAGTTCAACGAGGGTTCCTGCACATATGGAGGAACCTGTCGTTTCCGTCACGAGTGTTCAGGGTGTGGGGGGAGCCATCCGTTGTCACGATGTTTTAAAAAAGGGAAGCGAACAGGGGAAGCTGGGAACAAGAGGGATGACTCCGGTGAAGTGGGAAAGGATGCGTCCTTTCCTAAATAGGTATCCAGACAGGGCGGCAGCTGCGCTGCTTGCCTCCGGATTCTCGGTGGGTTTTACCATTCCGTGCGCATTGTCAGAGGTGCCACCTTTGGCTAAGAATTTGCGTTCGGCTCTTGAGAACCTGGGGGTAGTGTCAGACAAGTTGGCCAAGGAGGTGGAATTGGGTAGGATGGGGGGGCCGTTCGAGGAGGTGCCTTTGCCCAGGCTGGTGGTGTCGCCCCTGGGAGTGGTGCCCAAAAAAGAGCCGAACAAGTTCCGCCTCATTCACCATTTGTCCTTCCCAAAAGGGGGATCGGTGAATGACGCGATTGACCCGGAGGCTTGTACGGTGGCGTACACGTCTTTCGACGCGGCAGTGCAGTGGGTCAGGCGCTATGGGGAGGGAGCGCTCATGGCAAAATCGGACATTGAGGCTGCATTTCGTTTGCTGCCGGTACACCCGGACAGTTTTTGGCTGTTGGGTTGCCAGTGGCAGGGGAAGTATTATGTAGACCAGTGTTTGCCCATGGGGTGCTCCATCTCGTGCGCCTTGTTCGAGAAGTTCAGTTCTTTCTTGGAATGGGTAGTTAGGGACGTGGCAGGGGTAAATTCTGTCATCCACTACCTTGATGATTTTCTGTGCGTTGGACCCCCGGCTTCCAGGGTTTGCGCGACATTGCTGGCAACATTGCAGCATGTGGCGGAAAGGTTTGGAGTGCCGCTGGCGGCAGATAAGACGGAGGGTCCAACTACAGAATTGAGTTTCTTAGGGATTGTGATAGACTCGGTGGCCATGGAGTGTAGGTTACCTGTGGAGAAGGTGGACAATCTCCGGCTGGAGATAAAAGGTATGTTGGGGCGCCAAAAAGTACAGTTGAGGGCACTGCAATCCCTGCTGGGCAAATTGAATTTTGCCTGCCGCATCATCCCTATGGGACAGGTGTTTAGCCGACGGCTGTCGGCGGCTACAGCGGGGGTTAAAGTGCCAACGCATTTTGTAAGACTGACAAGGGAGCTACAGGCGGATTTGCGGGTGTGGCATTCGTTTCTGGAAGACTACAATGGCCGGTCCTTGTGAATGGAAGGCCCGGTGAGTAACTTCGATTTGGACCTGGTCACTGACGCGGCGGGATCTACGGGTTACGGGGCGTTTTTCAAAGGGCACTGGAGTGCGGAGGGGTGGCCGGCGGAGTGGGTCACGGGAGGGTTGGTGAAGAACCTGGTATTGCTGGAATTATTCCCGGTGGTGGTGGCAATGGAATTGTGGGGGGAATGTTGCAGGAATATGAAGATCAGGCTAAACTGTGACAACATGGGGGTGGTACAGGTCATCAATCGGATCACCGCTTCTTCTTTGCCGGTGGTGCGGTTGCTGCGCCATTTGGTGTTGAGATGCCTGCAATGGAACATATTTATGTATGCGGTGCATATTCCGGGTGTGGACAACAAGCTGGCTGACGCGCTGTCTCGCTTTCAGTGGGACAAGTTCAGAGAGTTGGCCCCGCACGCGGACAGAGAAGGGGTCCCCTGCCCGGGGTGGATGTGGGGGATTGTTTCGGAATCGCCGCAACATGGATCAGGCGCTCGGTGAGTGGGCCTACGTGGGCGGCGTATGCCAAGGTCTGGAAGGAGTGGGACATTTTCAGGCGCATTTCAGAAGACAAGCCAGGTGATGCCGAAATGGGTTTGTTGGCACTGTACTTTGCGGCTAGACACATGGAAGGGGGCGGGTCGGTTTCCGCGCTGGACAAAAAGTTGGCGGCACTGGCCTTTTTATTTAAGCTACAGGGCAGGTTGGATTTTACAAAGTCATTTTGGGTAAAACAAGCGGTAAAAGGGTACAGGAAAGGGAATAGGAGCAGGGATACGAGGAGACCGGTGTCATTCGGGGTGTTGCAGGCGATCTGTGGGGTGCTGTCGGAGGTATGCTCTGGTGAGTATGAGGTTATTTTGTTTAGGGCAGTGTTCACTATCGCGTTTTTTGGGGCGTTCCGGGTGGGTGAATTAGTTAGCCCCTCAAAAACAGTCGGGGGAGGGTTGTGGTTCACAGACGTACAAGTGGGGGAAGGTAGAATGGTGTTTAGGTTGCGCAGGTCTAAAACGGATCAGGTCGGAAAAGGGGTGGACGTGTTTTTATACGCGCTACATGGGTCAGGAGTTTGCCCGGTGAAGGTGATGAGGGAGTTTTTGGCCATACGCCCAGGGCTGGGAGGGCCCCTGCTACTGCATGCGGACGGGTCGTTCGTGTCCAAGTTTCAATTCACGGCAGTGTTCAGGAAATGCCTAAGGGCAGCTGGGTTCGATGAAAAGCAATTCGCTTCACACTCCTTCCGCATCGGGGCGGCTACTGAGGCGGCTCGGTGCGGGTTGGATGAGGCGGCAGTGAAACGTATCGGCAGGTGGGAATCAAAGAGGTTCAGGTCATACGTTAGACCACATATGTTGACGGAGTAAAAAAGGTATCGGAAGGTGGGAGGTGGTGCATGTGGAAGGTGGTACATGATGCTGTTCACTCAATTTTGTTGTTTGTCTTTTCAGATGGTGGTCAGGAGCGCCCTTTTTGGATTTTGGGGCACTCATATGTGTATTGGGGGGCCAGAAGGGCGGAAGCTAGGCCAGAGGGCAAGCAGCTGGGTTTCCCTAGGGGAGAGGCCAGGATACGGTGGTTGGGCATTAGGGGGATGGGATGGGGCAGGGTGCTGCCAGAGGTTCAGCACTATGCCCGATTGGACCGTCCTCCTGATGTGTTAGTCCTCCATGTAGGGGGGAACGATTTAGGAATTAGGCCCATCGGGGACTTGATCACGGCCGTTAAGGCGGATGTATTGACCTTTCGCGCGGCCTATCCGGGAATGCTACTGGTTTGGTCCGACATAATCGCTCGGACCACTTGGCGCATGGCTAGATCGGTATTTAGGCTGAACAAAGGGCGGATCAAGGTTAATAAGGTGATTGGGCGTTTTGTGGTAAGACATGGGGGGCTAGTGGTAAGACACTTGGAGTTGGAGGAGAATGTAGGCTTATACCTCAGTAAGGATGGTGTTCATTTATCTGATGTGGGGATGGAGCTGTGGTTTTTGGATCTGCAGGAGGGAATACAGAGGGCCCTGCGGGTGTGGAGGGGCCCGTAAGGGTAAGGCGTTACCCTTTCGGGCTGTGGCGGTGTTCGGTGGTCTTTGATGGTGGCAGTACAGACGGGATGAAAATGGTGGTGGGCTCATCGGTGGGATGGGACCCTTATGGGGGATTATTCCAGTGGAACGGTGTCTGCTGGAATACGGGTATGGTTGCACTGCGGTGGGAAAAGGTTCGTCTCCGAGCTGGGTCGGCTGGGGGCCGGTTATGGTTATGGTTTCCGCAGTGTAAGGTTAAATAAAGGAGGTTTAAGCCGGGTACCGTCAAAGACCAATAGGCTGGGTTACTATTATTAAAAGTGGTTATTAAAGTGTTAAAGGAAAAGTTTTGTTGATTTAAGTATTTTATTTAATATTTATTTAATATTATTTTGTGGTAAAATAAAAATTTTGGCTGTCGTGGCCAAATTTAACTCCAACAACTTGTGTCTCTCGTTTATATAATAATAGGGGGTTAAGGTAATGGTAACAATGTGGTGGGTTTTGGGGGGTAATTGGGCTATCCGAATTACACTGGTCATGCATTGGAACTGGAGAGTTCAGGCAATCTTGAAGTCCCTATAGACTGATCCGCCAGGAAGAACCCCAGGTTTTAGGGAGACTCTGCCTGCATATTCACTGCCTCCCCTTTGCTGCTGCAAGGATATTTTTTTTTTTTTTTTTGCTCCTGTCTCCTGGCTCAGCAGAGTAAACCATCTTGGGATACAGCTTCTGAATAAGGTCAACAACTTGGAGGTGGTGAGTACAGAAGTAATTGCTGCTCTTTACCATATCTGCCGTGTAAAGGGTAAAAAGTGACTGTGTAATTGGTGTTTAATGGGAGGAGCAGAAAGTTCAAGGTTCAGCAGAAGTAGAGGCACAAGGGAGGGTTGTCCAATGGACCAGACAGGTTGCTGTCCAGCATCTCAGGTAGCTCAGCAAGAAGAGTCATTGCCAGACACAGCAGAGGTCCCAGCTTCAAGTCAAGGCCCCGATACAGTGGCAGGATGCTCAGAGAGCAGAGATTCTGTCCCCCACCAGCAGACATCCATTGGTCAAAGGAAGGGCCTGGACTCTCTAAGGGTTGCAACAGTCTCCCCTCCAGCAGATATCCATTGGACTAAAGAAGGGCCTGGACCTTCTGAGGGTGGCAGCCATCAACCCTCTAGCAGATATCCATTGGACTAAAGAAGGGCCTGAGGGTGGCTACGATCATCATACCTCCCAACTTTCTGAGATGGGAATGAGGGACACCTATCAGCAAAAGTATGCAGGCATAGGACACACCCCTTGCCACGCCCCTTAAAGGAGAATTGTACAAAAAATAAGATTGGTTAAACCCACAAGTGCTTTTTTTACCACTACTATTTCTTTATATTGGCTTTTGGAATTTACAAATGCAGCAATTTAGAAATCAAATGAAAGTTTAGTGCTGGGAAACACTTTTTGATAGATAAAAAGTGCATTTTATATACATCTATATAGATCAGACCAAAATGAGGGACAAATGAGGAGAATGAGGGACAGAGGGACATTGCTCCAAATCAGGGACAGTCCCTCGAAATCAGGGACAGTTGGGAGGTATGCGATCATCCCTACAGCAGACAAACATCAGGCTCTTTCACAAAGTGCATCCCCCCCTCGACCAAGAAGGGGCACTCCACTAAACCTGTGTTTGGCCCATAGGGCTCAGGCCTACACAGCATGAACTCAAAACAGGTCTTCCCCAGGCCAAGGCATGAGAGCTCACCAGGCCACTTCCTGAGATTTTTTTACAACCTCTCCCACCATGCACCACTACAGAAACTACTAGTAGGAGCCAGCAGAGACATAAAGGCCGTATAGCAAAAAAACTTACCAAACGCCATATGGACCTAGATGTCAGAGACGCCTAATAGTGCAAGTAGGGTGCTGCAGAAACTCTAAACATAAGGGTGAGACCCAATGAGAGACTAACAATTGTCCCAGGTAGCTAATAGCCAGGAAGTATAAATGTAGACACCCCCTAAAGTACAGGGTGGAATACTTGTTCATGTACCTCGATGGTTTTAAGGATGCTCGTTAATATCCCTTTTCTTAGCAGAATTTGCCTATTGGGGTACTTCTGTTTCCTTGTACTGTATACTGGTATGGTGTCAATTACTTTTCTACAGCAATAAAAAAAAAGCTTTCAAAAAAGTATCTCACTAATAAAACAGTATGAGACCGAGAAGAATTTACATTCCTTATGCAGAACATATAGAATGACTCCTTTATGGTCTCTAACTCCTTCATAAAGTCCGAAGTCCCCCGAAGAATACCGAACATGGAGAACTATGATAATCTGCCTGAGGGAAAAACATGCTGTAAAAATTCCTCCTATTTAATATATTATATATTAAAATAATCACAAACCTGTTCCTCTTGTATAGATTTTTATTACTCAATCACATTCAATACACACCATGGTGACCAATCCCATTACAATCCATGCCAACCCTACATCCTACACCACATAGATACACATACATATACAGTGGAACCTCGAAATACAAGAATAATCCTTTCCAGGAGAATGCTTGTAATCCAAAGCACTCGTATCTCAAAGCGAGTTTCCCCACTGAAGCCAATGGAAATGAAAATAATTTGGTCAGCATTGACTTCAATGGGATGCAATACCGCATGCGTCCAGAGGCGGGGGGGCACCTGAGAGCCTCGGAAACAGCCGAAAAGGCCCGAGGACAATTCGGGTGACCTCGGCAAACATAAAACCAGGATGGCACAGAGTGACTTAGACATAGGAGTTGTATGGGGAGCTGAAACAAGGGTTTCCTGACTGACTCCATGGCAGCCTACGTGTGGGTTAATCCCGCCTCCTCTCCAATGTGATAGGACCCCATACCCATAAAAGTTAACTCACCAATAGACTCAGTGTTCCTTTTTTTTCCTCCTCCATGGATCTAAATCGTTTCTTCAAGGAATGGAAAAGGGCACACTTTAAGCGGTGCAGCTCGGATCCCAGCCATGGGCGGGTGGAGAGCTTCCCAGCACATTTGGTTGTGGCTGTGGCGTGTGCTGAAGACATCTAGGATCGGCTGGCAAGGTCCCTTTTCTCTATATTCCTCCATGGCAGCGGTTTATATTTGCCTCTGTGTTGTTTGTCTATGTTTGTATGGCGGCTGGAGCGCTTCTGCGTTCCAGCACGCCTCTGACTTCCTGATTCCCATCGCTAGTGCCCCGCGCATGCGCCGTATCCACCCTCAGAGCGAGGCTTGGTCGCGCATGCGCAGTCCGTTGGTTCCCGCGGCGGCCGCGCAGGCGCCGTGGGATCGCGATCCACTGCGCAGGCGCGTTCGTGGAGGACGCGTGACGTCACCGGCGGGTGATTTAAAATCAGCTGCTCGCCTGTATTCATTGGGTTTCCCTTCAGGCGAGCAGCTGAGTGTCTGGGTGTCTCCCCTCTGGTTGCCAGGTCAGTGAATGGCTCTTTACTTCTGGCTAACATTGATTTTACCATGCTATGCTGTTTTTCTTATGTCTCTCTGCATTTATTTAATTATATTCAATTGTTTTATCTAAATGAACTATCTTTTAATTAGTTACACTTATTTATTTATTTATTTATTTGTGTTTTAAAAAAAAAAAAAAAAAAAGAGAGAGAAAGCAGTAATTAGCAGAGAATTTCTTCTTAAAGGGGACAGCATACTTTTATTTCTTATACTTTTTTATTCGGCACCATAGGTTCCTTGTTGGTTCCGAATTGTCATCCACTGTACGCAGGTCCAGAAAAATATGGACCAGTCACCGTCTACAGGCGGCCAGCCCTCACGCACAAGGTATGTGCTGGAAAGGGATCAGGGCTAAGGGTTGCTAGTCACAATCCATGGGTGTTGACTCACTTTTCCCTAAATGTTTTTTCTAGCCCTTCTAATCCAGAGCCGAATGTCGCAGACCTTGCCAGACCGCAACACTCTTCTTCCAAGTCGAGATCCAAACATAGATCTCCTTCTACTTCTTCCCAGCGGAGGAGAAGCTCACATTCCTCCTCAAGACACCGCTCCCACCGCCATGATAGTCGCTCTGATCGCAGAGCCTGCTGGGGATGTGACACTCGTGTCCCGGAGGGCAAGTCATTATGCGACCGATGCTACGCCCATGCGGTCAGGGAAAAAGAGACTGAAGGTCATTGTATCGAGTCTCTGGTGGAACGTGTGGTTCAACGAACTCTAAGAGAGAACATGCCCCACACGCAGATTCAGACCAACACTGACGGGTCTGTTTCTCCAAACTTGGAGATCCTAGAGGATCCAGGTCCTTCCCGGCCTCAAGCCTCCACTCCGGCTTTTCCTGAGGGTGACCTAGAGAGTGATGAAGAAGGCTTAGAATTTGACTTCGCGCAGGTGACGCCACTCGTCAAAGCGATTAAGGAGGCTCTCTTATGGGAGGAACAACCTGCTTCTCCAGCCAAGCAGAAAAAATATTTTAAACGCCTGGGAAAAGAACGCCCTACGTTCCCGTTTTTGTCTGAACTGAAGGGTATCTTTGAAGAGGAATGGAGCAAGGTGGACAAGAAATCTTCCATGGCTAACAAAGCCTCAAGGCTCTATCCCTTCAAACAGGAGGAGGTCAAACATTTGGAGAATGTTCCTCTAGTAGATGCGGCAGTAACGAGACTGGCTAAACATGTCACTTTACCTATTGCTGACTCCGTCTCTTTCAAAGATGGCCTGGACAGAAAAATGGACCAGGACCTCAGAAGAATTTATGGCCTTGCGGGCACAGCGTGCAAACCGGCTCTAGCTTTAGCGGCATTATCAAAGGCCATGGAAGCCTGGACGGAAAATGTTGATTCCTTCCTCAAAGGCGTCTCTGAAGAACTAGCTAAGAACTCAGCTACGGCAGAGCTAAAACTGGCGGTCGCATTCCTGGGTGAAGCCTCCGTTGACTTAATCCGCCTGTTAGCTAGGATTATGCTTTCTTCTGTGGCCGCGAAACGGGCCCTCTGGCTACGCCCCTGGGTTGCTGACCCATCATCGAAGCAGAACTGGTGCAAGATTCCCTTCGAAGGGTCAACCCTGTTTGGTAACAAGCTGGATGATGCCATCTCCAAAGCCACGGGGGGCAAGTCGGGTTTCCTTCCTCAGGACAAGCGCCAGACAGGAAGAAAAACACCCCAATTTCGGCGATACAGCCCGGATCGCGCTAGGGAAGCTCACGCTTACAGACCTGGCGGAAACTACAGAAGGAATTGGAGCAGAGGTAGAGGCTCCTACCGCAAACCTACTCCAACTACTCAAGCGTCAACTGGACGCGACAAAGGGAAATCTTTTTGAGACAACGCCCGCCCAAGCGGATCGTGTTGGAGCTCGTCTACTCCTTTATCGGCACGTCTGGGCGGCCTCAATCAAGGACTTTTGGGTCATCAAGACCGTGAGCTCAGGACACACATGGTCCTTTTCCAGTCCTCCCTGTCCAAAGTTCATCTCCACCCTTCTTCCAGGGTCACTGGAACAGAGACAGGTTCTTCTAGATTACATTCACCTCCTGAAAATTCAAGGGGCAGTGGTACACGTCCCAAAAGACGAACAGTTTCTTGGGGTGTACTCCCCTCTCTTCTTAGTACAGAAGAAGAACGGTACCTGGCGTCCAGTCATAGACTTAACATACCTGAACAAATTTATAACACACAAAAAGTTCAAGATGGAAACTTTATCAACCATCCAACAAGCAATACAACCGGGCGACTGGATGATTTCTGTGGACCTAAAGGATGCCTATTTCCACGTCCCAGTAGCAGCAGAGCTGCACAAGTTCCTCAGGTTCTATGTCAACCAGGAACATCTTCAGTTCATATGTCTACCCTTTGGCCTAACAACATCCCCACGGGTCTTCACCAAAGTTCTTTTGGCACTGGTAGCCCTCATCAGGCTGAAGAAGATTCGTTTGTACCATTATCTGGACGATCTCCTGGTCTTGTCCCAAGACAAAACCCTTCTCCTGACACAGAGAGATCAGGTCATCTCGACATTGTCCGAATTCGGGTGGCTCCTGAACCTGGCAAAAAGCCACCTAGAGCCAACTCAGTGTCTAACCTATCTGGGAGCTCAATTCGACACGGTAAGGAAGACCATCTCCCTACCAGTAGAGAAGATTCCGGTAATTCAGGGGAGGATTTCCCGGGCCTTGAGTACTCGCCACCTAAGAGCTCATCAATGCTTGAAGATCATTGGGACAATGGTATCCACAACACCAATGGTGAAATGGGCGCTTTGGAGGCTACGTCCCTTCCAATCCGGCTTTCTCAGGCAGTGGAAATCAGGGAGCATGAGTCAGCGGATCCACATTTCAATGTCAATGAGAGGCAGCCTCTTCTGGTGGCTTCAACCGAAGAATCTGCTGAATTGTCACTCCATCGCTCCAGTTTCGTGGATCACAGTGACGACAGATGCCAGTGGCTCCGGTTGGGGGGCCTTATGCGGCACAAGCATGGCGCAAGGCAGGTGGGACGCTCGCCTCCACAATCCAGGCTCGAACACCCTGGAGCTTCGAGCGGCCTGGTGTGCCCTACAGTCCTTTTCACAACTGCTGAAGGGAAAGTCAGTAATTCTAAGGATGGACAACACCACAGCAGTATCATATGTCAAGAGACAAGGCGGGACTCGGAGCTCATCCCTTCTCCAGGAAGTAGAGCCCATTATGAAATGGGCCCAAGTGAACCTGGTCAACCTGACGGCTGTTTTCATTCCAGGCATTCAGAACTCCCAGGCGGATTTCCTGTCACGAACTCAGGTGGACGTCAACGAATGGTCTCTCCACGATCAGTCCTTCCGTTGGATCTTGTCCCTGGGAGTCAATCCCCAAGTGGATCTCTTTGCTTCTCCGAACAATGCCAAATTGGAAAAATTCTACACAAGGGGTTACTACAGCCAGGCAATCGGGACGGATGCCCTAACGGATCGGTGGTGGTTTCAGAGGGCGTACGCCTTTCCCCCGATCCCAATAATTCTGAAATTCCTGAAGAGACTCCTTGCGGAGGAAGCAGAAATTACAATGGTGGCTCCATTCTGGCCGAACAGGCCATGGTTCCCTCTTCTAGTCCATCTGAGTCTTCAGGACCCAATTCTAATACCATGCAGACCAGACCTTCTCTCCCAGGGGACACTCCTCCATCCCTGTCCAGCTCAAATGAAACTAGCGGTCTGGTTCTTGAAAGGGAAAGGCTAGAATCCCTTGGCTGCGCCTCTCGGGTGATCTCTACCCTTATGAGCTCAAGGAAAGGAAGCACAAATAAAGTGTACGGTAGAATATGGTCTAAGTTTGTGGAATTTTCTTTAACCGCGGGCAGTTCCTTTAAGAACCCAGAAATCCAAAACATCCTAAGCTTTCTTCAATCAGGGCTAGACCTACCCCTGTCTGTAAGCTCACTAAGAGTTCAAATCTCAGCACTTTCAGCCTTCTCTGGAATTCCTTGGGCAACCCATCCACTAATCAAACAATTTTTTCGTGGAGCCTCAAGATTGAGACCTCTGAGGAAGCCAAGATTCCCCAAATGGGATCTCCCGTTAGTACTTGACTTTTTGAATGGACTTAGTATGTCGGGGCCCTCCCCGTCCTCGTTGAAGAACTTTTCAGCCAAAGTAGCCTTTTTGGTAGCCATCACCTCGGCCAAGAGAGTGTCCGAAATCGGTTTTCTGGGTCACAAGGAGCCATTTCTCACCTTTTTTCCAGACAGAGTGGTTCTGATACCTATGCTGGGCTCCAAACCGAAGGTCTCGTCGGTTTTCCATGAGAATCAGGAAGTAGTTCTCCCTACCTTTAAAAACCCAGATTCTGATGAGACTCGCCCTCTGGATATGGGCAAGATACTCACTGAATATCTTCAAGTTACATCTACATTCAGACGTTCTGATCACCTGTTCATCCTGCATTCAGGCAAGAACAAAGGGAAAAAGGCATCTTCAAGAACAATCGCATCCTGGATCGTCCAGACGATACAACAGGCTTATTGTGCAAAGGGCTTGGCTCCTCCGCAGGCGGTAACAGCTCACTCCACGAGAGGGATGGCAGCTTCCTGGGCAGCAGCCCGTCATGTGGCGCCAGATGTTATTTGTAGAGCGGCCTCTTGGTCTTCTATAAACACCTTTATGTCCCATTACTGTGTTGCACCTGCAGCACTGTCTTCTGTAAATTTTGGTTTATCAGTCTTGTCGGCTGACGGGACAAATTAAATATATTTCTGTTCAGCATACCCACCCGTGTGTTTGGCTCGTTATTTCCCACACGTAGGCTGCCATGGAGTCAGTCAGGAAAAAGGAAAATTTATTATCATACTTACCGTAATTTTCCTTTCCTGATAGACTCCATGGCAGACGGAGTTCCCACCCTGAAATTATGGAGTCGGGATAGTTACGGAACACTGAGTCTATTGGTGAGTTAACTTTTATGGGTATGGGGTCCTATCACATTGGAGAGGAGGCGGGATTAACCCACACGTAGGCTGCCATGGAGTCTATCAGGAAAGGAAAATTACGGTAAGTATGATAATAAATTTTCCTTTTTCCCAACCTTTCCAAGGGATCCTGGGTTCCACAGGCCCCCCATCACAATTATCAAGTATGTTGACTGAACCTCTCCAGAAAAGAAA
The DNA here is from genome assembly GCF_905171775.1 of Rana temporaria. Classification (NCBI taxonomy): domain Eukaryota; kingdom Metazoa; phylum Chordata; class Amphibia; order Anura; family Ranidae; genus Rana; species Rana temporaria. The sequence continues at coordinate 1,778,480 of NC_053489.1, read as the reverse complement.
ATCTGAATGTACAATCCTGCCTCAGAAGACCTTCCTAGGAGCAACGAGTTTTAAGACATTTTGGAGTTTCCTCCAAGGAGCCGTATGAAACCGAAATACTTCTCAATCATTCTTCTTATTACGGGCATCCTTAAACTCATGATATTGTGGGGGCAGGTTGTCATATGACTGCGTAGTAACAACATCCACCTGTGATTCCTTGACCAATGGAGAACGAGTTCGACAAGGTTCTCTACAGTATTCCTCGCAATGGGGGAATGTTTAATAATCCGTGCTCTCTAGTTGATGGAGGGATTCTGGGTGGAAAACCAAGGAATGCCCACGATGACAGGAAATTTGGGTGACGTAATCAGCTGAAAACTGATGGTCTCATGATGGCCAGCCTCAAATTGGAGTACCAAAGGGACTTTTCCATGGGTAACAGGTCCTGACGATAAGGGCGAACCATCAACATATTGATAGGGGTAGATTTATTTCTTGTTTGGATATTATTGCGAGGGGCAAATGTCCATGATTTTCCCCCCACCCCAAGAGTCCAGCAAGGAATTTCAATAAGTTTAATAGGGATGACAAAATGACATAGTAGAGAATTTACCTTTTTCTCTTCGTGAATCAACAGGGAGATAGACTGGGTGATGGAGTTTATTTGTTCGTCACTATAACAATTTGTTTAGTTTTGAGAAGATTTGTTATTTTTACTCATTTTGTTTCTTTGATTTGTTGAATTTCAGCTTGTTTCATTTATACATTTTCTAACAAATTCCACATTTTCTAAATGATTGGAATTCTGTGTGAAGAATAGCTGGTGGGTTAAGGAGCGTGCCGGGGGGGGGTGAGACATTGGCTAAAGAGAGCACAATAATCTGGCAAACAGGAAGTGCAGAGACATGGCTTAAATCAGACAGTTAATGAGAGAAGCAGAAAGTTCAGCAGAAGTAGAGGCACAAGGAAGGGTTGTCCAATGGACCAGACAGGTTGCTGTCCAGCATCTCAGGTAGCTCAGCAAGAAGAGTCATTGCCAGACACAGCAGAGGTCCCAGGTTCAAGTCAAGGCCCTGATACAGTGGCAGGATGCTCAGAGAGCAGAGATTCTGTCCCCCACCAGCAGACATCCATTGGTCAAAGGAAGGGCCTGGACTCTCTAAGGGTTGCAACAGTCACCCCTCCAGCAGATATCCATTGTACTAAAGAAGGGCCTGAGAGTGGCTACGATCATCCCTACAGCAGACAAACATCAGACTCTTTTACAAAGTGCATCCCCCCCTCGACCAAGAAGGGGCACTCCACTAAACCTGTGTTTGGCCCATAAGGCTCAGGCCTACACAGCATGAACTCAAAACAGGTCCTCCCCAGGCCAAGGCATGAGAGCTCACCAGGCCACTTCCTGAGATTTTTTTTACAACCTCTCCCACCATGCACCACTACAGAAACTACTAGTAGGAGCCAGCAAAAACATAAAGGCCGTATAGCAAAAAAACTTACCAAACGCCATAGCCATATGGACCTAGAGGTCAGAGACGCCTAATAGTGCAAGTAGGGTGCTGCAGAAACTCTAAACATAAGGGAGAGACCCAATGAGAGACTAAGGCCCCATACACACGACCGAGTTTCTCGGCAGAATTCAGCCAGAAACTCGGTCGGAGCTGGATTCTGCCGAGAAACTCGGTCGTGTGTACACTTTTCAGCGAGGAAGCCGACGAGGAACTCGTCGGGCCGAAAAGAGAACATGTTCTCTATTTCCTCGTTGTTCAATGAGGAAAGTCTGCCCGCAGAGATCCTCGGCGGCTTCAACACTGAACTCGACGAGGAACTCGATGTGTTTGGCACGTCGAGTTCCTCGGACGTGTGTACGGGGCCTAACAATTGTCCCAGGTAGCTAACAGCCAGGAAGTATAAATGTAGACACCCCCTAAAGTATAAGGTGGAATACTTGTCCATTTACATCGATGGTTTTAAGGATGCTCGTTAATATCCCTTTTTTTAGCCGAATTTTCCTATTGGGGTACTTCTGTTTCCTTGTACTGTATACTGGTATGGTGTCAATTACTTTTCTACAGCAATAAAAAAAAGCTTTCAAAAAAGTATCTCACTAATAAAACAGTATGAGACCGAGAAGAAATTACCTTCCTTATGCAGAACATATAGAATGACTCCTTTATGGTCTCTAACTCCTTCATAAAGTCCGAAGTCCCCCGAAGAATACCGAACATGGAGAACTATAATAATCTGTCTGAGGGAAAAACTGGCTGTAAAAATTCCTCCTATTTAATATATTATATATTAAAATAATCACAAACCTGCTCCTCTTGTATAGATTTTTATTACTCAATCACATTCAATACACACCATGGTGACCAATCCCATTACAATACATGTTGTTGTGGAAATTTAAAGATGTATTTGTTATGTATTGTCATAATGGCACCCATGGTTGGTTCTCCCTCAGCCCGCTCTAGAAAGCTGACTGGGGCAGACAGACTGGTGGAGATACCCTTCCTGATTTGGAGAAGGGTGTTTGTGGAGGGGGGGTGTCGGCCGGCGAAAGGGCCCCTGTGTGATGCACAGATATTCGCCTTCTCGGTGCGTCCGCTCTGCAAGCGCATTGTCAGTTTAGCTGGTGTGCGCGCCTGTCATCTCTCAGTACCTGATCAACACTGTTTTGTGATGTGCGCCTACACCTGCAGATAAGCTCCTCATCAGGAACTGTATCCTATTGTTATTATATTGCTGTATTGTTATTGATTATTACTGTATTGTTATTGATTATTGCTGTATTGTTATTGATTATTACTGTATTGTTGTTGTATTATCTTGTTATTACTGTATGGAATCCCTGTTGGAAGGGTTTCCGTATATGGACATCTGCTGGGTGGAGCTGACACCCTGTGAGCTCACTTCCTATGGAGGCGGTCACATGTTGTGACCTCACTTCCTACGGAGTCTTTAATAAAACTGCCTGTGAGGGCGTCGGGAGACCAGTGATGACTGGGACGGTGACTTGAGAACAACAAGCTGGTGATGGTGTCTTTTTGTATGGATGGTGAGTGAATCTAGTTAGCTTAACTATGGATTATTTCATTAAGATGGATTCTGTGCTTAATAGCACAGGGCAAAATGGCGGTATGCTCTGCCTACGGCCTATTTTGCTACAACAGGTGGCGGGCCAGGTATTACTATTCGTGGTTTTCCCTGGGCACCAGAGGGGGAATTTGGGGTATGTTCTGATGCATCGGGAAAACCATGCTTTGGAAAGAATAAATTTGACGTCTTTTTGAAATAATGCGATTGTGTGTGTGTGCGATTGTGTGTGTGTGTTCGCGATTAGATATGTGTGTGGGACCGTGTATGATTGCGTGCGTTTGTGAAATCAAGTGGATTTGATCGTACATGTATGTATGCCTGAATGCTGTATGATTGAACAGTTTGTAAATAAGCGATTGATTTGATCGTTTGACCTGCTTAGAAAAGTTATCTTTTGTCATGGCTTTTAAAGATGGCTTCTCTGACCATGTGCTTTGGTGGGGGAGGGGCGATTTGTTTGGACCATGCGGCTTGGGGGAGGGGCGGACAGTGTTCTGATTCTGTGTTTCTTGACTTTGCAACTTGCAGAACAAAGTTAGATATAACATTTTTATGATGCATATGGAAACTGTATATTGCGGATGATTTGTCAGTATAGAGGTGGCATTATTCAGCCTGCGATGTGTGCAGGGAGACATTTTGTATCTTTTGAATGTAATGTCCTCATGTGTGCGGCTGAGACTTTGTTTGAACCTGAAAGTCTTGTTCCTGTGAATGAGAAATGGAGACTGTGTGTATTTTTTTTTTTTTTATGTTGGACGGGTTGCCTTTGTAAAGTTCAGTCATGTTCCATGGTGTTAGATGGTTTCTCTGGCCATGTGGCTTGGGGGGAGGGGCGACTAGTGTTGGATCTCTGTGTTTCTTGAGTGTACAATTTTTAGAGCAAAGTCATGTGTAATATGTTCATGATCTATGTGAGGAATAGAAATGAATAAATTGTGATTTTTACCTTTGTATGGGACCAAAAGACATGTCCCCGTGAGTGTGTGCTTTAGTGGGGGGATGGGCAGCCAGCATTTTGCAGAGTTGGTAACCCTCTGTGGACAATAGCATACAGGCTTTTTATGTTGGAAGGTTTTAAATGATGTGACCTCACTGTGTGTATTTCTTAAATGGCTTGTTATAAAGGGTGATGCCGCAGTTGTACATGAGCTTTGAGAAAAGAGTGTTTTTGTTATAATGTTGCGCATGTAACTGACATTTTTTGAATGTGCCGCGTTGGCAAAAGGTCCGATTTGAAGCAGCCTAAAGTGTGTGCCTTGTTGGTTGGTTGTTTTTAGAAAATGTTTTTGGTGTTCGTTTTTGATGTTCCATGTGTTGTCTTTGTGAAGAGATTCTAGGCAGGTTTTTGGGGGCTGCATCTGGCAGCCATCTTGTTTGCTGCTATGGTCGTTGGCGGCCATTTTGGGAGGTGCAGTCTGTTTGCTCTGTGGGTCATCCTGGGTCATCTTTTGGGGTGAGATACCATGTGACTGTGTGGTGGAATTTTGCAGCCTTTGGGGCAGATTTTGATGTTTAGTGTGAATTGAGTAGCGCGGTCTTCTCTGTGCTGGGATCTGGTGGACAACATTTTTGTTTTTCCTTATGTGTATGTGTAATATGGTTTGTCCTGTGGTAGAAGAGGTGATTTGGAAGCGCAGTTTAGATTGTTTTTTGCAAGTGTAAATGGCACCATTTTTTGCTTGGTTTGTTGTCGCCATTTTGAGATGCAGTTTAAAGCGCTATCTTTTGAATAGTACTAGGGCTAATTTATATACAGGATCTGACTAACCTACCGGCTGACGTTGCAGTGTAAGAGTGGAGGCTTTTGTGTAGAATTTTGTTTTTTGGTGAAAAGACTGCTTTGCATGCACTGAATTTTGATGGATTGTGGGACTGGTTTGAATGCATTTTTGTGCGCAGCGATGTGCGTTTTGGTGTTCGAATATTTGGGAGTTTCCCTGCAGATGGGAGGAGATTGTTTTACCTTTCCTGAACCAAAATAATTTTGTTTTAAAAGGAGAGAGACAGAGGAGATTCAGTTCTGGCTTTGTTTACTACTGGATAATACTTCCAGGGGATATTTATGTGGTCCATGGATTTTTTTGATGTGTTGTGACGAGGCAGTGAAGATAGACTTCCCCCTCCCCCTCCCCCTCCCCTCCCTCTTCCTGTCATTATGTAAATAAACCAGAATTGGGGTTTACGAGCTGAGCATACAACAGGAAGTCCTTTTTCAGCATTTATATATAAGCAGGAAGTCAGTGGGAGGAGTTTTTGAAGTCTTCTGAAAGATGAGCAATGAGATTTGTGTCCTGAAAGGACAACAGAAAATATTTTGGCGTTTAAAAGAGTGTTTTAAAGTTTAATTTCAGTCGTTTTTGTGAAGTGTTATACTGTAAATACAGTTTTGGGTATTTTAGAGCAAACAGGAGGGCTTCACCATTATTGTTGACATCTAGACGCAGGTAGAAAGAAGCCATAATATTGTTTTGAAAAGTGGAGGATTTCATGGTGCGTTGTAGTTTGTGTGACGAACACATTTTAGGAGGCTTTATACCGTGAGACAGGTCGGCCGTGTACAATAATCGGAAATCCTGTGCGCGATTGTATTAGCATAAATGTGAGGAGTATTACGATAGCAGCCCGGTAAGTCCGTGTAGAATAATCGGAAGTCCGAGTGTCGGTTATGATTATAAAGGCGCAAGCCATAGCCGCTCCGAAAGTAAAGCGCAGGCTGTTCTGGACGCAGAGCTTGCCGAAAAAAGCGATTTGAATCGTCATGGGATGTGCCGCCCATGCAGTGCACCAGTCAGACAGCTGCACGCATATGAAGTCTGGGTTCGGGGCTCCCGACATGAGACCCCTTAAAGAATGACATAGGTGGTCAGAGGGTACAGTAAGGTCCCCGTACACACGACCAAACATGTATGCTGAAACTGGTCCGCGGGCCAGTTTCAGCATACATGTTCGGTCGTGTGTAGCCGCGAGCGGGCCGAATTCCAGCAAACATTTGCCCGCCGGGCCTTTTCCCAGTGGGCAAATATTCCTGGACGTGTTTTAAAACCGTCCGCTGGAATCCTGCCCGCTCGGACATGTACGGTCGTCAGTACAGACCTACCGTACATGTCCAGGCGCCCGCCGTCCCTCGCATGCGTCGAATGACTTTGACGCATGCGTGGAAGCCATTAAATGGCAGGCCCGCCCACGTCTCCGTGTCATCGCCGCGTCATCGTCGCGGCGACGACGCGGACACGCCACGCGTATTGTTTACGTGCAGACTTCTGTACGATGGTTAGTACAACCATCGTACAGAAGCCCTCTGGCAGGCATGTACGGTGAAAACGGTCCGACGGACCACTTTCATCGTACATGTTTGCTCGTGTGTACCGGGCCTAAGGTGTACTCCTTTGGAAGGTACTCTGGCTGGAGGTACGAGACCTCAGAATAAAGATACCTTGGATGTAGTTCAGATGTGGCTTCAGAAATCTGTAATGATGAGTGTGGATGGAGGCGTGGTACACGCTTTGGTGACCCTGAGAGGAGAACGTCGTATAGCCGGTCTATGCAAGGCTCTCACGCTGTTCTCATATTTTCCCATTGTATTTTCTTCTATTGCTGAAAGTGAAGGCAGATTTCCAGCGGGTTTTTGTCTTTTTCATTTTTGTTTTGGATACTATGAATATCTCCCCCACATTTGTATTTGAATGTTTGTATGTAGTAACGTGAATGTGTACGAATTTACCGCGGCGATCCTCCGATGCGTCGCGGCTGTAGTATTTTTGTAGGAACGGGAAAAGTAAGAGTTACAGAGTTTTGTTTGAATCGGTTTTGAAAGAATGTCATTGAAAGTTTACAGGAATGTCATTTTTGTTTGCCATTCTCTGCAGGATAAATATGAGGGATGGAGTAATGATTTCTGCATATAAGTATTTTTCAGGTCCAAGAAGTTTCTGGAAGTTTCTGTACATAGAGAGCAGGTGTATATAGACAGCTGTACACATGGATAAATACGAGTCTAAGAAGGTTTAAAGTATCATAGGCTATTTCATTGTTTCTTCTTCCTCCAGTCTGTAATGAGGAAGAAAATGGGGGGATAAATAAATGTAAAAGTGACAGTTTTTCGAACTAATAACACTAATCTTTCTAATTCTAATCAAGTTTGTGCCAAGACTGTCTTTCTTTGATAGACTTTGAATCGGCAAGCAGCAGTCTGGTGAAGTAGGTTCCCATCTTAGATGAACCTGCCAATGGTTCCAGGTATTACAGGAGATGGTAAGCAATTACAGGCGACGGGGAGACACGCACAGATTGCGCAGTGAACACAGTCCCGAGGTCAGGGTTATTGTCATAAGGTTTGTTTGGAGGTCAACCGAAACCAGGGTCGTACTCCCCTCGTCAGCTGTCACGTCGATTCTCAGGTGATGGGGTGAGTGCGATCACTGTAACATGAACTTCAAAGGGGTTCAGGAGAGTCTCTCCTGGACCCCGACACGGTAATTGGTTTTCATTTTTCCCAACCAGGTGACTGGGTCGTGTGTAAAGAAACTCGATGGATGAGACCACGCCAGCCACTGCAAGAAGCGGCTCAACTACATCAAAGAAATGAGTAGTATCTTTGTTTATTTTGTATTTGTTTGTTTAGTAAATTTTAGCAGAGGTAACGATGAAAAGCATCCCAAGTTATTATTTAAAGTCTATTCTATGACTAATATGAGATGTCTTTAGAGGGTAGAATTGTTTTTTGTTTTTATGGCTCTGCCTCTTGGGTATCTATAGCTTATAAGGTAATTCAAGAGGTTCATGCGTGGTGGTGAAGCTGTCTCAGCATCCTATATCGCGGCCGATCGCAAGGATCTGATGGCGCAAGAGAAAGTAGGAATGTCAGGGACAGCAAGACGGGAATTGTTCACCAACCCCGACCAGGTCTGGGCATGGCTTCCTGCATGTACAAGGTGGGGGGGGCTTGAGCTTATGATACGATTGAACAATTCTAACCTATTGAGGATGGAATGTTTCATATGACTGTTGAAGCTACAAGGAAGTTCTCGCGGTCCAAGGGCGATTTCTGGGAAATTACAAGTAAAGATTGTTATACCTGGATCGGGGATACTGGGAATTGGAGTTCAGGCCCATATGGATAAGGTTTGGGTCCCTGCAAGGCAGAGCCAGAGGTGTAGCTAAGTGAAGGTTGGGAGTCCTTTGAAGGGTCTGGGAATCTTTGGGGATTTAATTTTTATTTTACAGCGGATCGTGGTTGATGGAAATGGGAATATATATACTCATGTCATTTTTATTTCTATTCTTTCTATGTCGTGATGAGGCGCTCCTGTTGCCTGATTTGACGCGTGACCAGAGCCGGAGCAGATGACCACATCTTCCTTGATGAGACGCCCCGAAGCCGGACCCATTTACAAGACACAGAGGACCCCAGACCGATCTGCGATTACTACAGCTCACCATGTCGTGTCCTCCTTCTAAGTCATGCTCCTGAAGAACAGAGTCTACATGTCAAGCCGTGTTTTTTTTTTTTTTTATGGACTGTAAGGACTGATTAGTTTCCAGGTGTAATAAGGAGATATAGTTTCGAGGGGCAACTGGGAGCATATGACAAAAGGGAAGGACTGTTGTGGAAAATTGTATATATGTGGACATTTTATTCTAGGATGTGTGATTTATAGATTGTCATCTGTCTCCCTGTGTCTGACGTTTAATCGAGGAGCGCTCTAGTAGAGCGCACTTGGGTTGAATCAAGACCAGCAGTAAAACGGTCAGTATGAAAACCTTCTTATGGGATTGAGACGTGTTCTCTGTGTGTGTGTGGGCATTTATTGGTTTGTAGATATCAAGCGCAATGCGCTGGACTGCTTGCTTTCCAATGACTATACACATTAGAGAAGCGAAGTCCGCATAACGAGAGGAACCTATTATATCTCTCTTGCGGACTTCGTTATCCCTTATGGATACATATCTGTGTGAGAGGACATTAATATCTGCCTTGTTGGTGTACTTGTACCGTATATTGACAACAGCAGTAGCAGTGTCCCCGCAGATTGTCTGAAGCCTATATGAACAATTAGAATGATCTTTATTCAGATATTGTTTTACTTTGAATAATGTCTGAATGGGATCCATGCTGACTAAGATGGGGTGTGTGCACTTCCTTTGCCCTGCCTTTCTTGGAGTGCCCTCCCCTTTGTCATTTCCTGCCATGTGATTTTGTATTAAGGGAAGTGATTCGCTGTTGGGGCCATCACTTCCTGCTTTGTTATTCTTTTGTTTACGATGAATAAAGGATTTGGAGTTTCCTGTGCTCTAGGCAGAAGCTTGAGATTCCAGCTAGAAGCAGCATTGTTTTCTGACTCTTCCTGGTGCCATGAAGTGACTTCACATTCCTTGTACAAAGAGCTTGATACAAAAACGTGCTTTTAAGCATGAAGGAATTGTTTGGTGCTTTGTGCGCATTGAGACGCTGGAAGTGCACATTTTGGCGCGGTGTGGATTTGCGTACAAAGCCCGAGGGAATTCTTCCACGACACAACCCACCACATATTGAATGATGTCCGCTATCTTTGGCCTTGGAGGTCCACATTAGACTGGAAGAGGCTAAAGACATTTCTACAATTATATGGTTTTACCATCTCTGGGTAGATAAACATGGAACACGCCCTTTCTTCTCTCTCATCACTCAGGATTATTCTATAAGGAAGTTCAAAGAGCAATGATATACAACGTACAGTAAACCCATCCACCAATCACAGTGTAGTAAGTCTGAAAATAATTACATGACTGTTATAGATTATCGAACTTTGTACATTGTTTTCTATCCTAATAAATAAGTCTGACAGAGTTTAATCTTCTCACTTTACTCTTCTGTCCTCAGCGATGGCGTCTTCTCATCTGAAAGAGAATCTGGAATGTTCCGTCTGTCTGAACATTTATACGGATCCTGTAACCCTAAAATGTGGACACAACTACTGCCGGGAGTGTATTGGTCGTGTGTTGGATACACAGGAGGAGGATGGAGGATATTCCTGTCCTGAATGTAGAGAAAAATTCAAGAAACGTCCCGTCCTTCAGAAGAACATTACTCTGTGTAAGATATCGGAGGCCCTCCAGACTGATCAGGGTGATCGGGACAAAACCGGGGTCTTCTGTACTTACTGTATTCACATTCCTGTACCTGCTGTCATATCCTGTCTGCATTGTGAAGCTTCTCTGTGTGACGATCACCTGAGACTCCACAGCAAGGCACCAGAACACGTCTTATGTGACCCCACCACTTCCCCGGAGAACAGGAGATGCTCCGTCCATAAGGAACTACTGAAGTATTACTGCACTGAGGACTCCTCCTGTATCTGTATGTCCTGCAGGATGGATGGAGAACATCGGGGACACCAGGTGGAGACTCTGGATGAGGCCTCTGAGAAGAAAAAGAAGAAACTGAGGAATGTTCTGCAGAAACTCATGACAGAGAGAGAGGAGACGGAGAAAAAGGTCCAGAGTCTGGAGGAACACAGGAGGAAAGAACAAGGAAAAGCAGATGAGGAAACAGAGCTCACTGCCCTGTTTAGAGACGTCATATTGAAAACTATCCAGGAGCTGGAAATAAAGAAGGACGAGCTGTACAGTAAGATATATTACATTGAGGAGCTGTGTAACATGACGGATCCACTGACTGTCCTCCAGGAATCAGGCACAGGTGACTTGTGTGATACTGAGGATGGAGATAACGAGGAATCAGGCACAGGTGACTTGTGTTATACTGAGGATGGAGATAACGAGGAATCAGGCACAGGTGACTTGTGTTATACTGAGGATGGAGATAACGAGGAATCAGGCACAGGTGACTTGTGTTATACTGAGGATGGAGATAACGAGGAATCAGGCACAGGTGACTTGTGTTATACTGAGGATGGAGATAACGAGGAATCAGGCACAGGTGACTTGTGTTATACTGAGGATGGAGATAACGAGGAATCAGGCACAGGTGACTTGTGTTATACTGAGGATGATGAGGACAGAGAGAGACATGATGAACTCCTCCATGATGGAGGGGATCTGGATGTGGCGGGGACGTCACACACATTACACACAGGTTTATCTGATATCATGTCTGGGGGAAATGTAGAGAAATGTACAGGCACACATGTCTATCCACACTCTACTACAGGGGGTGAAGGTCACACCAATGCTGAACCATCCAGGCCACACCCCCAACCCTCCCCCACCATACAACACTCACACTGCCAAACATCGGGGGTTACAGACATATTACTGGATGTGAGGACAGCTGGTAATAATGTACATATATTAGATGACAGGAAAACTGTATACTGGATATTTGGTAGCCAGAATCTCTCAGAAACACCAGAGAGATTTCAATATAATCAGGTGATGAGCAGTCAGAGTTTCTCCTCAGGGAGACATTACTGGGAAGTAGATGTTGAAGAGGCAGAAGAATATATAGTCGGGATGTGTTACCCCAGTATAGCCTGGAGAGGGGGTCAGTCAAAGATGGGATATAATAGGAAGTCATGGGGGTTGGGGGTTGGAATTTGGCTGTCTCAGTACTATGCAATACATGACAGTAATCAGATCCCATTACCTGGTGGTGTCTCCAGTAACAGAGTCGGGATAGATCTGGATTATGATGCCGGGCGGATCTCCTTTTATGATCTGTGTGACCCGATCCGACATCTACACACCTTCACCACCACCTTCACTGAGCCCCTCCATGCTGGGGTATGGCTATATGGAGGTTGTCTAAAGATATGTGAGGAGAATCAGATGTGAGAAATCTGCCCAGAGACTGGTGACATCACAGGGTGGAGAATCTGATTGGTGCAATACTCATGACTGATTTATTTATAAAGCTGCAGGTTCCGGGGCCGTCATCTTCATCCTAAACCTCACTTCACTACCTAGTGTGTCACTGAACAGGAACAAGCATACAGTAGGGCAGAGTGTTCAGACTTCACTGGCTGCATGCTTGTTCTGGGTCAGTCACACACTAGGTAGTGTATTAGGATTGGGATGATGGCCCTGAAGTCTTCACCTTTATAGTGTATCTATAGATAGAATTTGTTTTATTTTTAGCTTTAGATGGAATGGGACCCCTGTCAGGATTTTACTGATTTATGGGACTCCATTACAGAGATGTGGAATTGAGGGGAACTCACCAACAACAACACAGAGAGAAATACAAAATCATTTTCTTTAGTAGAGTAGGGAAGACTAGAACCCCTGTGTCCCTCTTGTAGATTTTCCTTCATTTCCTGCCTGATTAAATGTTGTCATCCAGACAGGAAGTGAGGGGAAATCTCTATAATGGAGCCCTGGATATCAGTATAAACCTGACAGGGGTTCTAATCCTCCCCCACTCCATCCAGAACTAGAACAATAGGATTTGTCTAGATACACACTTTAAAGAGTAACTCCACTCTTGTTGGGAATATACCCCTCCCCCTCTGGGTGATCTCTGTACATTGCAGGGAACAAACTCCTCCCCCTCTGGGTGATCTCTGTACATTGCAGGGAATAAACCCCTCCCCCTCTGGGTGATCTCTGTACATTGCAGGGAAAGTAACACTTTGTAGAAGATTCCTCCATTTTGTTATTGTGAAGAAATATCTGTGTGTTTCTCGGTGTCCATGTGCTTTATTGTGAATGGGAGGGACTTTATAATTATCAACCAGCTGCGGGACCTGCAGGGCTCTAATGAAGAAAGTGGCGGGGTCTGCATTCCTTTAGAAGTGATTTCCCTTTGGTAGGATCTCATCATAAATGAGATTTGTGTTGCAGACGATGCCCAAAATCTGACTTGTATCTCAGTGCAGACTTCTGGGAAAATCAGAGAGCCAATCACACAAGCAGGAAATGACATATCTGGAGGCGGGTCTGTATATCAGCTGTGTAGGTGGCCATATTATATATTACAGGAAATTACAGCGGCTGCAGATTGGAAAGGAAAGAGAATTTCTAATAACATCCAATTACAATGTGACTTGTGTAGTAATTGTATATAATAGATTGTCACACTTTGAATGACAATTACTCAGTCATACAACACAGGATCCCAATCACATTTATATCACAGAGACAGATAGAACTTTCTATTGGTGGAATGGAATCACTGCTGGGCTTATTCTTTATTAAAGAAACAAAAAAATACCCACTTTTTTTATTTTTCTTAGTTTCTGTTCTAAAATTTTGCAAATAATTTTTCTTCATAAATTTAATCCAAAATGTATTCTGCTCCATTTCTTTGGCGAAAATCCCCCAAATCAGTGTATATTATTTATCTGTAGGAAATTTATAGAGACCACACACACTATGAGATATTTATCTGATAAACCACCAATCCTGATGTACTGACGGACGATCTCATTTCTTGGGTCCCGTGTCACATGTGCGGATCGATTGTCTATTGACGGTTAGGGCCCTTTCACACGTGCGGACAGTATGTTCATTTTTTCATCCATCCATTTGCAGATGAAAAAGGGATATACATTGGTCCCTATGTGATTGCGGGTGTCAGCGGATAAACATCTGCTGACACCCGTAATCACCCGCCTACGCAAAGATCCGACTTTGCAGACAGAAGAAGATCCTATTTTTTCTTCCATCTGCGGATCGGATCGGATGAACACGGACACGCGGTCCGTGTTTATCTGATGCCACCATAGGGGAGAGCGGAGAAAAGACAGGGCGGTCCCTGAACAGTGTGCGGAGACCGCCCTGTCATCCGCCGGCTCAGCGGGGATCTATGGAGCGATCCCCGCTGAGCTTACGGAGCACACGAAGGTGGATCATTACTGATCCGCCCCGTGTGAAAGGGCCCTTAAACAACAGACCTCAATGTGTGTCTATAGACAAATGGATGTAAACGGATGATCATACGTTTACATACGGCTGTAGACAGACAAACAGTCCATTTTTGCATTGGTTGTTAGGAGGTGGCACCCGCCAGTATCCTAGCAACCAGTGACTCATCTCTGCTGTCAGCTGGTTTGAGTAATCTTCAGGCCTAAAATTATTTTATAATTATATAAACAAAAGATGAAAAAAAAAAGGAAAATTCAGCTCCGGGGACTCACGTGGTTAAGGGTTCTAGCTATTGGATGTAAAAAACTGATGATAAACTGATAACAACTGATGATAAACTGAAGTAAACTAATAATAAACTGATGGTAAACTGATGATAAACTGATACAAACTGATGATAAACTGATACAAACTGATGATAAACTAATGTAAGGGCCCTTTCACACATGCAGACCATATGTCCGCATTTTCATCTGTCCGTTGCGGATGAAAACGGGACATACATTGGTCTCTATGTGATTACGGGTGTCAGCGGATGACCATCCGCTGACACCCGTAATCGTCCGCCTCCGCAAAGATCCGCATTTGCGGACGGAAGAAAATCCTATTTTTCTTCCGTCTGCCGGATCGGATGAACACAGACATGCGGTCCGTGTTCATCCGATCCCCCATAGGGGAGAGCGGAGGAAAGACAGGGAGGTCCCTGCACAGTGTGCGGGGACCGCCCTGTCAGCTGCCAGCTCAGCAGGGATTTTACGGAGGATCCCCGCTGAGCTTTTGCAGACACACGGAGCGGATCATTACTGATCTGCCCGTGTGAAAGGGCCCTAAACTGATGATAAACTGATACAAACTGATGATAAACGAATGTAAACTGATGATAAACTGATACAAACTAATGATAAACTGATGATAAACTAATGATAAACTGAAGTAAACTGATGATAAACTGATGGTAAACTGATACAAACTGATGATAAACTGATACAAACTGATGATAAACTGATGGTAAACTTATGATAAACTGATGGTAAACGTATGATAAACTGATGGCAAACTGATGACAAACTTATGATAAACTGATGGTAAACTTATGATAAACTGATGGTAAACTTATGATAAACTGATGGTAAACTTATGATAAACTGATGGTAAACTTATGATAAACTGATGGTAAACTTATGATAAACTAATGGTAAACGTATGATAAACTGATGGCAAACTGATGACAAACTTATGATAAACTGATGGTAAACTTATGATAAACTGATGGTAAACTTATGATAAACTGATGGTAAACTTATGATAAACTGATGGTAAACTTATGATAAACTGATGGTAAACTTATGATAAACTGATGACAAACTGATAATAAACTGATAATGAACTGATGATGAACTGATGATGAACTGATGATGAACTGATGTAAACTGATGATAAAGTGATGGTAAACTGATGTAAACTAATGCTAGGCCCCTTTCACGTGGGGTGGATAATGCAGCGGATCCTCCTGCTTAGTAGGGAATCTGTCTGCTGATCCCCACTGAACAGGCAGATGACAGGTCCGTGGTCGCTCCCTTTATGCAGAGTAGGGATGAGCTTCGAGTTCAAGTTGAATTCATGTTCGAGTCGAACATTGCCTGTTCAGCGAACAACGAACAATTTGGGGTGTTTGCGACAAATTCAAAAAGCCGCGGTACACCCTGTTAAAGTCTATGGGAGAAATCTAAAGTGCTAATTTTAAAGGCTAATATGCAAGTTATTGTCCTAAAAAGTGTTTGGGGACCCGGGTCCTGCCCCAGGGGAATGTGTTTGGGGACCCGGGTCCTGTCCCAGGGGAGTGTTTGGAGACCCGGGTCCTGCCCCAGGGGAGTGTTTGGGGACCCAGGTCCTGCCCCAGGGGAATGTGTTTGGGGACCCGGGTCCTGTCCCAGGGGAGTGTTTGGGGACCGGGTCCTGCCCCAGGGGAGTGTTTGGTGACCCAGGTCCTGCCCCAGGGGAATGTGTTTGGGGACCCGGTTCCTGTCCCAGGGGAGTGTTTGGGGACCGGGTCCTGTCCCAGGGGAGTGTTTGGGGACCCGGGTCCTGTCCCAGGGGAGTGTTTGGGGACCCGGGTCCTGCCCCAAGGGAATGTGTTTGGGGACCCGGGTCCTGTCCCAGGGGACATGTATCAATGCAATTTTTTTTTTAAAACAGCATTTTTTTCGGGAGCAGTGATTTTAATAATGCTTAAAGTGAAACAATAAAAGTGAAATATTCCATTACATTTCGTACCTAGGGGGGGGTATATAGTATGCCTGTGAATTAGCGCATGTTTCCCATGTTTAGAACAGTCCCTGCGCAAAATGACATTTCTGAAGGAAAAAAAGTCATTTAAAAATGACTCGCGGCTATAATGAATTGTTGGCTCTGGTAATTCAGAGAAAATTCATCCATAAAAAAAATTAAAAAAGCATGGGGGTCCCCCGAATTCAATTACCAGGCCCTTCAGATCTGGTATGGATATTAAGGGGAACCCCGCCGTCAATTTAAAAAAAAAGTTATGTGGGGTTTGTGACGGAATTAGAATAATATTCCCGTCAAGCATTCCCTTCTTCCCATAAAAGCAAATCACCCCAATATTCCACGAGGAGGAATATTCCTGGAATCGCCATAATAAGCCACACATGAGTCAGAGCTTACTGCTGGAACAAGACACTTTAATGGCAGCATGCTGCTGGTATATATGCAGTTTACAAGCTAAATCCTCAATCAAAGAACAATTAAATCTCCACCCCCTTTCCACACACAGTGGGGGCTCCCATACAGATTATAGGCAGACACTTTGGCGCCGACTCTGAAGCCACATTTCTTTAGATAATGACATCAGTGAAGGTAATTACTAGTTGTAACAGAATACATTATCTAGACAGCTTGGCCCCGCATATAGAAGAGGTAATTACCACAATGAAGCAATCAGAATAATTAACATGAGCCCCTTCTAATCACAGTAAACAGTAAACACAGGTCTCCTTCACATAATAGATCAATTACCCTTTCAAATAGGGAGCTGACTGAGGAAGGGACATTAACATTTCAACAGAGGAATGAGTCACGCCTGAAATCACCTGTTACCTCTAACACACACACAATTACTAGCAGGGAGAATTACACTGAAGCATATCCTTCACAATGGCCCCCCTTTTTCTCCCTGCTCCGGCAACCCGGTTGGACCTTTCCTGGTCCAGTACGGTTGACGGGTTCAGAGCTTTTAGTCCGACTCAGGTATGCCACCGGGTCCTCAGATCACACGCCGGTCAGTCCCCAAGTCTTTGTGCGATCTGCAGTCACCAGAAGTCAGTGTGAAGACGGCGAATGGGTCTGTGCGCCGCCGTCTAGGTGTCCCGCTATGGGAGGGGCAGGTTGTGGCTCTGAAGTGACAATCACAGGAGATTCATAACAAGAAAAATTGATATTTGTTGAAATGCTGTAGCACTGGTGCTCAGAGTCCGGGGGGAGGGGGATCAGGGCCCCATAGGGTCAGCCACCCTCTGCTCCCTCCGCAGCCACCAGTTCTCCTCTTTGAGCTTCTCCAGCTCCATCTCCAGCTCATGGAGCCTGGGGTGGTCAGCCTGCTGTGACCTCAGGCGGTTGTTCTCCTCCTCCATGCGGCTTATGCACTCCTCCAGCTCCATGTACTCATGGATCAGCTCCTGCTTGCTCATGTCCTGCAGGCTCTCCACGTGGTCCTTCATCATCAGGAACTGGGTGGTGGTGTAAGGGGCCACCGGTGGGCCCTTGGCGAACATCTCGGCCCGCATCTGGGACGGCCGCTGCGACTCCCTCTCCTCCAGTCGCTTCTTCTCCTCCCAGGTCAGCTTGTTATTAGGGTTCCAGGACCCCTTCTTCTTGGAGGGTAGCCGGCGGCGCCTCTTTCTGCCCAGCTCCCTCCAGGGCCCCTCCGGCTCATGGCTGTCGCCCATGACCAGCTGACAATGGTGTTCCCTGTTGTCCGTAATAACAGATTGTACCATGAGGGCTTCGTAAGGGGTGCCCAATGGTTCTTCCTGACCCAGCTCCTGGGGATCCCAAGCCGAGTCTACACAATGGGCTGCTGCTGGTGGGCGGTACCCAGGTTAAGACCAATTTGACCTGGTGTTGTCGTTCATGGGGCAATTCTGCTTGAAGTGACCCAGCTGTTTGCACTGGAAGCAGCGTTGTTCGTTGTCCTCCTGGCGTGGATAGCGAGGGCTAGATGTCATCGGTCTGTTAGGAGGTTGGTATCTATCGGCTGGTGGGTGTGAGGGCACCGTTGATCGTGGCGGTTGTACCCGTGGTGTGACCTGGTTTGTCTTGCGAGTATCTGCATATTCATCCGCCAACTTCGCGGCCTCTGGTAGAGTCATGGGCCTGCGATCTCTCACCCAGTCTTTGACATCCGTCTGGATGTGATTGTAAAATTGCTCCAGGAGCATTAGTTGCCAAATGTCCTCTGCGGTGGTGGCCTGGCTGCTGTTAACCCAGTTAGAGGCCGACAGGGATAACTGGCATGCCCATTTCACGTAAGAGTCTTCCGTGGTTTTGCGTGAGTCCCTGAACTTCTGTCGGTGGGACTCTGGGGTTACTGCATAACGAGCCAGGAGCGCTTCTTTAACCCGGGCGTAGCTATGGATATCCTGATCTGGCACGGTCCGGAAAGCATCAGAAGCTTTGCCTGACAGTTTGCCTGACAATATTGCAACCCACTCTCCTCTAGCTATTCGGTGCAGGTTACATTGTCGCTCAAAATCTGCCAGGTAGTTATCAATTTCACAGTCCTTTTCATCAAAAGCTTTAAAAGCGCTAAACGGAATCTTCCTTGCGTCTGCTGTGCTGTACTCACTGTTTGGAGAATGTGCGGCTGCTTGTTGGACTGCTGCCAGTTTTAACTGTAGCTCTGCGTCTCTTATTTGTTTAGCCTTCTGTAGTTCTGCGTCTCTTATTTGTTTAGCCTTCTGTAGTTCTGTGTCTCTTATTTGTTTAGCCTCCTGTAGTTTTGCGTCTCTTATTTGTTTAGCTTCCTCCGCTAACAGGTCCATCACTTTCAGCACCACATCCGCTGTTGGGTTCAGACCGAACCATGCTAGCTTCTCTCTCATTACTTTGTTGGCTGGCGATTCCTCCTCCTGAATCACTGGTGTCTCTATCTCTTGTACTGCTGGCGTTGCTGCAACCAAGTTCTCCTGGCCAAGCTCCATTAATTCTGCTATGATGACCCGCTTGGTTTTGTTGCTAGCAATCCTTCCACGAACTTCCAGTAGTTCTTCCAGTGTCTGCTTGGAATCCGGGTGTAAAGGAGAGTAGAAGGGAAAATCCCGCTGCTGCCAACCAGTTGTGACGGAATTAGAATAATATCCCCGTCAAGCATTCCCTTCTTCCCATAAAAGCAAATCACCCCAATATTCCACGAGGAGGAATATTCCTGGAATCGCCCAATAAGCCACACATGAGTCAGAGCTTACTGCTGGAACAAGACACTTTAATGGCAGCATGCTGCTGGTATATATGCAGTTTACAAGCTAAATCCTCAATCAAAGAACAATGAAATCTCCACCCCCTTTCCACACACAGTGGGGGCTCTCATACAGATTATAGGCAGACACTTCGGCGCCGACTCTGAAGCCACATTTCTTTAGATAATGACATCAGTGAAGGTAATTACTAGTTGTAACAGAATACGTTATCTAGACAGCTTGCCCCCGCATATAGAAGAGGTAATTACCACAATGAAGCAATCAGAATAATTAACATGAGCCCCTTCTAATCACAGTAAACAGTAAACACAGGTCTCCTTCACACACACAATAGATCAATTACCCTTTCAAATAGGGAGCTGGCTGAGGAAGGGACATTAACATTTCAACAGAGGAATGAGTCACACCTGAAATCACCTGTTACCTCTAACACACACAGCATTACTAGCAGGGAGAATTACACTGAAGCATATCCTTCACAGGGTTCCCCCCAAATAAATTCCAGACCCTTCAGGTCTGGTGTGGATTTTAAGGGGAACTCCAACCCAAATAAAAAAAAAATGGCGTGGAGTTCCCCCAAAAATCAACACGAGATCCCTTATCCAAGCCAGCAACCTGGCCGGCCTCAGGAAAAGAGGGGGGGCGAGAGAGCGACCCCACCTCCTGAACCATACCAGGCTACATGCCCTCAACATGGGGAGGATGTCCCCATGTTGATGGGAACAAGGGCCTCATCCCCACAACTAGGGATGAGCCGAACACCCCCGCGTTCGGTTCGCACCAGAACGTTCGAACAGACCGACCGTTCGAGCGAACATTTAGAACCCCAGTCTATGGGACTCGAACGTTCAAATTCAAAAGTGCTCATTTTAAAGCCCAATATTAAAGTTATTGTTGGAAAACATCTTTGAGAACCCGGGTCTTGTCCCAGGGAACATGTATCAATGGAAAAAAAAGTTTTAAAAACTGTAGTTTTTTCTGGAGCAGCGATTTTAATGATGCTTAAAGTGAAAAAAGAAATTTCCTTTAAATATGGTACCTGCTGGGTGTCTATAGTAGTGGCGCGTGTTTAGAAATGTCCCTGCACAACATGAGATTACTCTCAGAAAAAAGTAATTTAATACTGCTTGCGGCTTTAATGTAATGTTTGGTCCTGCAATGTGGATAAAAATCACTGAGAAAAATAGCATGAGTTTCCCCGCCACCACTCCCCCCAGGTCATTACAAGACCCAGTGCCGATCCTGACCTCCCTGGGGCCCTAAGCAAAATGACATGGCACATTAAAAATGAGAAGCGGAGGGCGCTGACGACAGTGACATGTCACATTAAAGAAAGTTGAGAAGCGGGGGGGGGGGGCTCTTCTGCTGTCGGAAATGACTTAGCCAGCGAGTTTAGAAGCGGGGTGAGGGGGCGAAAATGACTTCTCACCAGGCGGGGCCTCTACTAATTTGGGGACCCTTTGCAGCTTTGCGGGACCCTAAGCGGCTTGCGTAGTGAGCCTATAGGGAGGATCGGCCCTGACAAGACCCTTTGGCCCTATATACGTTGAACAGCAGTATACAGGTGGTGCAAACAAGACAAGGACTGTAGGTTTCTTAAGTAGAATCTGAACCATGTCATACTTTGCTCCTGCATATTGCACAATTTCCTAAAGAGACCCTCAACAAACTACATGACACTTGTGCCTGATGAGGCCACTGATGTTCCAGTGGTGGTGGGCCGTGAGACTGTCCATACAGGCTTGGCCCCCCAAAGTGCACGTGCTGTGTGGCAACAATATGTCGATTATTTTAGGGTTGGGGGGGGGCATTACAATGCCAGATCTTGTCGTAAATTTTTTTTTGGGGGAAAGAAAATTTCTAGAAAAAGGGGGGGGGGTTGCCATCTGGGGCCCCCTTTGAACAAATTCTGTGAAGAACTCCTGTTCTCTGAAGGCCTCCATTATTTCTGCAAGTCAAAATTAAGCAAAAAAAGCTAATGTCAGTCAAGCCTTAGCTTTCTCCCCATATCTAACCCACAAACTCATCCACTGATCATAAAGTCCAAAAATCAAGTTTCGTATCGTCGTTTTGCACAAACGTTTTTCCGACATTTTCTACCGACTGTGAACGACGTTCTCATTCACGCAATATCCCTTTATACACTGCGCATGTGAGAAGCTCCGCTCGTTTCCCCGCCCATGACGATTGTTCTAGTGATTGCCACGCCCCTTTTCAGTCGGTCAATGCAAGACGGTGAAGACATGATGGAGGAGAGACAGCAAGCTGCAACCAGGCAGCAGAGAGGCCAGGCACACACCAGGAGGAGCAGGAGGTACAAAGTGTGAGAGAAACTCACCTGAGACCACACTCTGGAACAAGTTAAGAAGTTTTCTTTATTGACTCGTACGGAGGAGACAAGTTACAACAAAAGGACAGATACTTGCCTATTGGTTCTGACCGCTTGCCACCCGTGCTATAGGGCTGCATAGACAAGCGGTCAGCCTGATAGACGCCTATCTGACTAACAATTGTAAAACTGGCATTTATATACCTTTACAAGCTTAATCTAAGCCATCTCTCCTAGATGTGATTGGTTGCTAAGATCTACGTCAATGTAACACCTGTCCTACAACCAAACAAACTTAATTATTGCCAGAATTCCTATATGTTCATTAAAAGTGATTTATAACAGGTTGTGTCCAATTAAAGACATCTGTGTGGAGACAGTCTGGCACCCAACTATGTTAGCCACAACTTCAAGGATGACAGATTTATAACTTTCAGAGAATGAACTTTCAATAACCTCACCTTATCTGTTATGTCTTACTAATTCTATGTGTATGTATCTATATATTTGGTTTCATAAAAGGTACTGTATTATCTACATTACATATACATACATATATATATACACACACATACATACACACACATACACATAGCCAATTACTTTATTCACTATTGTCTAAACATTAATGTAACTTATACAATGTATTTTAAGTTGTAATAATGCACACACAGACCCTGTCAAGCTTGATTAATGTTCTGATCATAACTTTCTTAAAACTGCCTAATTATTTTATACCACTTGTATCACTATCTTTGGTGCTTATCTGATCAGCTATATTTCAACTGTTGTCAGAATTTTCCTTTGTCTAATTAGTTGAACTTAGAATGAACTGTCTTCAGTGCACTTTCACCTAGCTATGACTGTCTTAAAGCGGTGGTTCACCCTAAATAACAACTTTCTACCATGCCATTCCGCATACTAGCGAGACCTACAGTATGCCTTTATTTTATTTTTTTTGCGCCGTACTCACAGTTTAATCAGGTAGTGAAGTTTCAGACTCCCCGCGGCGACCGGCTATGGCGCGTCACGCTTCACGAAAATAGCCGGAGTAGTACTCGGCTCTTTACGGCGCTATACGGCGCCTGCGCACAGACTAGGAGCTGACTGAGCAGGCGCCGTGAAGAGCCAAATCCTATTTCGGCTATTTCCGGGAAGCGTGACGCGCCATAGCCGGCCGTCACTCATGTTCCCCTCTGCATAGGAATGCCCATTCCCCTCGGAGAGTCTGTAACTTCACGTCCTGATTAAACTGTGAGTACAGCGCAAAAAAAATAAATAAAGGCATACCATAGGTCGCGCTAGTATGCGGAATGGCATGGTAGAAATTTTTTTTTTTTTTTTTTAGGGTGAACCCCCACTTTAACAATACCAGCTAAAGTTCAGTAAAATAAAGACATTCTATATTCTTATAGAATAACACTAATAAAGATTTAATAACTATTGCTTACCATTGAATAATATTGATAAGAACACTACTATATCATAATAATATGAATAATATTTAATATTATCAATAAAACATATGCAAACTAATATGAATTATATGAAATAATTCTACTTCTAAGCATAAATGATTATAACATAAGCATCTAATTTCTCTAACACAAAGCCACCAACATGACCTTCCATGAGATGGTAGAGATGGTGGCTATTTCTTAAAAAAGGGAGGACTACGACTGCAAAAAAAGGCCTTACAAGAACCCAAATAAAGTCAAGGCCGAGATCATAGAGAAGGTGCGGAGGACTATCCATGCAAACTTCGGGGTGCAGAGGTCCAGGGAGCAGTTGCGCAAGAGATGGTCTGACCTGAAGATCAGAGAGCCGGAGCAGCTGGAGAGGATTCGAAGAGTTCTCAGAAGACGTAAGTAATTTTCATGTGTACTCTGATTATTTGTTTTTATTATTTTGCGGCATGTGTTTTTTCTTTCAGGTTGTGTATATATACAGTTCAAGAATAGATGTCTCAAGGTTCATGTTTGTGGGCATAATAATTGGTTGGTCATTCTATTTAAGTTCTTTTTATGTGAGACCAATTTTTCATTTAATGTAGATGTGTTTATAACTAGATTTAAATAATCCAACTTAAGTCATTATACAGTAAAAGGAGAGTATGCTCAGCAGTTGATTACACATATGGACTCAGTAGCAGAAATGTTGGCATTCCCGATCCGCCCTATAGGCTCACTATGCAAGCCGCTTAGGGCCCCGCAAAGCTGCGAAGGGCCCCCCAAATAACTAGAGGCCCCGCCTGGTAAGAAGTCATTTTCGCCCCCTCACCCCGCTTCTCAACTCGCTGGCTGCATGGGAGAAGAGGCAAGAAGTCAGCACCCCTTGCTTCTCAATTTAATGTAAGATGTCATTTCCGACAGCAGAACACCCCCTCCCCCCACTTCTCAACTTTCTTTAATGTGACATGTCACTGTCGTCAGCGCCCCCCGCTTCTCATTTTTAATGTGCCATGTCATTTTGCTTAGGGCCCCAGGGAGGTCAGGATCAGCACTGAGTGTTGGTCACAAGAACAACCTAGTTAGGGTGTCACACAGAGGTGATCCAGTGTATACTTGTTGTTTTTCCATGTAGGAAACTTGGCCAAAGATAGAGAAATGCAGCAGCTTTGGTAATGGATAAAATCCTGTGTTAAGCTTAGAAGGATTGTAAAAACAGACAATTGTACCACACTTTATAAAAAGAATGATTGATATTCCTCTTCCAGGCCTCTAATCTTTTTTATTCATCTATCCCTTTTTTTACGATCTCATAGGCCGCAATCAAGCTACGGTGACCACATTTTCAAACTTCCATTCAGGGACACCCCCTCCTTCACAAAAATTTGCCAATTTTAAAGTTTTATGCTTAAAGTGCAACAATAAAAATGAACAATTACTCTAAATATAGTGCCTGGGGGGTCCCCTTAGTCTGCCTGTAAAGTGGGGCATGTGTACCATGTATAGAACATGCTGCAGCAAAAATTTAATTTCTAAAGAAAAAAAGAGTAAAATCGCATATAAATTGACTCACGGTTGCAATTGCTGGCACCTGGCTATTGAAAAAAAGAAAAAAACTAGTGCCCCCCCCCAGTCCATACCAGCACCCACGGGCTCTACCCCCCACCCCAAAGCATCACGTCCCCATCTTACCCTGGCTGGTGGTTGTGGTGGCATGCTGGCAGGGGGGTTATCAGAATCTGGAAGCCCCCAAAGGGTCTGGAATGGACAAGGGGAGGACCCCACGCCATGTTTTTTTACTTTTTTTTACTGGCAGCTTTATTTTTTATTTAGCTGTCAGCGGGAAAGCCCATTGACAGCTGAAGACTCATCAGTTGTTAGAGACGCTGGCTTCCCAGCCCCGCTCTCTCATTGGGTGGCTGTGTCAGTTTCATTCCGGGACATTGTATTGTCCTGGAATGAAGGTGCCCGGGACCTGGGACAGAACTGCAAAATGCGGGACTGTCCCGGGCAATCCGGGACACGTGGTCACCCTAAATCAAGCTGCAGAAGTGGAGCCGACCAACCCCACACTGAGCCAAGCCCCACCCTCGCTGGATGTGCAGGAAGTGCAAAATGCCACCACATCAGGTCAGTGTCATACAGCACAGCTTCAGGTAATACATGTAGGCCTGCATAATTTTACTACATGTTTTTTTTTCAAATTTCAGGTGTTCGAGCTGTTGGGGGCGGCTTAGGCCGGGTACACATGAGAGGATTTATCTGCGGAAACGGTCTGGGGGACCGTTTCCGCGGATAAATCCTCTGGCGGATTTTGATCTCACGGTTGTACTAACCATGAGATCAAAATCCCCGCGGAATTCCGTCCGTGGTGACGTGTCGCGCCGTCGCCGCGATGATGACGCGGCGACGTGCGCGACCCTGTCATATAAGGAATTCCACGCATGCGTCGAATCATTACGATGCATGCAGGGGATGGATTCGGACGGATTGATCCGGTGAGTCTGTACAGACCAGCGGATCAATCCGTTGGACTGGATTCCAGCGGATCGATTTCTTAGCATGTCAAGAAATTTTGATCCGCTGGAAATCCATCCCCGGGGACAAAAATCCGTGGAAACAGATCCGCTGGATCGTACACACCAGGGGATCTATCCGCTGGAGCCGGTCCGCGGATCAATTCCAGCGGATCGATCCTCTCGTGTGTACGGTGCCTTAGACACTTACAGTGCCCAGGTCTTAATTGGGGAGATAATGTCCTGCAGGGCAGAAATAGAGGACACAAACCTCCAAAAGGTGGACCAAAAACTAAAGAATCTCATTGATGTGCTGGGGAGGGTTAAAAAAAAAAATAGATGTAGACAAGTATTTCAAAGCAAAAATATATTTCTTCACCCAAATTTTTTTTTTTAAGAATTTCTATTAAGAGATTTTTTGAAAAAATAAAAATGACACATTTTAAGTGTGATACAATAAATAATTTTGGATACTCAACAATGTGTGGCTTCTTATTATATCAATGCTGCCTAAAAGAACAAATCTACATTTGTGGTGTTTTTTTTTGCTTAATTGTTTTTTATTTGATTTTGAAATGACTTGGTACAACAGGCAGATGGTTAAACAGGTAACAGTATTACAGCATGTAATAGTACATCCAAAGCCAAAGCAGAGAGAAACAGCAACCTTCGCTCCATTCCGATCTAAATCTTAGCTTGTATAACCGAAGGTACCTGATGCCTGCTGTGCTTCCCAGCCATAAATCTAGACTCCCCCCCCCCCCCTCGTCTCCCTACCCCTATCTAAGGAAGTGTATTCCCCCTTTAGTTGAAACGCTGTGCTTGAAAACGAGAAGAGGAGGGTGGAGGCCACTGCGCTTTTCGCTTTTCTCTTTGTGTTGGTGTAGAAGATCAAGTTCCCTGGGGTGCTGAACCCATTCGGAGCTCCCGGCGGTCCCCACTCCGGCAGCAATGGGTGCCAGCCATCGCTGCCGGGGGGGGGGGGAATGGTATCCTGGAGATCTTTTCTCCGGTTCCCCTAGCCTAGGTTCCCCACCACCCTCTGCCATGGCCCCCATAGTCTTTCAAACTTCCCAAGATTCCCCTGTCTAGTAAAGTACCGTATTTATCGGCGTATACCGCGCACTATTTTGCCCTGAAAATCAGGGCAAAATCGTGGGTGCGCGATATACGCCGATACCCGTTTTCCCGCCACGAGTTTGAATACTGCGCTGGCATATACCGAGCGCAGTACACTCGTGAATCTTCGGGCGGTCTCGGCGCCTCTCGTACTGACGTCCTGAGCGTACAGGACGTCAGCGCGACAGTTGCCGAGCCTGCCCGAGGATTCACGAGTGTACTGCGCTCGGTATATGCCGGCGCAGTATTCAAACTCGTGGCGGGAAACGAGCGGGGAGGACGCGAGGACGCCGCAGAAGGACGACGGACCCGCCGAAGAGGACACCCCACCTGCCGAAGAGGACACCTGACCCGCCGAAGAGGACACCCGACCCGCCGAAGACGGACACCGGACCCGCCGAAGAGGACACCCGAAGCCGCAGAAGG
Source organism: Rana temporaria (assembly GCF_905171775.1). NCBI lineage: Eukaryota > Metazoa > Chordata > Amphibia > Anura > Ranidae > Rana > Rana temporaria. Next base: position 1,751,263 of record NC_053489.1, on the reverse strand, counting down.
ACGTCGGACCCGACGAGGCTGCCGATGGACGCCGCGCAAGACACCAAAACTGTAAGTACAAAAAAACAAAAAAACTTTTTTTCCACAGGATTGGGGGCCACTTTAGGGGTGTGCGCGGTATACGCGGGAGCGCGTTATACCGCGATAAATACGGTACACTCTTTCATTTGAAATTGTTAGTTTCATGGATGCTAGCCCGTTTTCTACCGACGGAGGAGTCTGCGCCTGCCATTTCTGGGCTATCGCCTTACGTGCCTGGAAGAGGCATCTCAGTATTGCTTCCCCACTGCCTTGAGGAACTCTTGTGTCCTCTATACACCCCAAGAGGCAGGTCCTAGCCACTGGATCAAAGGCTGTACCAAATGCCTTGTTTATCCTCTCTACTATTTCCGCCCAAAAGCTATATAGTTTAGGGCACGTCCATACCATGTGTATTAGATCCCCTTTGTCTTTACATCTCGGGCATTCGTTATTTTGTCTCCATCCCAATTTAAACATTTTGTGCGGGGTATGGTATACCCTGTGTAGTAAGAACAGGTGGGACAGTTTTTGTGCTGGAGCAATTGAAACCAATGGGCCTTGTTGAAGGATCCTATCCCACTGTTCGGGTGATATTGTTCCCAGGTCTCCTTCCCACGCTGCTTTACTCTTGGCCGGGCCCGCTCTGCTTATCGCACTAGCACTCAAACTATTGTATACTACTGATATTAAGCCCTTGGCGATTCTTGCCTTTATCACTTTGAGAAGGACGGGGATCTGAGTCCATATGATTGTTTTGGAGCTAAATTGTGTTTGGATCGCATGGCGAACCTGTAAGTATTTGTAAAATGTTTTGTTTGAGATATTAAATTCCCTTGTTAGATCTAGGAATGTTTTTAGGGTGTTACCCTCAAAAAGTTGCTTTAGGCGGGTTATACCTTGTCTCTTCCACTCACTCGATTCTTCTATACTTGTTACTTCCTGTAGGTTATTATTTTTCCATAGGGGCGAGAATTCCGTTAGGCCAATATATCCCAGTAAGGTCTTTGTTATATGCCATACTTTGATAGCTAGTTTTATTGTTGGGTGTTTCTGAGGGAAAAAATCTGCCTCTAGGGCTTCCACCAGCAATTTGTGGGGGTTGCGTGTTAGCATCAAGCGGCTATTGGAGCCGTCACTCTCAGCGGTTTCCGCACCCTGCCAAATGTTGCAATTGTGACGCAATAAAATATAGCTTTGGGTGTGGAACCGCCATACCCCCTTCTTTTACTGATTCGTGGTGTTTACATTGACAATGATGAGTATTTAGTACAGGAAAATAAACATGACACTATGAGAACGTAGGAGAAAGCTATAATGAACTCAAATTAGAAAAGAATCAAACAAAAAAAATACTAGAACAGGGGCAGAAAAATTGGGCCTTAGGCACTGGTGGCGGTGCCACAACACTGCAACCCCTCACAGATAATGTAATTGGAGCTCAGCAAAGAGACACGTGCAAAGTATTGCATCAAAAATTGTTATTAGACGACCCTGTTAACCAGGGGCAGAAAAATTGGGCCTTAGGCACAACACAACACTGCAACCCCTCACAGATACTGTAATTGGAGCGCAACAAAGAGCCACATGCAAAGTATTCCATCAAAAATTTGTTATTAGACGCCCCTGTTAAACAGGGGCAGAAAAATTGTTTAACCACTTGTCAAGACTCCATTGTTCTGACAGGACGTCATATGACGTCCTGTCATTTAAATAGGGAATGCGTGCAATCGCGTGCGCGCATCCCTGTACTGTCGGTGGCGGCGTGTCACCGAGACACCGCTCGTCACCGACAGGGGTGAACAGCAGGGCAGATGCGCCGTTTACCACGTGATCGGCCGTGATGAAATCACGGCTGATCACGAATGGCAACACCCCATTGTGCACGGCGCGAGCCCGTCGGTGGCAGCGTGTTCCCGGGAACACTACTCGTCACCGACAATGGTACACAGCCATTGGTCAGGGCTGTGTACCACGTGATCGGCTGTGATCCATTCACAGCCTGATCACTAAGTGTAAACAAAAGAGCTGTAACTAACTGTTACCAGCTCTTCTCTCCTCACACATCGTTTCCAGTGTGAGGAGAGAAGAGCTAGAAGCAGTGAGTTACAGATCTGTGTTCTGTACTTTATGCACAAGCACCACACCTGTCCCTTTGCCCCCCCACAATTGTCACCTGTCACATAAACAGTCACCCATAAAGTGCACCTGTCATATAAAGAGACTGCCATCAGCGGTGCAACCGTCGCCCATCAGTGACCGTGCCCTGTCACCATTGTAGCTGGTCAGCTAGAACCTGTCCTAGGTAGCTAATATAACCTACATGTATATACAGCTAAACCTGCTAAGAACCTAATTGTAATGCACATGTTTATATGTGAGAGACAAAAGCAAAGTTATTCACTGTGATTTTATGCTTGAATTTCATATAACAGTTGTATGTTGTGTTCACAGAGGCAAAAGAAAAAAGAAAAAGAATCATTTATTTATATGACAGTGAAGGTAAGCTCAAATTACACAGTAGAATTAATACCAGAAAGCATAGAGTTAAGCTTTTGTGACTCATCAGGAGTCCTTGGCCAATCACAGCTAATCTCACATTGAGCAGAGTCTTGACCTATCACAGCTACCTTTGCATCCATTCTGTCTGGGAGGTTCCTAATACTGTACATGTGCTGTAAATTCATTCCACATGAAGACAGAGAGCAGAGCAGACATACAGAGTTCAGTTTTATGGAAGCAAGGGCCTAAATAGGTATGTCCCACTGATGTGGATGAGGCCCTGATACAACCTCAGGGCTAACCCATTCTGCCGTTTAGTTCAAATTAATAAGGTGAGATATATAGATCAGACGAAGAATCTACATCTTGCTCACCTTTCAGCTCGGCTCAACAGGAAGGCCAAACCCATTTATTGGTCCTTTTATAAACAATATGACATCACACACACAAGCACATTTGATAGGTTCACATTATACATTTTACTCCCACTCACCCATCCCCTCACCCACCCCCTTGTGACGTTTGTAGCACATGGCAGACATTTCAAAGTCCTTGAGAGCCATCTTGATTTCAGACGGTGGTAGGGGCTATGGGAGCAAGGAGGACAAGGAGATGGAAGTCCATGTTTGGGCATGCTGCCCACATCATCCAGTGTAAAAAAAGTTCATTCTGCTCCTTTCCAAGAGGTCCAAGTGAGAAGGAGGGGGAGAGGGAGGCTTTCCTGTTACAATTGAGGAATTTAGAAGGGTGGGGTGGTTTGGGAGGGAGTGGAAGAGTGAAGAGTGGAGAGTGAAGAGTGGAGAGTGGGGGGGATAGAGCTGCTTTCAATAACATGACCTTTTGTTTCTCCATTTCAAATGGTAACTTTTTACAATGTAATATCTGTTTTTTCAGATTTTCAATGCTGGGTTCATAACTTTAAAACAATATCTGATATAAAATCCTCAAGGAAAATAAGCAGTATTGTGACATACCCATACATACATATGCATAATGCATATAAAAACAAATACACAGTATAAGGAATATAGGAAAGAGAAACATTTCAGTGATTCTAATAATAAAAAGAATAAAATATTCATTTTATTTTCACGTCCATCACAACACAAGTTATATATATGTTCTTATTGTACATAGTGTGATCAGAACTGTATACTGATCTAGTTGTGTGTTCACTTGTAGTTCCACCGAACTAATTCATCAAACTAAGCCATCAAACAAAGTCATCTAACCGACCTAACTGTAGTTCCACCGAACAAAGTCACATCCATCCATCCACTTTAACAAGCTAACCGAACTAAAGCAACCCTGCAAACCACAGTTATACCTTTCAGAGAATCAGAGAATACTTTGATAACTTACAGAGAGAGAGAGAGACAGAGAGAGAGAGAGAGAGAGAGAGAGACAGAGAGAGAGAGAGAGAGAGAGAGAGACAGAGAGAGAGAGAGAGAGAGAGAGACAGAGAGAGAGAGAGAGAGAGAGAGAGACAGAGAGTATAAATACTGAAGAAAGAAATATATCCACCATTTTACGTTGAATGACAAGATTGAATATTTGAACCGCCATTTTCTGTTATACTTTATTCAACACGTGTGTTTGTACATGGACTGTCTTCTGCAAAGCAGCAGTGTTATCTATGAAGAAAAGTTAATAAAGAAGTTATTTAAGCATTTGGTGTGCTCTTTAAACCTTACTGCTTCCATAGAACGGCACTGGAGGAATTTCAGAGTAATAGACAGTCTTGTTGGACTGAAAAGTCAGAGATATCACAATTCTTCTAATGCCACAGCGCATGAGGCACTTTATAGTGTTGCGCCTGTCACAACCGTCACCCATCAGTGACCTGCCCTGTCACCGTCACCCATCAATGACCGTGCCCTGTCACAAACGTCACCCATCAGTGACCTGCCCTGTCACCGTCACCCATCAGTGACCTGCCCTGTCACCGTCACCCATCAGTGACCTGCCCTGTCACCGTCACCCATCAATGACCGTGCCCTGTCACCATCACCCATCAGTGACCTGCCCTGTCACCGTCACCCATCAGTGACCTGCCCTGTCACCGTCACCCATCAGTGACCTGCCCTGTCACTGTCACCCATCAGTGACCTGCCCTGTCACTGTCACCCATCAGTGACCGTGCCCTGTCACCCATCAGTGACCTGCCCTGTCACTGTCACCCATCAGTGACCTGCCCTGTCACCCGTCACCCATCAGTGACCTGCCCTGTCACCCGTCACCCATCAGTGACCGTGCCCTGTCACCCATCAGTGACCTGCCCTGTCACTGTCACCCATCAGTGACCTGCCCTGTCACCCGTCACCCATCAGTGACCTGCCCTGTCACCCGTCACCCATCAGTGACCGTGCCCTGTCACCCATCAGTGACCTGCCCTGTCACTGTCACCCATTAGTGACCTGCCCTGTCACCCGTCACCCATCAGTGACCTGCCCTGTCACCCGTCACCCATCAGTGACCGTGCCCTGTCACCCATCAGTGACCTGCCCTGTCACTGTCACCCATCAGTGACCTGCCCTGTCACCCGTCACCCATCAGTGACCGTGCCCTGTCACCCATCAGTGACCTGCCCTGTCACCCATCAGTGACCTGCTCTGTTACCGTCACCCATCAGTGACCTGCCCTGTCACCCGTCAGTGACCTGCCCTGTCACCCGTCACCCATCTGTGACCATCACCCGTCACCGTCCGTGGCCTGTCACCCATCAGTGACCATCAGGGAATCATGTCAATCAACACATGAAATATAGGAAAACCTATTTGTTTATACTCCGATTCACTTTTACTTACGAAAGCTGTACGTGCATCGATAGGATATAAAGGAGCGCTGCCCGCCCCCCTCTCACCGTCCAGACGAAGCTACGCACCCTACGTTGCGAAACGCGTTGACGTCACGCGGTGCCGGACGCCGCAGAAGCTACTCCCCGTCCAAGCGGAAGATTGGAAAATCTTTGGGCTTGGAGCCAAAAAACAAAACACAACAGCGTGTGATCGACACACGATACAAACTGGCGCAAGGACTCAGAGAAAGAAAGCAGGCACGGGGGCTATACACCAGAACGCACGGCTTGGCAATCGACCAACACACTGACCAGCAGAGGCGCTACGCTACAGACGCCGACAGCAGCAGACCTCTCAGAGGACGTCAGATGTGAGATCCAGCCGCACACCCCCTTACTTCTAACTACAGGGACTGGTAAGATCGTTCTAGTTGCATGATACTCATTAATAACCTCGGTGCCCGTGTTAAATGCTGTAACGGTCACCACTGTTTACGACCTTCCATCCCATCCAAGACAGCTTATCGACACTCCAACCAACAGGACCCGATCCTTCCCATTTCCCCAGAATCAAGACGAGACACGCAGCTCTGTACTTGTTCCAAAATGAAGACAACTTTAATGGTTCACTCTCAGCTTTTATGCAGTACAAGCATGTGACAGAAATTACAGGAACAATCAGACTGTCCACCCCCACCCTGGGGGGGCTTCAATACACCTTCAGATGGCTAATTGCTAAACATTCTAGACATCTCGGCGCCGGGCTATAATTATCATGACCTAATCACTGCACGTTCCTTCATTAACAGAACTCAAACAAAACACCATCACACAATGAGCTCTTCTCAATCCACATCCCTAGACAGACGTTCTGTCTCCGCATACAGCTTGGCAAGTTCCATTCCACATCCCTAGACAGACGTTCTGTCTCCGCATACAGCTTGGCAAGTTCCATTCCACATCCCTAGACAGACGTTCTGTCTCCGCATACAGCTTGGCAAGTTCCATTCCACATCCCTAGACAGACGTTCTGTCTCCGCATACAGCTTGGCAAGTTCCATTACACATCTTATATCAATAGAATCCACACAATGAGAGGTCTTTCAGAAGCAGACTCAATTAGCATGTCACTAGCCAGGGCTAATCATAGAAATTAGTCACTATTGACTGGTTGGGTCACAATTAACCAACAACTTGCAATATCTCAAGATCCTGCAATATGAACTATCAGTGATGTCCCCTGTCCTGTAATTTAGGATATCATTTCTCAGTCACCCTATGGCCCTATCGGACATAAGGTGACCCTAGACATAAGACTCCTTGGTGACGCCGGTACAGGAGTACCCCTCATCCTTACAAAGTCTCTGGGTGTCCCGGGTCATTTTGTTACAAATGCAATACCAGTCTTCACGCAAAACCTACAACATATATTATGATTGTTTGAACTGCTGAATGCACAAATCCTGGTATATTGCAGACTATAGCGTCTTGTATCCAACAGAGATGTTTGCATTGGGACTTTGAGTAACAATCACCACAGGGGAATTTTCTCCTTCTTCTCTAGCCCATATATAGGACAATCATCTTGTTGCAACCCGCATCACCACAAGAGTTTTGAAATTCACTCTGACTGTGGTATTTCTCCATATTGCTCCATATTTCTCCAGAAGTCATCCTGTTAGTGAAATTTTCAACAACAGTTTACTCCGTATATTGCCCAGCAATTAGTATATTATTCTATCCCCCGTGGGGACGCCTTGCTGATAATTCCCTTATCATTATATATTTATTATACAATACATGGTCATTTTTACCGCATGGGAATTTCAGCAGGTGCGCTCCATTAGGGGTCCGGACCGCCACAGCTATTCGTTGTTTATGTTTGTCTCAGTCTTTTTTCGTGTGTTGTCTGTTTGCACAAATCAATGAACCAGGCTCATCGGTGCAGCACTGGCCGGCCATAGTAAGTTGGTGTTTTAAATTAGCATTGGTTAGTATACTATTTTTGTAATTTTTTGATACTATTTATCCCTCTATAACCTTAAAATAAATTATTTGTAACATACATTATTGTCCGTCACTGCCTTAGTAGCCCCTTACATCCCCAGGGATACCCTATCTTGGTTTTTCCTGTGGGATTCGGTTTTCTTTACATCAGTGACCATCGCCTGTCACCCATCTGTGACCATCACCCGTCACCATCCGTGGCCTGTCACCCATCAGTGACCATCGCCTGTCACCCATCTGTGACCATCACCCGTCACCGTCCGTGGCCTGTCACCCATCAGTGACCATCGCCTGTCACCCATCTGTGACCATCACCCGTCACCGTCCGTGGCCTGTCACCCATCAGTGACCATCGCCTGTCACCCATCTGTGACCATCACCCGTCACCGTCCGTGGCCTGTCACCCATCAGTGACCATCGCCTGTCACCCATCTGTGACCATCACCCGTCACCGTCCGTGGCCTGTCACCTATCAGTGACCATCGCCTGTCACCCATCTGTGACCATCACCCGTCACCGTCCGTGGCCTGTCACCCATCAGTGACCATCTCCTGTCACCCATCTGTGACCATCACCCGTCACCGTCCGTGGCCTGTCACCCATCAGTGACCATCGCCTGTCACCCATCTGTGACCATCACCCGTCACCGTCCGTGGCCTGTCACCCATCAGTGACCATCGCCTGTCACCCATCTGTGACCATCACCCGTCACCGTCCGTGGCCTGTCACCCATCAGTGACCATCGCCTGTCACCCATCTGTGACCATCACCCGTCACCGTCCGTGGCCTGTCACCCATCAGTGACCATCGCCTGTCACCCATCTGTGACCATCACCCGTCACCGTCCGTGGCCTGTCACCCATCAGTGACCATCTCCCGTCACACCATCACCCATCAGTGACCATCTCCCGTCACACCATCACCCATCAGTGAACGTCACCAGCCACCCATCGCACAACCCATCAGTGAACATCACCAGCCACCCATCGCACAACCCATCAGTGAACATCACCAGCCACCCATCGCACAACCCATCAGTGAACGTCACCAGCCACCCATTGCACAACCCATCAGTGCCCGCCACCTGCCACCCATCGCACAACCCATCAGTGACCGTCACCTGCCACCCATCGCTCAACCCATCAGTGCCCGTCACTTCCACCCATCACACAACCCATCAGTGACCGTCACCAGCCACCCATCGCACAACCCATCAGTGCCCGTCACCTGCCACCCATCGCACAACCCTTCAGTGTCCGTCACCAGCCACCCATCGCACAACCCATCAGTGAACATCACCAGCCACCCATCGCACAACCCATCAGTGAACGTCACCAGCCACCCATCGCACAACCCATCAGTGCCCGCCACCTGCCACCCATCGCACAACCCATCAGTGACCGTCACCTGCCACCCATCGCTCAACCCATCAGTGCCCGTCACTTCCACCCATCACACAACCCATCAGTGACCGTCACCAGCCACCCATCGCACAACCCATCAGTGCCCGTCACCTGCCACCCATCGCACAACCCATCGTATACAGCTACCCGCCACACAGCCAAAATGTCCAAAAAATGATATACTAGCAAGGAGGCGTTCCAGATCCCAATGACCGATGAGAGCACCGGGGAGTTCTCATCAGATTCCATTTCTGATTCCGAATCGGAATTTAAAAGGGCACGGCACTCTGAAAACCAGGCAGCCGCCAGCAACCAGGATTATATTCCTAGGCCCAGTACCAGCGCTGCCACCAGCAATAGGCCCAGTACCGGCGTTGCCACCAGCAATAGGCCCTGGGAACAAAGGCCCAGTACCAGCGCTGCCGCCATCGAAACCCCTCGCGAACAAATGCCCAGGCCCAGTACCAGTGCTGCCACATCACACCTAAGTACCAGCACAAGAAATTCAACCTCCCCAACTACTGGAGTGTCACGACCCCCAGGAGCCAGGGCCACTACATTCATGCCAGATGGTCTTGCCAACCCAACATGGCTGCCTTCCGGCTCGGGATTACCAATTATTCCCCCTTTCACAGCACAGCCAGGTGTGCAGGCCAACACCCAAAATTTCTCAGAAATTGATTACCTTCATCTCTTTTTGCCCGGCACTTTTCTGCAGTTCATTACAGGGTCGTCTTAATAGCATCATGGGCCCCCTGGGCAAAGTAATGCTCTGGGGCCCCTACAATGATGACAGTGCAGGTAAACAGACATCAAGTAGGTAGGAGGCAGACTGCCCCCCCTGTGTATCCATCACTCTCAGTACCATCATGGGGCCCCCAATTTTGGGGAACCTTGGGCTCAAGGACCAGCTGCTTTGGGGAAAGTGCAGGGGCCCCCCATGCAGCTGGGGCCCCTGGGCAGTGCCCAGGTGTGCCCTCTTATTAAGACAGCCCTGGTTCATTATTGAGCAGACAAATTTGTATGCCCAGCAGTATATTGCCAACAACCCCCAATCATCTTATGCCCGTCCATTCGAGTGGAGAGATGTCAATTTGGAGGAGTTCAAACTGTTTATTGGCCTCACCATAAACATGGGGCTTAACAAAAAACTTCAAGGACATTCCTATTGGTCCACCAAACCCATCTACCACCAGCCCATGTATTCTGCCACAATGCCCAGGTCCCGATACGAGATGATAATGAGATTCTTTCATTTTAGTGACAGCACCCAGAGCCCTCCCCGTAGTCATCCAGATTCCGATAAGCTGTACAAGATTCGCCCCCCGATAAATTTTCTTTCCCATCAATTTGCAGAACTCTATATTGTCATTCAAATTGCGCCACAGCGCTGAAAATTGGCCTGGGCAGGAAGGGGGGAAGTGCCTGGTATGGAAGATGAGGTACAGACATGCGTCTCCCATGCAGGGCTATCTTATCAGCATTGGGGATGCATGAGCATTGTGGGCATCCCTGTGCCAGCACCCCATTCATTTCTACTGGGACATGAGGTTGCATTCACACAGCCTCTCATAGGTGTACGCAGCCTGTTGCATTAGGGTGTGCACCTGAAATCTCAAATACATAGTACCAATCTCTCAACTGGGCCAGATTCAGGAACATCAGCGGATCTTTGGTCCGGCGCAGTGCATCTTTTTTACACTGCGCCGGAGCAGCGCAGAGAGGCATGCTAGTGATTCAGGAAACTTTTTTCCTGTCTCTTGCCCCGGCGTGGCGGATTTTACACGGCGTAAGGCGGCGTAGCGCGGCGTAAGGCGGGGTAGAATAAAATGGGTGGCTCCCTATGCTAATGAAGCGGGGAGCGTGGCGCAGGGGTCACGCCGGGGCGCATCTTAGACCGCACATGCTCAGTGACATCCAGGGGTAAATGCCCCAATCTGCACATGCTCAGAACTGCGCCCCGGCGTGATCCCTGAGCTCCGCCGACCCACTACCAAAGCCCAGTCCATGAATCAGCCCAGACTTCCGCCCTGCAGGTGCAAATGTACTGAAGCTTTTTTTTTTCTAAGCTAGGTGGTTTGCATTGTGGTGGGGCAGTTATGGCTGATGAGGAATCCTCAGGGGGGCGGATGACCAGCCCAGAGGAGAGGGCTGTAATTATTGAGGGCCTCTCCCAACATGGGGACCGCCTCTATGTGTTGTCCAGCAAGTGTTGTTGCTCAGGTCGTTTGTAGCGATGTGGTTTTAGCTGCTCTCCAGCTGACCTGTGCAAGTTTGGTGCAAAGTTACCCCTGCTTTATAAAGGGTAACTTTCCGCTGCAAACCAGAGTTACACGCACCGGGAGTAGCCTGCGCCGGCAATTCGTAATTTGCTGAATCGGACCAACTCCCTCATTTGCATATTTAAAATAGAAAAACCAGGGCCGCGCTAGTTCAGACCAGCGTAAATGGGCGCCCACGCCGCACCGGCGTGGAAAGGTCCAAACGAAAAAAAAAAAATCTACGTTACGGCGTAATATTGTTTGCTGAATACGGCGCGGAGATACGCCGGCGCAAATTGGCATTTACGCCGCGCATCTCAGTCTACACCGGCGGAAATTGTTCCTGAATCTACCCCACTGTGTTCATTCAGAAAGGGAAGGGGCCAGTAAATTACATTATTCCTTCCCCCCCCCCCCCCCACTCATCCTGAAATATCATCTATGAGTGCCCACTGCAGTAGCCAATGGGAGAGGAGGGAAGCCAGCCGTGCTGTGGGAGAGCAGGGGGAATCTGCACTGCGGGGGGGTGATTAGGGTGTGCCTGGGCACACCTGGCACACCCTGTGCGCACACCTATGCAGCCTCTGTATTCTAATATGACATGCAGGTTTGGGTCCCAAAAGAAATGGCACAGAGATGCACACAATGCACAAGAGAGCCCTGCACAGGGCACACGTGTCTGAATGGGCCTAAACAACTCATGTACATGGAGGCTAATGCCACGTACACAGGGCCGCCATCAGGGGTGTACCCAGGGCCCCCGGATGGCAACCACCCCTTTTTTTATAATTTAAAAAATAAATAAAAATGATATATATATTTTTTTGTTTGTTTTTATTAAAGGGCCCGGAGGTTCCTAGAGCCCCGGATGGCAAACCCCCCCCCCTTTTTTTTATATATATATTTATTTATTCTTTATTAAAGGGCCCGGAGGTCCCCAGAGCCCCGGATGGCAAACCCCCCCCTTTTTTTTATATATATATTTATTTATTCTTTATTAAAGGGCCCGGAGGTCCCCAGAGCCCCGGATGGCAAACCCCCCCCCCTTTTTTTTATATATATATTTATTTATTCTTTATTAAAGGGCCCAGAGGTCCCCAGGGCCCCGGGTGGCAAACCCCCCCCCCTTTTTTTTATATATATATTTATTTATTCTTTATTAAAGGGCCCGGAGGTCCCCAGAGCCCCGGATGGCAACCCTCCCCTTTTTTATATATATATTTATTTATTCTTTATTAAAGGGCCCGGAGGTCCCCAGAGCCCCGGATGGCAACCCCCCTTTTTTTTTTTTTTTTTAATATATATATATTTATTTATTCTTTATTAAAGGGCTCGGAGGTCCCCAGAGCCCCGGATGGCTACCCCCCTTTTTTATTTATTTTTTTATATATATATATATATATTTATTTATTCTTTATTAAAGGGCCCGGAGGTCCCCAGAGCCCCAGATGGCAACCCCCCCCTTTTTTTTTCTTTTTATATATATATTTATTTATTCTTTATTAAAGGGCCCAGAGGTCCCCAGGGCCCCGGGTGGCAACCCCCCCCTTTTTTTTATATATATATTTATTTATTCTTTATTAAAGGGCCCAGAGGTCCCCAGGGCCCCGAGTGGCAACCCCCCCTTTTTTATTTATTTTTTTATATATATATTTATTTATTCTTTATTAAAGGGCCCGGAGGTCCCCAGGGCCCCGAGTGGCAACCCCTCTTTTAAAAAAAAAAATTATAAAAAAAATGTAACATTATTTCTTTTTTTGGTAAGGGGCTCAGAGGTCCCATGGGCAACTTCCCCTTTTTTTTGTTCGTCAGCCCCCTGACCTCAGGCTAAATTCCGAAACGCAATGGCCCAGATTCAGGTAGGGGCACGCACTGATACGGCGGCGCAGCGTATCGTAAATTACTGGAGCTACGCTGCATTCACGAAGCATTTGCTCCGTAATTTGCTGCGGCGTTTCGTAAAATGGGCCGGCGTAAGCGCGCGTAATTTAAATGATCCCGTAGGGGCGTGGATCATTTAAATTAGGCGCGTTCCCGCGCCGAACGTACTGCGCATGCTCCGTCGAGAAAATTTCCCGACGTGCATTGTGGTAAATGACGTCGCAAGGACGTCATTGGCTTCGACGTGAACGTAAATGGCATCCAGCGCCATTCACGAACGAGTTACGCAAACGACGCAAAATTTGAAAATCGCGACGCGGGAACGTAGTCCATACTTACCATTGGCTGCGCCTCCTAATAACAGGAGCAGCCTTACGGCGAAAACGACGTACGCAAACGACGTAAAAAACGAGCGCCCGCCGTGCGTACGTTTGTGAATCGGTGTTAGTATGCAATTTGCATACTCTACGCTGACAACTACGGGAGCGGCACCTAGCGGCCAGCGTCAGAATGCAGCCTAAGATACGACGGCATAAGAGCCTTTTGCCAGTGGTATCTTAGGCTACAGTCGGCGTATCTAGCTTTCTGAATACAGAAAGTAGATACGCCGGCGCTACTTAGCAATTACGCTGCGTATCTATGGATACGCCGGCGTAATTGCTTCCTGAATCTACCCCAGTGACGTTAAACACTACAACGAGCCGAGAAAAAATGAAGTTCTATCCTTCCGAGCATTCAGATAGAGAAACGCCGTCGTATCTCCGCCTAGCGCCGTCGTATCTATGCGACTGATTCTTAGAATCAGTTACGCATAGATATCCCTAAGATCCGACGACGTAAGTCTTTTATGTCGTCGGATCTTAACTGCAATTTTTTTTTTGCCCGCTAGGTGGCGCTTCCGTCGATTTCCCCGTCGAGTATGCAAATTAGCTAGATACACAAATTCTCAAACGTACGCGCCGACGCAGTAAAGTTACGACGTTTAAGTTTTTTTTTTTTTTTTATTTATGTTTATTGAAAGTTTTGAGCATAACAAAAAATACAGTCCTTGGCACAACACCAAGCTTACCATGTACATAGAACCGTGCCATCACAGATGGCAGACTAAAGTTGCCCCTGGGTCTATGAGGCGCAGTCAATGTTAAGTATGGCCGTCGTTCCCGCGTCGAAAATTTAAAAAGTTACGTCGTTTGCGTAAGTCGTCCGTGAATGGGGCTGGACGCCATTTACGTCAAAACCAATGACATCCTTGCGACGTCATTTAGAGCAATGCACGCCGGGATTTTTTAGGGACGGAGCATGCGCAGTTCGTTCGGCGCGGGGACGCGCTTCATTTAAATGATACACGCCCCCTACCCGCCGAATTTGAATTCCGCCGGGTGATTTACGTTACGCCGCCGCAACTTTACACGCAAGTGCTTTGTGAATAAAGCACTTGCCTGAAAAACTTGCGGTGGCGTAAAGTAAATCAGATACGTTACGCCCGCCCAAATTTACGCCCATCTACGAGAATCTGGGCCTTAGTGCTCTGATTGGCAAACTTTTGCTAAGAGACTTCCCAGACCTCCATTCTGTTCTGATACTGCTCTTCTGGACGTCCCCTAGAAACCCTTTAAAGCTTATAGACCCTCTTAGGATTTTTGTTACACCTTTGAAGCTCACGGACCCTTTGATTAATGATGTACACCTTTGAAGCTGGGCTGTTTGGTAATAGACCAGGAGGCCTGTTCAGTGAATGTGACCTTATTTTAAATGGTATATAGTGCACTCAGGACAACTCCCCCCCCCCCCATTTGCTACTCAGTTTTGGGGGTCTTCAGCCCTCATTTTCATCACAATGTGTACATCTGCACAGTTGAGTGGTGACCATTGACTTCAATGTCTTTTCTGCCAAAGTCAGACAAAAAACAATAAAATCAAGCGCTCACCAAAATGAGATGTAAAGGATAAAAATACACGCTTAAGAATGGGGGGGGGGGGGGAGGGGATTCATGTGATAGCTGAAAAATGAAAAAATGGATATAGGGAGTGGGGAAGTAGTCAATTTCAGCTGTCCATGAAAGAATTATTAAAAATGTAATGTAAAAATTAAAATTATTCTTGTGATACAAGTTCAGTCCATAGGAAGTTCATGGAGCAGTAGCACAAATTAATATGTGTATATTCTATATACTCTTGCTTGGAGGGGTGCCAGCTGCCAAGAAGAAGCAATTCTGAAACAACAACAAAAGAACAAAAAGCGGCGCCCTCTAAGCGTAGTATGGAGTTTAATAGAAAAGACAAACAACAATAATTCTTATGAGGGGTTACTCACAAGACTGCGGGGGGTACAGGTAATAAAAATACTGATGTCATCTGTGGCTGGCGTCCGGAGTACATGAACTCTGCTATGTTGGTCTTATCACAGGCTTCAGGCAATCAGCGTGATGGATTATCCACAGGGTAGGGGCCGAGTGCGGCGTCTCTGAATGTCCCTGGATGGTGACACAGCGCCAGCGCTCTAGAGCCTGACGAAGAGGCACGCATGCCTCGAACGCGTGCATCGCCCTGAGACTGAATCCGGAAGTGACGCTCTGCTGCTTGCGCTCCACGGCTGCGTTCCACCACGCCGAATGTGGCGTTCCTGCTGCTTCTCCCCTCGTACCAGCGCTGTGTCACCATCTAGGGACATTCAGAGACGCCGCACTCGGCCCCTACCCTGTGGATAATCCATCACGCTGATTGCCTGAAGCCTGTGATAAGACCAACATAGCAGAGTTCATGTACTCCGGACGCCAGCCACAGATGACATCAGTATTTGTATTACCTGTACCCCCCGCAGTCTTGTGAGTAACCCCTCATAAGAATTATTGTTGTTTGTCTTTTCTATTAAACTCCATACTACGCTTAGAGGGCGCCGCTTTTTGTTCTTTTGTTTTTTTTTTTTTTCTGCCAAAGTGGTTATGATGAGTCACGTACAGACATCTATTAAGGCCACTAGATGGAGCCAACGATCATGGGAAATAAATACTTATTTAATATGAAGGAAAGAGGGGATGAGACCCATCCTAGCCTAAAAGCATACCAGAATACCTCCATCCCTAAATATATATATATTTGACCTGGAGAGAAAAATGGGCTAAAAATTTGTTTTTGCCATTTGCCATTTTTGCCATTTGCTCAAAAAAAAAAAAGAAGGTAAACACAGTTTCACAGGATTAGCAGCTCTGCAAATATTTTATAAATGCACCCCTTTCTTTTTTAAAACATCAGTCATACCAAATCAAGGTATATATTTTCTATTTTCTTCTGTGCTTTTGTCTTACAGTATATACATAAAAACTGATCTTTGTAGGACAATCCTGACCATAGGAAGCCTTGTGTGTCCCAATAAAATTATGGACGTGTTCCATCGGTATTACAAAGTTCTTGTGGAATGTGATGAGGAAATAACAACCTCTGACCCCGGGGAAGGTTCTGGAAGTTTATTTAGGAGAGAAGAGTTACAAAGTAAAGATTAGAAAGTAGAGAGATGAAGGTGTGCGGAGATCCTTAGACATGGCAGGTGGACCAAGGACCCGACCTCTTCATCCAACGGGAGGCTTTTACCCTCCAATCCTGGACAGTTGTCATGGAGGACCGTCCCAAACATCAACATTTTACAGATGGAATCATTCACTGAAGAATTTGTACAAGCAGCACATCATTCATTACAAGAGACATTCATTTCTGTTATCTCTGAACACCTTATCAGCTTGTCCCACCTCCAGACTCCCAAATCCCTCATTGTAGAAGAAGGAGACCAACTGTCTCTATGTTCCCCAACAAGACCTTTCAAGGATCCGGAGATCAACAATTTCCTCTAATGACATCTTTCTGTGAAGTCATTCTAGACAGAGAACCTGTTATTATATAAAGAACCTCACATTAGCATATAAGCACTTAGTCATGTGATTTCATCATTAGGAAATCATATAATATTTTTTTTATAAGTAATAGTAATTTTAATGTTTATTTTTAATAATTATAATATGTTTTATAATAATTGTAATTAATAATTATTTATCTTTATCAGATGAATAGGGCCATAGAGGAAATGGAACAATTGCTCGGCTCCATAAGGATCATAGAGGTGTCTAAACAAAACCTATTGTTCTAGTTTTTGATGGAGTGGGGGAGGGTTAGAACCCCGGTCAGGTTTACTGCTATCTGGGGCTCCATTAGAGAGATTCCCCCCTCACTTCCTGTCCTGGTGACAACATTTTATCAGGCAGGAAATGAAGGAAGATCTACAACAGGGAAACAGACCGAAATAAAACTCTGACAGGGGTTCTAGCCTTCCCCTAATCTACTAAAGAAAAGGATTTTTTTGTTCTGTCCGTGTTGCTGTTAGAGAGTTCCCCTTACTTCCTGTCTAGTAAAATGTTGTCACCAGGACAGGAAGTGAGGGGGAATCTCTCTAATGGAGCCCCAGAAATCAGTAAAAACCTGTCAGGGGTACTAATCCTCCCCCACACCATGCAAAACTGAAAATAAACACATTTTATCTATAGATACACTATAAAGGTGAAGGCTCCAGAGCTGTCATCCCAATCCTCATACACTACCTAGTGTGTGACTGACCCAGAACAAGCATGCAGCCAATGATGTCTGAACACTCTGCCCTCCTGCATGCTTGTTCCTGGTCAGTGACACACTAGGAGGTGAAGTGAGGTTTAGGATGAAGATGACGGCCCCGGAACCTGCAGCTTTATAAATAAATCAGTCATGAGTATTGCACCAATCAGATTCTCCACCCTGTGATGTCACCAGTCTCTGGGCAGATTTCTCACATCTGATTTCCCCCACATATCTTTATACAGGAACCAAACCCTACCCATAATACAGCATGGAGGGGCTCAGTGAAGGTAGTGGTGAAGGTGTGGAGATATCGGATCGGGTCACACAGATCATAAAAGGAGATCCGCCCGGCCTCATAATCCAGATCTATCCCGACTCTTTTACTGGAGCCTTCACCAGGTATTGGGATCTTATTACTGTCATGTCTCACTAAGTATTGATTTTTCTCCATCTCCAATCCCCAGGACTTGGTATTATATCCAATCCGTGACTGATCTCCTTTCCTTCTTTCTATACTTCGGTAACACATCCCGACTCTCCAGTACCCTGACTCCTCAATATCAACTTCCCAGTAATGTCTCCCTGAGGAGAAACTCTGACTGCTCATCACCTGAGAACAACCAAATCTCTCTGGTGTTTCTGGGCGATTCTGGCTATGAAATCTAAAGAATACAGTTCTCCTGTTATCTGATATATATAGATTATTACCAGCTGTACTCACATCCAGTAATATGTCTGTAACCCCCGACACCCCCAATGTTTTGCAGGCATGTGTGCCTGTACATTCTTTTACATCATTTACTCCAAACATGATATCAGATAAACCTGTGTGTAATGTGTGTGAGATCCCCGCCACATCCAGATCCCCTCCATCATGGAGGAGTTTATCACGTCTCTCTCTGTCCTCCTCATCCTCAGTATAACACAAGTCACCTGTTTCTGATTCCTGGAGGACAGTCAGTGGATCAGTCATGTTACACAGCTCCTCAATGTCCCCCATCTTCCTGGACAGCTCCTCCTTCTTTATTTCCAGATCCTGGAGCAGATCATTGATTAACATGGAGATCCGCTCTGCCTGCCCGGAGATGTCCCTCAGAACTCTCTTCTCCAGGTCTTCCAGACGTCTCCGGAGGTCTCTGAACAGGACAGTGACTCTCTCTGTTTCATCATCTGCTTTTCCTTGTACTTTCCTCCTGTGCTCCTCCAGACTCTGGACTCTTTTCTCCATCTCCTCTCTCTCTGTCATCAGTTTCTGCAGAACATTCCTCAGTTTCTTCTTCTTCATCTCAGAGGCCTCATCCAGAGTCTCCACCTGGTGTCCCCGATGTTCTCCATCCAGCCTGCAGGACATACAGATACAGGTGGAGTCCTCAGTGCAGTAATACTCCAGGATCTTCTTATGGACGGAGCATTTCCTGTTCTCCGGGGAAGTGGTGGGGTCACATAAGACGTGTTCTGGTGCCTTGCTGTGGACTCTCAGGTGATTGTCACACAGAGAAGCTTCACACAGCAGACAGGATTTCACAGCAGGTACAGGAGTGTGAATACAGTAAGTACAGGAGATCCCGGTTTTGTCCCGATCACCTTGTGTAGTCTGGAGGGTCTCCAATATCTTACACAGAGTAATGTTCTTCTGAAGGACGGGACGTTTCTTGAGTTGTTCTCTACATTCAGGACAGGAATATCCTCCAGACCGATCCTGTGTATCCAACACACGACTAATACAGTCCCGGCAGAAGTTGTGTCCACATCTCAGGGTCACAGGATCCGTATAAAAGTCCAGACAGACGGAACATTCCAGATCGTCTTTCAGATGAGAAGACTCCATCGCTGAGGACAGAAGAGTAAAGTGAGAAGATTAAACTCTGTCAGATATATTTATTAGGATATAAAACAACGTACAAAGTCCAGTAATTGATAACAGTCATGTGATTATATTCAGACTTACAGCACTGTGATTGGTTGATGGGTTTACTGCAGGTTGCGTATCTTTGGTCTTTGGACTTCCTTATGGAATAATCCTGAGTGATAAGAGAGAAGAAAGGGCGTGTTCCATGTTTATCTACACAGAGATGGTGTAACCATATAATCATCAGAGACCGCAACACTTCTCTCTGCAGAAATATTTTATATTGTTATCAAATCACGTAATACGAACTGTCTGCGTTACCCCAGAGTAGGGATGAGCTGAACCCCCCCTCGCTTCGGTTCGCAGCAGAACATGCAAACAGGCAAAAGATTTGTTTGAACATGCGAACACCGTTAAGGTCTATGGGACACGAACATGAAAAAACAAAAGTGCTAATTTTAAAGGTTAATATGCAAATTATTGCCATAAAAAGGGTCTGGGGACCTGGGTCCTGCCCCAGGGGAGTGTTTGGGGACCCGGGTCCTCCCCCAGGGGACATGTATCAATGCAAAAAAAGATTTAAAAACTGAAGTTTTTTCGGGAGCAGTGATTTTAAGAATGCTTAAAGTGAAACAATAAAAGTGAAATATTCCTTTACATTTCGTACCTAGGGGGGTGTCTATAGTATGCCTGTAAAGTAGCGCATGTTTGGTATGGATTTTGATAGGGAACCTTACACCATTTTTTTTCTTAAAATTTGGCACAGGGTTTCCCATTAATCTCCATACCAGACCTGAATGGCCTGATATGGAATTTAGGGGGACCCCCACGCTTGTTTTTTTGGTTCGGGTTCCCCTTAATATTCATACCAGACCCAAAGGGCCTGGCAATGGACGGGGGGGGGGGCATGCCATTTTTTTTAATAACTTTTTTCTGTATTGCCGGGACCCGACAATTCATTATCCCTTTCATGCCTAAGCCTATTTCTGACATTTGGTGTTTACAAGTTAAAATCCATATTGTTTGCTAGAAAATTACTTAGAACACCCAAACATTATATAATCTAGAGAATAAAATGGCGATTGTTGCAATATTTTATGTCGGACGGTATTTGTGCGGCGGTGTTTTAAACGCAACTTTTTTTGAAAAATGTACTTAAAAAAAAAATGAAAAAGTAAAGTTAGCCCAATTTTTTTGCATAATGTGAAAGATGATGTTACGCCGAGTAAATAGATACCAAACATGTCAGGCTTTATAATTGCACACACTTGTGGAATGGCGACAAACTACGGTACCTAAAAATCCCCATAGGCGGCGCTTTAAACTTTTTTTACGGCTACCTGGTTATAGTTACAGAGGAGGTCTAGTACTAGAAGAATTATTGCTCTCGCTCTGACGATCGCGGCGATACCTCACATGTGTGATTTGAACTCCGTTTTCATATGCGGGCGCGACTTCCGTATGCGTTTTCTTTGTTGCGCAAGCTCGCGGGGAGGGAAGTGCTTTAAAAAAAAAAAAATCTTATTTATTTTTATAATATTAAAATTGTGTTTTTTTTTTGTTTTTTTTTACATTTTGATCACTTTTATTGCTGTCACAAGGAATCCTTTGTGACAGTTATAGGTGGTGACAGGTAATCTTTATGAAGTATTCAGATCGCCGAAAACAGTGATTCTGAATACTGTGTATTTTTTTTATTTCCGGCGCCATTGGCAGCCGAGAAACCCGGAAGCGACGTCATGCCATCGCTTCCGTGTTTACATTGCGGAGACTGGATCAAAGCCATTTACGGCTTAGTGTCAGTCTGCGACTGAACACTGGAGCTGCAGGATCGAGGATCAGGTCTCCTGGTGGGACGGGAGGCCCGGTCAGAGTGGCGAGAGGTGGCGGGAGGGGGGATATCCCCTCCTGTTCCTCCGGCATAACAACCGAGCGGCTTTTAGCCACATCGGTTGTTATGCCTGGATAGCCAATCGCCGGCTCTAAACAACGGTACCGGGATGATGCCTGCAGCTGCGGGCATCATCCCAGTATAACCCCCGGAAGCCGAGGACGCATATATGCGTACGCTCGGCGTGAAAGGGTAATAGCCGCGAGTAGTTTTAAATAACTTTTTTCCTTTAGAAATGACATTTTGTGCAGGGACTGTTCTAAACACGGGAAACATGCGCTACTTTACAGACATACTATAGACACCCCCCAGGTACGAAATTTAAGGAATATTTCATTTTCATTCTTTGACTTATTAAAACCACTGCTCCCGAAAAAACGTCAGTTTTTAAATCTTTTTTTGCATTGATACATGTCCCCTGGGGCAGGACCCGGGGCCCCAAACACTTTTGATGACAATAACTTGCATATTAACCTTTAAAATTATGATTTTTCATGTTTGTGTCCCATAGACTTTAACGGGGTTCGCATGTTTTCGAAAAAAAAATTGGCCTGTTCGCATGTTCTGCTGTGAACCGAACCGGGGGTGTTCGGCTCATCCCTAATGGGGGACAAGGTGCTTTGTCAGGTATGGGGCCCTGGTAAGGTACTCTCCCCATTAGGGAAGAGCTTAAGGTTTGGGACGAACACAAGTTCGGGGTGATCCTTGGCTCTTCAGACATTTGGAAGAACCCCCAAACAATTACCAGTTGGGCAGGAGATGAATGTCATGTATAATAATTCAGGTT
Organism: Rana temporaria; assembly: GCF_905171775.1. Lineage (NCBI taxonomy): Eukaryota > Metazoa > Chordata > Amphibia > Anura > Ranidae > Rana > Rana temporaria. The sequence continues at coordinate 1,729,268 of NC_053489.1, read as the reverse complement.
TCTCATCAAGGAAACTGCCCAAAATCTCGACGAGAAAAAAAGAGAACCTGCTCTCTTCCCATCGTGATTCTCAGCAGTGTTTTCCTGCCGAGAAACCCGAGAGTGTGTATACTTACCTGTCGCCGTGGAAACCCGCGCATGCTCAAAATGACTTTGACGCATGCGCGGTAGCTCGTCAGGAAAAAACAATGTTTTTTTCCTGACGAGATTCTGGGCCCTGTGTACAGGGCTTGACTCTCTAGAATAGTCTCTGCTATCTCCCTTACATGGACATTTCCTCCTTCATAAGGTTTCTCTCTGGAGTTCTTTATCCCCGGGGGTTACACAACCTTGGAGAGATGAAGATCTCTATCAACAATATTGTAACGGCTACCCAAGTAGTGTGAGGGTCTCAGCCGTTGGAGACGTCCTTTTCCCTGGCAAGCTGCGATATGCAGGTACCGCCAGTATATCCCATCGAACGCCCTTCCAAGAAACGAGACGGGCTACGTTTGCAGAGTGAAGCAGGACTGACTTTTAATGCCACATTTTTCTTCCTTATATCTGGTTACAAACTGTACAGAAACAAATGACACTCCCCCCCACCCCAGGGGGGACTTCAATACACACACTTTGAAACAATGACATTTCCTTGAGCCAATCAGCCGCTAGACGTTTTGGCTCCTACTTAGCTCGATCAGACAATAGAATTCGATTAACCTTTAAAACAATTATCACTCACACATAATCCCCATCAGCATACACCTCACAGGGGGCTGTTACCTACACAAAAGAGAGTTCATTAGCTATGCAAAGGGTACATTAGCAATTAGCAGTGAAAGAGACCATTGTCCAATTAACCCTTTGAGCTCAGAATACAATGTGGTACATCCAATTGTGACAAGCCAAGCAGTTCCTTGTAGTCCTCCCTGCATGAAGATTATCGATGTTCCGGCAGCATGCATATGTCCGTTACAAATATGAAGGAGATGAAAGATCACCAGGGAGCGGCGCGGTCTTCTCATGGAGATAAGATAATGAGGAGCCGATACAAGGAAGGAAGATAAAATATAATAATACAAAGGTCACTGGAATATAAACCTTTCCATCCTCAGGAGGAACTTACCATTCACTTCCAATCACATTTTTTAAAATATTTTGAAATGTCCTGGTTTGTATATATTGCATTATATGTTCAGGATGACCAACTGCAAAGTGATCCCTTTCTGACCAATCCCTACTCTATTGTGCAAAATGCCAAATTCCTACATGCATACATTTATGGACACACAGGGGCAGATCCACAGAGATCTGCACCGGCGCAGCGTATGGGAGATACGCTACGCCGCTGTAACTTACTTTGCCAGACTTCGAATCCTCAAAGATTTCGCACCGTAAGTTACGGCGGCGTAGTCTATCTCTGGCGGCGTAACGGCCCATATTTCAAATCGGCGATTAGGGGGCGTGTTTTATTTAAATGAAGCGCGTCCCCGCGCCGAATGAACTGCGCATGCGCCGTCCCTAAATTTCCCGCCGTGCATTGCACTAAATGACGTCGCTAGGACGTCATTTTTTTAACATAGACGTGAATTACGTCCATCCCGATTCACGGACGACTTGCGCAAAAAAAAAAAAAATTCGAATTAAACGCGGGAACGACGGCCATACTTAACATGGCAAGTCTAACTATACGCCGCAAAAAAGCAGCTTTAACTATACGCCAGAAAAAGCCGACTAGAGACGACGTAAGAGAATGCGACGGCCGCGCGTACGTTCGTGGATCGTCGGAAATAGCTAATTTGCATACTCGACGCGTAAAACGACGAGAACTCCACCCAAGTACCACCGAAGTATTGCACCTAAGATCCGAAGGCGTACGAAGCCATACGCCTGTCGGATCTAACCCAGATGCCGTCGTATCTTGGTTTGAGGATTCAAACTAAAGATACGACGCGGGTAATTTGAAAGTACGCCGGCGTATCAGTAGATACGCCGGCGTACTCGCTCTGTGGATCTGCCCCACAATGTGCACATACGTGTGTGCATGCGCGGGCAGAGAACTGGCAGATGTGCACAGATGCGCGCGGAAAATGTTTTTGTCTTTTGATGTATAAGAAGACAGGGAAGGTGCCACCATAGTGCAGATGGAGTTCTGAGGTGCACATGTGCCGCAACAAGCTGCAGCACCAAGCCCTGTCCTGCATTTTTTCGAGTGTGCTGTGAACAAAATATATTGTCCCTGCCCATGCTTGCTGGACTACGTGTCAAAAGTAAGGTGTATTTTACGGCTGACTGCCTTGCCCAGCGATGCCAGAACATTCCCTTCCACGTGATGGTAGAGAGATGGAACGGCTCTACGTGAAAAGGAGTAGCGACTGGGAACCTGCCATTGTGGTACAGCACATTGTGCAAATTCACGGAAGGGGGCACAATCCACCAGGCTGAAAGGCAGAAGTTGGAGCGCCAACAGCTTTGACAAGCTTGTATTCGGGCGCTGGGCATTTGGGTGGCAGGGACTGTATTTTTTTTCACTGCAGCAGATGGGGCAGAGAAATTTGACGGCTGCAGTCTACAGCTGGTGGTGTGCTGCTGGCAGATGAGCTGCTAGGACCTTGGACACCCTGTGCTATACCATCATCCCTGTCAGTGGAGGCTGCTGAAAGGTAAGGACTAGTGTTGAGCAGAATACGCCATATTCGATTTCGCGATATATCTCGAATATATAGTCGAATATTCGAGATATATTCGCTAAATTCGAATATTCGTGATATTTTATCGAAATGAAATGATTGAGAATTTTCGCTATTGCGAATGCGAAAATAATTGCGAATTTTCGATAACTGCGGTAGGAGCGCTCTGATTGGCTCAGAATATTCTTGATATTTTTTCGAAATTTCGCAAAATGCGAATGCGATATTTACTGCGCAATTTCGACAAATGCTGTAGGAGCACTCTGATTGGCTCAGAATATTCGTGATATTTTACAATACAAAATAATTGCGAATATTCGGCAAATGCGGAAGGAGCACTCTGATTGGCTCAGAATATTCGTGATATTTTACAATACAAAATAATTGCGAATATTCGGCAAATGCGGAAGGAGCACTCTGATTGGCTCAGAATATTCTTGATATTTTACAATACAAAATAATTGCGAATATTCGGCAAATGCGGAAGGAGCACTCTGATTGGCTCAGAATATTCTTGATATTTTACAATAGAAAATAAAAAGTGTTTTGCATTGGTGGTGATTCTTTACTCTATCCATCTGTCACAGCCATTTGTCAATCAAACACCTTGAAGATTGAACACGTTCATGCTGCATGCTTTGGACTTTTTTTCACTTCACATATCAAAGACATTTTTATGAAAGATTATTTTTCTATTATTGGGACTATATTTCTTTATATATTTGTTTCACTGTGTATTTCACAAGTTATTTGCGCTTGCTTATTTTATAATTTGCCCACATGTCTTGTCACTAGACATATTTTTTATTCTTGTAGAGCGACTCCATTTTCTGTCTTGTATTAATTTATGTTGTATAACATTTTTGAGTTGCTGCTGTATTCTCCCCTTTTTTTAAGGTATGCGCAATTTTTTCCTTCTTACAAAAATAATAATATCAAACATACAAATATTCATAACAGAAACATACACAAAGCCCCCCCCCCCTTTTGCATCAGAGACAATCAGAGTTCTCCTACCACAGTTATCGAAAATTCGCAATCATTTTCGCATTCGCATTAGCGAAAATTCGCAATTTTTTTTTTTTCAATTCAGCAACATAAAAGGATCGCCTCAGCTTAGCTACTCGGCCCAGGGTCTCTAATCATACCAGCAATGCTTTTAGACGTCGATAGGATGTGATCTGTTTTAAAAATAAAATTGAAAAAATGCGAATATTCGGAATTGCGAATATTCATTGCGAAATTCGAAATATATCGCGAATACTCGAATATGCCATATTCGAGCCGAATATTCGCAATACGAATATTCGTGAGCAACACTAGTAAGGACTCGGTATCACAGGTCAGAATGAAGTGGGTAAGGAGGAGGGACAGATTTGTGCCCCTTTTGTGTGGCTTTTAGGTGCTCTTGCCAACAGGCTGAGTGGTTGTACATTAAATGCCTTGTTAGGCATGTGGTACCCAAATGGTTGGTGTTTTTGCCACGTTTGATGTGCCTGAGACCAGTGGCGGCTGGTGCTCAACATTTTTGGGGGGGCGCAAACAAAAAAAAATTGCACCCTTACTGTGCCCATCAAATGCAGCCACTGTGCCATCAATTGTCACCACTATGCCATGCCATCAATTCGCACCACTGTGCCATGCCATCAAACGCAGCCACGGTGGCATCAATTGTCACCACTGTGCCATGCCATCAAACGCAGCCACTGCGCCATCAATTATCACCACTGTGCCATGCCATCAAACGCAGTCACTGTGCCATCAATTATCACCACTGTGCCATGCCATCAAATGCAGTCACTATGCCATCAATTCGCACCACTGTGCCATGCCATCAAACGCAGTCACTGTGCCATGCCATCAAACGCAGCCACTGTGCCATGCCATCAAACGCAGTCACTGTGCCATGCCATCAAACACAGCCACTGTGCCATCAATTGTCACCACTGTGCCATGCCATCAAACGCAGCCACTGTGCCCCTCAATTGTCGCCACTGTGCCAATTGTCACCACTGTGCCCTTTAATTGTCACCACTGTGCCCATTGTTGCCACTGTGCATGTCACTGTGCCCTTTAATTGTTGCCACTGTGCCAATTGTCACCACTGTGCCCATTGTTGCCACTGTGCATGTCACTGTGCCCTTTAATTGATGCCACTGTGCCCTTTGTCGCCTCTGTGCCCATTGTCGCCGCTGTGCCCTGTAAAATGCACTTACCTTTCTGCTTCCATGTCCCTCGATGTCCTCTCCCGCCCTCGATGACGCTTCAGCCAATCAGGTTTCCGATAACCAGAATCGGGGAACCTGATTGGCTGAGACGGCCGTCAGTCTTATCCAAGGGACGCAGCCCCCTGTACGTTCCGAGGATAAGGCCCCGTACACACGAGGGGATTCCTCCTCCGGATTTGGATCCGATGGCTTGTACTCACCATCGGATCAAAATCCGCGCGGAATTCATCTGCGGTGACGTGTCGCGCCGTCGCCGCGATGATGACGTGGCAACGTGCGTGACGCTGGAAGGTAAGTACTTCCACGCATGCGTCAAATCATTACGACCCATGCGAGGGAGGGGAGCGGACGGATTGATCCGGTGAGTCTGTACAGACCACCGGATCAATCCGCTGGACCCGATTCAAGCGGATAGATTTCTTAGCATGCTAAGAAATTTATATCCGCTTGAAATCGATCGGCCTGAGAAATCTCCGCGGATAAATATCCGCTAGGCCGTACAGACGACCGGATTTATCCGCTGGAACTGATCCGCGGATCAATCCCAGCTGATAGATCCGGTCGTGTGTACGGGGCCTAAGACATCCGGGAGCCGAGGGGCTGTACTCGGAAAGCCTATCAGAGCCGCTGGCTCTGATAGGCACTTCCGCACAGCCAACAAGCTGCCATTATTCAGGTATCCGGCGCCCAATGTCCGACTATCTGAATAGACCAGTGGCAGCTGGCCACAATAACATACATTCGTGCAATGCAATGAATGTATGTTATTTGCGAGAGTCGGTGGCGCTGCAGAAAGACATTCTGAATGTCTTAAAGGGCCCATGTTTTTTTTTTATGACTACAGGAGGGGGGGGCAGCGCCCGGGCGCCCCCTATGGACGGGCCGCCACTGCCTGAGACACAGTTTGCAGATAGCAACGGTGCGATCCGCTGAAGATTTTCTGAAAAAGGCCCAGACAGCTGAGCTTTGGGGAGTGGGCCGGGAGATAACAGCTGCAGAATGTGATGGAATAGAGTGGCTGCTCTCTACTCTTTCTTGATGTCGGCCTCCTTGGGGTTGTGCCGCCTCACCTTCAGTTTCCTCCTCTGCTCTATCTAGCAACCAAGTCGCATCCGTGACCTCATCATCATCATCTCCATCTTCATCATTACCACTGGAGATAAACTTGGAAATACGATGCGGCTTGGGGAACATGAATGCCAATTTGTGTACCAGTGTTCCTCCTTCTCTCTAGGCTCGTGTTCCTGTCATCCTCAACCTTAGAACCAACATCTGAATCCAGTAATGGCCCGGCATCATCAAGGAGCAAGTGGCTGACACTGTGGTCAATTAACTCAGCTGACTCCTCCATGGCTGATGTTTGAGCTATGGCAGGAATAGATGTGGACAAGCAGGCAGGTTTCTCCACTCTGGCAACTGCAGAGGACAGCGCACTTGTCTCTGCTTGTGTGAGAGAGGACGAGGAGGATGAGGAAGGTTTAGTAAGCCTGTCCACCACCTTCTCTACATGCTGTGTTGAGGACTGACCACCACATCCACCTTTGCCTCTGGACACATTTGTTGTTGAGCCCCCCTACAGTGCCAAGGGAAGATCTGCCTCTCCTTGTTGTGCTCCCAGACAAAGGAGAAGTTGAAATCTGTACGTAGTCGCACTTTAATCAATGTAAAGAGGTGTTTGGTGCACTTTAATTTGAGTACTCACACTACACAGACACACTCCATGGATACACTATAATATACTGCGATTCAGTTCGCATGTGCCGCGCTATATAAGTTTTTCATTCATTCATTCATTCAATATAATGCGCCAAACGTAAAACTGGCAGTAACGCACACAAGACGATATGGCGTTAAACTGGCAGTAACGCACACAAGATGATATGGCGTTAAACTGGCAGTAACGCACACAAGACGATATGGCGTTAAACTGGCAGTAATGCACACAAGATGATATGGCGTTAAACTGGCAGTAACGCACACAAGACGATATGGCGTTAAACTGGCAGTAACAGACACAAGACGATATGGTGTTAAACTGGCAGTAACGCACACAAGACGATATGGCGTTAAACTGGCAGTAACGCACACAAGACGATATGGTGTTAAACTGGCAGTAACGCACACAAGACGATATGGCGTTAAACTGGCAGTAACACACACAAGACGATATGGCGTTAAACTGGCAGTAACGCACACAAGACGATATGGCGTTAAACTGGCAGTAACGCACACAAGACGATATGGCGTTAAACTGGCAGTAACGCACACAAGACGATATGGCGTTAAACTGGCAGTAACACACACAAGACGATATGGCGTTAAACTGGCAGTAACGCACACAAGATGATATGGTGTTAAACTGGCAGTAACGCACACAAGACGATATGGCGTTAAACTGGCAGTAACACACACAAGACGATATGGCGTTAAACTGGCAGTAACGCACACAAGATGATATGGTGTTAAACTGGCAGTAACACACACAAGACGATATGGCGTTAAACTGGCAGTAACGCACACAAGACGATATGGCGTTAAACTGGCACTAACGCACACAAGACGATATGGCGTTAAACTGGCAGTAACGCACACAAGATGATATGGCGTTAAACTGGCAGTAACAGACACAAGATGATATGGCGTTAAACTGGCAGTAACGCACACAAGACGATATGGCGTTAAACTGGCAGTAACGCACACAAGACGATATGGCGTTAAACTGGCAGTAACGCACACAAGATGATATGGCGTTAAACTGGCAGTAACGGACACAAGACGATATGGCATTAAACTGGCAGTAACTAAAAATAGTCGCCTCCTGGCGTATCTCTCCAGACCGGACTACCAGCCTTGTAGTATACCTAGGATTAAGGATTCCGGGGGAATTGTAGTAGAACAGAATAAGGAGATCATGGAGGCCTTTGTCACATTTTATTCTTCCCTTTATGCTACTAGAGCATGTCACACAATTGTGGAATTGGATGACTATCTTTCTGAAATCTCACTGCCTAGGCTTCAGGCCCAACAGGCGACACTCCTTGACGCTCCTCTGACGGCTGAGGAAATTGGGGAGGCTATCCAATCCTTTGCCAGAAACAAAACACCGGGATTGGATGGTTTCCCCATCGAGTGGTATATGCAGTACAGGGATCTGCTTGTGCCTCATCTGGGCAGGGTGTATGATTTTGCTATCAGGACGGGGCAGCTGCCGCCTTCTATGTCAGAGGCACTAATTGTCCTTATTCCTAAGCCACACAAGGATCACCTCCTCTGTGAATCTTACAGGCCGATCTCACTCATTAATTCGGATGTAAAAATTCTAGCAAAGGTACTTGCCCGGCGACTGAACACGGTCATTACTACCATTATTGGTGCAGACCAAACTGGGTTCATCCCGGGGCGATCGACCACCATCAACCTACGTAGATTATTCACTAATCTGCAGGCAACCCATGAAGAGATGGGCTCTAGGGCCGTTCTGTCCTTAGATGCACATAAGGCATTTGACTCGGTCGAATGGCCTTACCTGCTGGAGGTCCTGGCGAAGTTTGGATTCGGCAATACCTTTATCAGGTGGGTGCAACTACTGTACTCGAAGCCCACTGCTAGACTAAGAGTGAACGCAGCCATATCTGATCCCTTTCCAATAAAGAGAGGCACCAGACAGGGGTGCCCTCTGTCGCCGCTGCTCTTTGCGCTGGCAATAGAGCCTCTGGCGGCGTTGGTGAGGTCCTGTGGGGCAGTCGCGGGGCTGACGATCGGGGGTCTAGAAGAGAAGGTATCTCTCTACGCTGATGACATGTTAATATACTTGTCGGACCCCCAGTCGTCCCTCCCGGCCCTGCTGGATCTCATTGGGAGGTTTGGCCACTTTTCGGGATTCCAGGTTAATTGGGACAAGTCCATTCTGTTTATGATGGACCAGGCGACGTCGGTCCGGCTACCACCATCTTGTCCACTACAGATAGTCAGCTCCTTCCGGTACTTGGGAGTCATAATACAACATCCCATGGCCTCCTATGTCAAGACTAATTTAGACCCCCTCATAGGGCGCATGAAAACTACTTTCAAAACCTGGGCTAATCTTCCATTAACATTACTGGGTAGAATTAATATTTTTAAGATGATTTTCTTGCCACGATTTCTGTATGTTTTGGGTAATTCGCCAGTGTATGTCACAAAAAATAAATTCAAAGAGATAGATTCCATCCTCACCTCCTTTTTGTGGGGAGGGGGGGCGGTCAGGATTGCCAAGGATACCCTTCAGTTACCAGTACTGGAGGGCGGATTGGCCCTCCCCTGCCTTCAAATGTATTATATTGCCTCTCAATTGGCCCACGTACACTGGTGGTTTTACCCCGAAGCCAACAATGCAGCCACTGCATTGGAGGCAGCCATCCTCACCTCCTATGAATCCCTGCAAAATTTGATTCATCGTATGTCCCTTGGGGGGCGGGAGGGAACGAGTATTATAGCTATGACTCTACGGATTATTAAACTCACTAAATTGCAAGTCCCCTCCAGCAGTAATACATACTCACCGAACACTCCACTGTGGGGGAATCCGAACCTTCCGGAATTTTTCCGTAGATCGGATGGGGGATACTGGTCGAAAAGGGGGGTAAAAACTATTTTACATCTGTTCTCAGGCAATGTGTTTCGTACTTTTGAGGAATTTCGTAGAGACTATAATCTGCCACGCACGGCTTACTTCCTTTACCTACAGATACGCCACACTGCAGCAACGCAGTTTGGCCTTCGTAACATAGTCATCCAGCTTTCTCGGCTGGAGCGACTACTAACTGACCCCTCGCACACCAAGTTAGTCTCCACATATTATGGGTCTCTCCTGCACACTACGACTCAAAGGCTGAGCAAAGCGGCTGCTAGCTGGAGAGCCGACATCCCTGAACTGACGGAGGAGATCTGGCAGGAGGTATTGCCCCTCCAGGTCCCCTCTGTCATTTCATCCCGTGACAAGGTAATACAGACCAAACTGTTATACAGATCCTACTTCACACCATGCTTACTGTTCAAACTGAGCAGAATCCCCTCAGCGCTATGCTCCCGATGCGGCGCGGCTGATGGCACGTTCTTTCATATGATGTGGGAGTGTGCTCCGATTAGGAAGTTCTGGTCGGAGGTCACGGCCTTCATTAGCTCGCTGACTGAGATACCCAATATATGTAATCCTCTGAGGTGTTTACTGGGCCACATTGATGACGAGACTATATCTAAGAATATGCAAACCTTCCTACGGATAGTACTGTTCTATGCTAAGAAGTCTATAACCTTCCACTGGAAGTCTCCATCCTTACCTACCATTACCTTTTGGCTCACCACCATCAATCGTGCTATACCGCTGTATAAGATGACATATGAGGCCAGAGGGTGTCCAAAAAAATTCTTGAAGGTCTGGGGCTCTTGGGTTGATTCCGAGAGCACCATACCTCCTGCTCCTTGAACTTTGACTGATACCTCTGCCCGTTGAATAGAACTAAGTGAGTAAATTAACGATTCTGTTGTTTTTCTCCCACCTTTCTCTGTGCGTTTTTATGAAAATGCTCAATGTGTACCAGCTACCAAAGTTTTGTAAAATGATGTACCGGGCGATGTTCGCCTAGGATGTGTGTTTGTTGTATTGTCTGTTTTGTATGTACAAAAATTTCAAAATAAAAATGTACCTTTAAAAAAAAAAAACTGGCAGTAACGCACACAAGATGATATGGCGTTAAACTGGCAGTAACGCACACAAGACGATATGGCGTTAAACTGGCAGTAACGCAATCAAATAGACGGGGTTCAACTGTCACTACACTGGCGCTATGTGAACTGTCCCTTCTCTAGCTATACACTAATGTCAAGATTACTGACACGGTCTCACTACGCTACAGTGAAACTATCTGAGCTGTCCCTACTCTAGCTGCACACTATGCAAAGCTGAATGATGGTCCTCCTCACTACACTCACACTATCCCTAGACTGACACTAAACTAAGATTCTAATAGCACAGTGTAGCACACTAACTAACTAATAGCCCTGACCGGATCCCTGTTCTATCTCTCTCCATGCTAAAATCACACTGAAAATGGCTGCCATTGAAAGAATACTTTTATACTGTGGGACGGGAATGAGTCATGATTGGATAAAGTCATGATGACAGTGTCCAATCATGACTCTGAGGCCTCGTACAAACGACAGAGTTTCTCGGCAGAATTCAGCGAGAAACTCGGTCAGAGCCGGATTCTGCCGAGAAACTCTGTCGTGTGTACACTTTTGGCCCGATGGAGCTGCCGAGGAACTCGTCGAGAAAATAGAGAACATGTTCTCTATTTTCTCGTTGTTCTATGGGAGAAGGCGGCCCGCCGAGCTCCTCGGCGGCTTCATCCCTGAACTCGACGAGGAACTCGACGTGTTTGGCACGTCGAGTTCCTCGGCCGTGTGTACGGGGCCTCACAGTGCTCTGTGCCCTGATTGGCTAAAGCTTTCACTGCTTCAGCCAATCAGGGCTTGCAATGCACTGTTCAGCGCCGAAATGTATTGTGGTCGATTCGGGGGGCCGAACAAACGGTCGAACAAACTGTTTGTTCGGCTGTTTACCCAACAACAAAAGTTCGGCCCGAACTTATGCTCAACCGTTCGCTCATCCCTAGTGAGGTATTGTTGGGAACGTCAGAGTGAGAGCGATAATTCTATCACCAGACCTCCTGCGTGACTCTAAACTGGTAACCTGTGAAGGCGTTTAAAGCCTTGCTTATGGAGAATTTTAAGCACGGTAGTTTTTTTGCCATTCCATGGGCGTGCGCAATTTTAAAGCGTGACATGTTAGGTATCTACTTACTGGTATTATATTGTGTTTTTGTGCAATATAATAATTAAGGGTCTCTGCCAAAAATATATATTTATAAAGTTTGGGGGTTGTAAGTAATTTTCTGGCAAACAAAAGTAGATTTTGTACATTCAGGCCCAGATTCACAGAGAGCGGGCGCACATTACGCCGCCGTAGAGTAACCCATGTACGCTACGCCAACGCAGCGCGGAGAGGCAAGCATGGAATTCAGCAAGCCAGTGCTCCCAATGCTGCGCCAGCGTGGCATGGGATTCGAAGGCGTTGGCCGGCGTAGGTGGAAGTGGGCGTGACCCATGCAAATGAGGCGTGACCCCATGCAAATGATGGGCCGAGCGCCAGCCAGATACGTATCACGAACTGCGCATGCGCCGTGACGTGGACGCATCCCCCTGCGCCTGCTCACAACCACGTCGGAACAACTGCCTAAACTACGCCGGATCACTGCGTACGGCGTGAACGTAACCTACGCCCAGCCAGACACACGTCCAACGTAAAATACGCCGGCTTGTGTTCCCTGGTGCAGACCTTTGCAAGTCTGCTGCCGGGTTGTACCTCCTTTATGGGGAATAACTTTACGCCGGACGTACAACTTACATGCACCTCGCGTAGCCTGCATCGGGCGCACGTACGTTCGTGAATCGCCGTATTTCCCTCATTTGCATATTTGAATGGCTGATCAATGGGAGCGGCACCATGCGCCCAGCCCATATGTGCGCCCACTCTACGCCGGCTTAGGCAAGTTACGTCGGTGGGGTGAAGCCTGTTTGTGGGTCTTGCGCACAGCTATGACGGCGCACATTTGCACTTACGTCGGCGTATCTTATTATAAGTCGGCGTAAGTGCTTTGTGAATCCGGGCCGTGGTGTCAGAATTGGGCCTAAATATCCACAAAAAATATATAAAAACTATTTTTTTTCCTCAATTTAGGCCGATACGTATTCTTCTACATATTTTTGGTAAAAAAATCCCAATAAGCGTTTATTGATTGGTTTGCACAAAAGTTAAGCGTCTACAAAATAGGGGATAGATTTATGGAATTTTTATTATATACTGTATATATTTTTTTTACTAGTAATGAGTGAGTGAGTGAAAAACTTATATAGCGCAACGCATGCAAACTGAATCGCCTCTGGGCAGTAATGGCGGCGATCTGCGATTTTTATCCTGACTGCCACATTATGGCGGACACATCGGACACTTTTGAAGCCATTTGGACCATTGTCATTGATGCAGTGATCAGAGCTTTAAAAATGCACTGATTACTGTGTAAATGACACTTGCAGTGAAGGGGTTAACCAGTAGGGGGCACTTAAGGGGTTAAATGTGTCCTAGGGATGTGTTCTAACTGTGGTGGGTGGGCTACGTGTGATACGACACTGATCACCGCTCACGATGACAGGGAGCTGTGATCAGTGTCCTGTCACTAGGAAGAATGGGGAAATGCCTTATTTACATCGGCATCTCGCCGTTCTTCCTCTCCGTGCGACGATCGCGGGACTCCCGGCGGAAATCGAGTACGCGGGACCCGCGGTCACACTCACGGAGCTTGCGGCGTGGGCCCACAATGCCGCGTCTTAAAGGCGACGTACCTGTACGTTGATCTGCCCAGCCATGCCATTCTGCCGACGTAAATCGGCGTGACACGGTCTGTAACGGAACCCCAAATGGGACAGGGGTTAAAGCCGTTTAGGATATTCCATTCCCGAACACAGGGCAGCTACCGACACTCCACAATCCGGCAAACACGACCCCTAAGAATTCCCCCATTAACGAGACACAGCTCTGTTCTCTGGTTCAACAGGAATAGACCCTTTATTGAGAAATACAGGCTCTTATATACACTTTAGGATACTGCAGTAATCAAATGAACAATGACCCAACTGTAGTAATCTAATTTGTCCAATAAATGTAGTGATCATGTATAGTGTCCAACACAGAACCATAAGATCCAATGTACTGAAGTCAGAGAGTAAATTACGTTGTTCCGCAGCAACTCACACCAGGTTCTCCAGAGAATGCATTTAATGGATCTTCCAATAACATACAAAGTCCACAGACGATACAAGAATCCAACAGAGTATAATTCAGAATCCCATCTTCTCCTAGACCTGTGCAATGTTCATCATAGAGTGACAAGACAAGACTAGATTACTTGAATGCCAGCTTGAGTCCTTCAAATATTGGACTCACACTGGAAGGGGGGGGGGGGTCAACCAAATGTTCCCATTGAATGAATATCCCACCGAGTCTAATTAGCATCAATAAACACTTCCTTATGTAAGGAAGTACCAGGCCACACACCTAGGTCGTCTTAGATAAGATTAACACATCAAAGAGTCCTTTTGATACGTGTCGTTTGACCACCTTTATGTTTTCTAACCCCTTTGATGTGTAACCTTGAATGCCTGTATGTAAACCTATATATACTGTGCCTTTCATATACCACAATATTTTACAATACCTACATATCTATATTAATATTACAACACCAACTCCACCCACAACATTACACAATGTTTACCTAATGAGCCCCCCAATACACATCTTTCTCAATACATCTTTTAACCACGCCAAACACCCTGCAATGCACCAAGCACTGCACAGTGCATTTTGCCCCCCCCAAAGCACTTAGTTCCCATGTTGATGGGGACAAGGACCTCATCTACACAACCGTGGCAGGTGGTTGTGGGGGTCTTATCTGAATCCATAAGTTCCCTTTAACAAGGGGGCCCCTAGATCCCAGCCCCCCCCACCCCCATGTGAATGAGCATTGGTTATATCGTACCCATTCACCCAAAAAAGTGTCAAAAAGAGACAAGTTTTTGACAAATCCTTTATTAAAATATTTAAAAAAATGTTCCTCAATGTAAATCCATCATCAATCACAGCGCCCGCCGGACCCCCAGGGGCAGCTGCCTGCTGAATAGACATGTGCATTCGTTTTCGTTAGAATGCATTTTTGTCCGAAAATCTGTTTTTTTCGTTATCGTTTTAACAAACGATAACGAAAGTGCAAGAAACGAAAACCGAAAGATCCGACATAAAAAATGCTTTATTTTCGTTTTCGTTGCGGTAAAAATTCCATATAGAAAGATTCGACATTATAGGGAAAAGATTCAACATCATAGAGAAAAGATTCGACATTATAGAGAAAAGATTCAACATCATAGAGAAAAGATTCGACATTATAGAGAAAAGATTCGACATTATAGAAATAATAGATTTGACATTACAGAGAATAGATTTCGATTTATGAGAAAATAGATTCGACATTATAGAGAATAGATTTGACATTATTACTAGTCATACGTAAAGATTCGATGTTCTGTCGAATATTTTTTGCCCATTAGACAGAAACAAAGATTCGATGTTCCGGCGAATATTCTTTTGACCATTCGACAGAAACCAAGTATTATTGGATTTTCGGATGAAAGCTATTCCCCAACGAAAAACGAAATAAATCAAAACGATTTTCGGGAGTAACTAAATAAATTTATTTTCCAAACGAAAACGAAAAAACGAAACAAAATATTCCAGTCTGCACATGTCTACTGCTGAATGCCTCCTCTGCATTTTGACAGTTCTTATATAGGTAAGGGGCGGGACCACCAGACTACATCACCTTTTGTTTATTTTTTAACCACTTCTAAACCACTGCTAAATGACCGGGCCATTTTTTATAATTCGACACTGCGCCGCTCTAACTGACAATTGCACCGTCATGCGACGCTGTATCATGTGACCGATGTGACAGCCAATCACAGTGGTCACATGACTGGAATGCCCACCTCCTCCTCCCGGTGTTTGAAACCCTTAAAGGGCCAGGGGGCGGCCGGTGGGAAGGGGGCAAGGTACGAGGGAATGTGATCATACATCTGGTATTCAGTCTCTACAATCTCCATGTACATGATGTAAATGTAACCAAAGTACATAATGGAAGAAAACTCCGGGAATGTGAAGGAAAAGTAGGACGGGAGGAGAGAAGGAAGAGGAGACGGGGGGGGAGTACACATTGAATATTGATCTGTGTCAGTTGTAGCATAAAGAGATCTTCCTTCCCTTTAATAAGTTGGCAGAACGGTATCAGCCGCCTAATAAATTATTTTTTCAATATCTTCAACTGCGACGCGCCTTGCAGAGCCAATCGTCCAATCACCATCTTCTATATAATCCCTCTGCAATTCTAACTATGGCGGCCGCTAATCCTGACACCAAGTGGCCTTATAGGTGCTGATGAGGCAGCAGTGATGGACACTGATAAGGAGGCACTGACAGGCATCACTGATGGGCACAGGTGGACATCACTGCTGGGCACTGGCATGGATCACTAATGGGACTGCACTGATAATCAATGCACTGATTACCAGTGCAGAGAACCCCTCCCCCACGTCAAGAGAGACGCTTATCGGCTTTCCTCTACTCATGTCCTGTTAGCGCGAATAGAGGAATTACGATAACCAGCACTTCTTATTTACACTGTGATCAGCTCGCCACCACCTTACATCAGAGTCCCACTTTACAACCGTGTCTCCAGAGTCCCACCTTACATCAGTGTCCCCAAAGGGAGCCACCTAACATCAGAGTCCCACATTACAACTGTGTCTCCAAAGTCCCACCTTACATCAGTGTCCCCAAAGGGCCCCACGTTACGTTAGAGTCCCACCTTACATCAGAGTCCCACATTACAACTGTGTCTCCAAAGGGAGCCACCTAACATCAGAGTCCCACATTACAACTGTGTCTCCAAAGTCCCATCTTACATCAGTGTCCCCAAAGGGAGCCACCTAACATCAGAGTCCCACATTACAACTGTGTCTCCAAAGTCCCATCTTACATCAGTGTCCCCAAAGGGAGCCACCTAACATCAGAGTCCCACATTACAACTGTGTCTCCAAAGTCCCATCTTACATCAGTGTCCCCAAAGGGAGCAACCTAACATCAGAGTCCCACATTACAACTGTGTCTCCAAAGTCCCATCTTACATCAGTGTCCCCAAAGGGAGCCACCTAACATCAGAGTCCCACATTACAACTGTGTCTCCAAAGTCCCATCTTACATCAGTGTCCCCAAAGGGAGCCACCTTACATCAGAGTCCCACTTTACAACTGTGTCTACAAAGTCCCATCTTACATCAGTGTCCCCAAAGGGAGCCACCTAACATCAGAGTCCCACATTACAACTGTGTCTCCAAAGTCCCATCTTACATCAGTGTCCCCAAAGGGAGCCACCTTACATCAGAGTCCCACTTTACAACTGTGTCTACAAAGTCCCATCTTACATCAGTGTCCCCAAAGGGCCCCACGTTACGTTAGAGTCCCACCTTACATCAGAGTCCCACATTACAACTGTGTCTCCAAAGGGAGCCACCTAACATCAGAGTCCCACATTACAACTGTGTCTCCAAAGTCCCATCTTACATCAGTGTCCCCAAAGGGAGCAACCTAACATCAGAGTCCCACATTACAACTGTGTCTCCAAAGTCCCATCTTACATCAGTGTCCCCAAAGGGAGCCACCTAACATCAGAGTCCCACATTACAACTGTGTCTCCAAAGTCCCATCTTACATCAGTGTCCCCAAAGGGAGCCACCTAACATCAGAGTCCCACATTACAACTGTGTCTCCAAAGTCCCATCTTACATCAGTGTCCCCAAAGGGAGCCACCTTACATCAAAGTCCCACTTTACAACTGTGTCTACAAAGTCCCATCTTACATCAGTGTCCCCAAAGGGAGCCACCTAACATCAGAGTCCCACATTACAACTGTGTCTCCAAAGTCCCATCTTACATCAGTGTCCCCAAAGGGAGCCACCTTACATCAGAGTCCCACTTTACAACTGTGTCTACAAAGTCCCATCTTACATCAGTGTCCCCAAAGGGCCCCACGTTACGTTAGAGTCCCACCTTACATCAGTGTCCCACATTACAACTGAAACGGGAGTCACTTTTGGGCGCAGGGTGACCAAGAAAATAATGAACCCCTGAGAATATGATTGGATTACTTCAAATGGGACAGTAACATTTATTAAAAATATCTCTCAAGAATAGGGATGAGCCGAACATTCCCCCCTGTTCGGTTCGCATCAGAACCTGCGAACACACCAAATGTTCCTGTGAACTTTAGAACCCCGTTAAAGTCTATGGGACACGAACGGTTGAAATCTAAAGTGCGAATTTTAAAGGCTAATATGCAAGTTATTGTCCTAAAAAGTGTTTGGGGACCCGGGTCCTGCCCCAGGGGAGTGTTTGGGGACCCGGGTCCTGTCCCAGGGGAGTGTTTGGGGACCCGGGTCCTGTCCCAAGGGAGTGTTTGGGGACCCGGGTCCTGCCCAGGGGAGTGTTTGGGGACCCGGGTCCTGTCCCAGGGGAGTGTTTGGGGACCCGGGTCCTGTCCCAAGGGAGTGTTTGGGGACCTGGGTCCTGCCCCAGGGGGAGTGTTTGGGGACCCGGGTCCTGCCCCAGGGGAGTGTTTGGGGACCCGGGTCCTGTCCCAGGGGAGTGTTTGGGGACCCGGGTCCTGTCCCAGGGGAGTATTTGGGGACCCGGGTCCTGCCCCAGGGGAGTGTTTGGGGACCCGGGTCCTGCCCCAGGGGAGTGTTTGGGGACCCGGGTCCTGCCCCAGGGGAGTGTTTGGGGACCCGGGTCCTGCCCCAGGGGAGTGTTTGGGGACCCGGGTCCTGCCCCAGGGGGAGTGTTTGGGGACCCGGGTCCTGCCCCAGGGGAGTGTTTGGGGACCCGGGTCCTGTCCCAGGGGAGTGTTTGGGGACCCGGGTCCTGTCCCAAGGGAGTGTTTGGGGACCCGGGTCCTGCCCCAGGGGACATGAATCAATGCAAAAAAAAGTTTTTAAAACGGCCGTTTTTTCGGGAGCAGTGATTTTAATAATGCTAAAAGTGAAACAATAAAAGTGAAATATTCCTCATCCCCACAACCCTTGCCCGGTGGTTGTGGGGGTCTGCGGGTGGGGGTCTTATCGTAATCTGGAAGACCCCTTTAACAAAGGGGACCCCCCAGATCCCAGCCCCCCCCCTATGTGAATTGGTAATGGGGTACATTGTACCTCTACCATTTCACAAAGAAAGTGTAAATAATTGTAAAAAAAAACACACACACCGTTGGGAAAGTCCTTTATTAAAAAATAAAAATTCCAGCGGTGGTACTCCACCCTCGGTCTCCGCTCCAACCCTGTCGGTATCCTGCGACGGGTGATCTCCTCTCCGGGGTCCAGCGATGAGAAGATCTCCTCTTCATCCAGGTCCGGGATCCAGTGATGAGATGTCTATCCAGCACACACATCACCTGTCTCACCGGGGACAGCCCAGCGAATGACGCGGCTTCAGCAGTGACAGCTCTTATGTAGGTGAGGGCGGGGCCACCCATCACGTGACCCCGTTCCCCTCTGACGCAGGTTTGCCTTTACATCAGAGGGGGCGGGGTCACCTGTCATGTCACTGGGAAAGCCTGGGCTTTCCCTTGCGTCAGAGGGGTCACGTGATGGGTGGCCCCGCCCTCAACTACTAAGAGCTGTCACTGCTGAAGCCGCGTCATTTGCTGGGCTGTCCCCGGTGAGACAGGTGATGCGTGCGCTGGATGGACATCTCATCGCTGGATCCTGGACCTGGATGAAGAGGAGATCTTCTCATCGCTGGACCCCGGAGAGGAGATCACCCGTCGCAGGATACCGACAGCATTGGATCGGAGACCGAGAGTGGATTACCACCGCTGGAATTATTTTTATTTATTTTTTAAAAAAGGACTTTCCCATTGGTGTGTCTGTTTTTTTTTACAATTGTTACACTTTCTTTGTGAAATGGTAGAGGTACAATGTACCCCATTACCATTCCAGATTCCGATAAACCCCCCGCCCGAAGACCCCCACAACCACCGGGCAAGGGTTTTGGGGATGAGGCCCTTGTCCCCATCAACATGGGGGCATGGTGCTTTTAGGGGTCACAGACCCCCAAAGCATCCTCCCAATGTTGAGGGCATGTGGCCTGGTACAGTTCAGGAGGGGGGGTGCTCTCTTGTCCCCCCATCTTTTCCTGCGGCCGGCCAGGTTACATGCTTGGATAAGGGGTCTGGTGTGGATTTTTGGGGGAACTCCACGCCATTTTTTTTTATTTGGGGTGGAGTTCCCCTTAAAATCCACACCAGACCTGAAGGGTCTGGAATGGATATTTGGGGGGAACCCCACGTCATTTTTTTTTTAATTTGACGTGGGTTCCCCTTAATAGCCATACCAGACCTGAAGGGCCTGGTAATTGAATTTGGGGGGACCCCCACTCATTTTTTTATTTTTATGAATGACTTTTCTCTGTATTGCCAGAGCCGACAATTCATTATAGCCGCGAGTCATTTTTAAATGACTTTTCTTCCTTCAGAAATTACACTTTGTGCAGAGACAGTTCTAAGCATGGGAAACATGCGCTACTTCACAGGCATATTATAGACACCCCCCAGGTACGAAATTTAAAGGAATATTTCACTTTTATTGTTTCACTATTAGCATTATTAAATTCACTGCTCCCGAAAAAACTGCCATTTTTAAAACTTTTTTTGCATTGATACATGTCCCCTGGGGCAGGACCCGGGTCCCCAAACACTTTTTAGGACAATAACTTGCATATTAGCCTTTAAAATGAGCACTTTAGATTTCTCCCATAGACTTTACCAGGGTGTTCCGCGGCTTTTCGAATTTGCCGCGAACACCCCAAATTGTTCGCTGTTCGCCAAACAGGCAATGTTGGAGTCGAACTCAAAGCTCATCCCTACAGAGGATACATCGATGATATTTTTATGGCCAAATGGAGGTATGACTCTTTATTACAGACCCAACCACAGGAGTTTATAGTATACAGAGGCTATATCCAATATATTTGGATGGTACATGGAGTTTGGTATATATTGTATTCTGAGGCCTCGTACACACGATAGGTTAACCAGAGGACAACGGCCTGATGGACCGTTTACATTGGTCAAAACCAATCGTGTGTGGGCCCTATAGGTTATTTAACCACCGGTTAAAAAAAAGCCAACTTGCTTTAAATTTAACCGATGGATTCCTAACCAATAGGTCAAAACCGATCGTTAGTAGCCACAACCATCGGTTAAAAATCCACGCATGCTCAGAATCAAGTCGATGCATGCTTGGAAGCATTGAACTTCGTTTTTTTCAGCACGTCGTGTGTTTTACGTCACCGCGTTCTGGCGTTCTGTTATTTACCCTATGGTGTGTGGGCGCGACGGACCATCAGTCAGCTTCATCGGTTAACCTATGACAACGGTCCTTCAGACCGTTCTCATCGGATGGACTGATCGTGTGTACGAGGCTTTAGTGATTTCTGTGTGTATAGTCGGAGCGTCGGAGCGTCTAACAAACACAACATTTGTTCTTTACATATTTTGGCTATATATATAAAATAATTGAGAAAAGAAATAACCGCTCAAAAGAACCAGAGAGCCAATCTCCTTAAATCCGAACCAAGGGTGCAGGCAATGCAATGAGAATGCAAACTTGAAGAAAAAGAACTGGGACAGCCGCACTCCAAAAAAAGTTCAGTTTTTTATTAAAAATGGATCACAAAATTACATGCCACGGCCAAAAGAATCAGAACAAAAAACTGACGCGTTTCGCACTGTATCTCAGTGCTTATTCATAGCTATGATATTGGCGATTATTTCTGCTTCGGTTGGCGGCCATATTGGTTGTGAAAAGGAAGCTCTCTGAATGTGGTTTGGCCACAGATCAGCATACATGGAGCTATTCCCCTCATCTGTAGAACCATCAACATGGGAGGAGTCACACCCTGGGGGGGGTATAACATGGGAGGAGTCACACCTGGGGGGGGGTATAACATGGGAAGAGTCACACCTGGGGGGTATAGGAGGCGGAAATACCCCCAGTAAGTTAGGTGCCCCATCAGATGACATCTAAGATTTTTAGATTCGGGATCAGGGCCCTCTGATTCCTCCTGTATTGATTTGTACTGTCTGCCCTCATGTTATAAAGTGCTGAGCAAACTGCTGGCACCATTTCAATCCTGTGTAATAATAATAATAATGTAATATGAAGGGAAGATGTGGAGGCCATGTTTAATGTGGGCAGTGTGTAGGGATGAATACAGGAAGTCCCTGAGTTACGAACATCTGACTTGCGAACGACTCCTACTTACAAACGGAAAGCTGCGTGGCCACTTTTTGACGGCGGCACATTCGACTGAACATCGAAAAACAATGTATCTTCCGTTCTGCACAAGCGTGGCCACTTTTCGACGGCGAGTACATTTGACACCTCCCAGTGTTGCCATGGTGACAATGAAGCCACCTTTGAATTTTGGGGCAGTTAACCTGCAGCGGGCTCCAGGGGTCTTACACACCCGGAAAGGTGAGGAAAGTGAAGTGGCCAAAGGAGTGAAAATCAGAGGAATGGGGGAGGGGCAGGTGGGTATAAACCCTCTTTATTTTGCAGCTCCTGTTTTTTTTTTTACATGGTGACTGGTTATTATGGTGCACCATAACAAACAATGAAGGGGTTTAGGATGGAGCGCCGCAAATAAACAAGGAGAAAAGTGTGCAGTGCCCACAAAATGCACAACAGCCAGGCAGCCCAGGAAAGGGGGGGATGGGCGCGCACCCAACGGGAGCCAAACCAGGCCACATGCCTTCAACATGGGGAGCTTATCTCTATATTGATGAGGACAAGGGCCTCTTCCCCACAACCCTGGGCAGTGTATGTGGGGGTCTGTGGGTGTGGGGGATTATTGGAATCTGGAAGCCCCCTTATGATAAACTGATTGACAAAAAATGTTTTGGACTTCATTCACACAGAACGAAAGTACATCAGTTCCTCAGGAGGAAAAGCGCTGCCCATATTTTTATGAATACACCCCTTTGCTTTTTTAAAACATCAGTCATACCCAGAGGTGTATTTAGGTTTTGTGCTGCCCTAGGCCTGACTAAACTTGTGCACCCCCTAATTTAAATATGACACACCCCTTCCTGGCAAGGTCACGCCCCTTTTTGTTTAAGACCCGTCCTAAAAAAATTGAGTGGGGACACTTCTGAGGGCCGGTTGGGGGGGCAATGAATTCAATGAATTCCCTTAATTTGCATAGATTTCCTCTCACTTCCTGTTTGGCTATGGGGTAGGAAGTGAAGGGAAATCTCTGCAATGGGACGGGGATGGTAAAAAATAAACTGACAGGGACTCTTACCCCACCCCCCTTAATCTATCCACAATTAAAAATAAAGTGTAGCCTATAGTTCTACTTTTAGCACAAATTTCTGATAATTTTATGGAGAGGACTAAAAAGATATAACCATGGAAATGGTGTAGCAGAACTCCCCCACGGTTGCAGAATGCCGGCCGCCTGCATACCAGAAGCAGTGCGGCCGCTTTATGGGGGCGCTAGACTAATTTGCCTCTCAGCCCAGTCTGCCCCATAAGACTGCCGCTACACTAACAGTAGTGTTGCTCACGAATATTTGTATTGCGAATATTCGGCTCGAATATGGCATATTCGAGTATTCGCGATATATTTCGAATTTTGCGGTGAATATTCGCAATTCCGAATATTCGCATTTTTTCAATTTTATTTTTAAAACAGATCACATCCTATCGACGTCTAAAAGCATTGCTGGTATGATTAGAGACCCTGGGCCGAGTAGCTGAGGCGATCCTTTTATGTTGCCGAATATAAAAAAAAAAAAATTGCGATTTTTCGCTATTGCGAATGCGAAAATGATTGCGAATTTTCGATAACTGTGGTAGGAGAACTCTGATTGTCTCTGATGCAAAAGGGGGGGGCTTTGTGTATGTGTATGTTATGAATATTTGTATGTTTGATATTATTATTTTTGTAAGAAGGAAAAAATTGCGCATACCTTAAAAAAGGGGAGAATACAGCAGCAACTCAAAAATGTTATACAACATAAATGAATACAAGACAGAAAATGGAGTCGCTCTACAAGAATAAAAAATATGTCTAGTGACAAGACATGTGGGCAAATTATAAAATAAGCAAGCGCAAATAACTTGTGAAATACACAGTGAAACAAATATATAAAGAAATATAGTCCCAATAATAGAAAAATAATCTTTCATAAAAATGTCTTTGATATGTGAAGTGAAAAAAAGTCCAAAGCATGCAGCATGAACGTGTTCAATCTTTAAGGTGTTTGATTGACAAACGGCTGTGACAGATGGATAGAGTAAAGAATCACCACCAATGCAAAACACTTTTTATTTTCTATTGTAAAATATCACCAATATTCTGAGCCAATCAGAGTGCTCCTTCTGCATTTGCCGAATATTCGCAATTATTTTGTATTGTAAAATATCAAGAATATTCTGAGCCAATCAGAGTGCTCCTTCCGCATTTGCCGAATATTCGCAATTATTTTGTATTGTAAAATATCACGAATATTCTGAGCCAATCAGAGTGCTCCTACAGCATTTGCCGAATATTCGCAATTATTTTGTATTGTAAAATATCAAGAATATTCTGAGCCAATCAGAGTGCTCCTTCCGCATTTTCTGAATATTCGCAATTATTTTGTGTTGTAAAATATCAAGAATATTCTGAGCCAATCAGAGTGCTCCTTCCGCATTTTCTGAATATTCGCAATTATTTTGTATTGTAAAATATCACGAATATTCTGAGCCAATCAGAGTGCTCCTTCCGCATTTGCCGAATATTCGCAATTATTTTGTATTGTAAAATATCAAGAATATTCTGAGCCAATCAGAGTGCTCCTTCCGCATTTGCCGAATATTCGCAATTATTTTGTATTGTAAAATATCACGAATATTCTGAGCCAATCAGAGTGCTCCTACCGCAGTTATCGAAAATTCGCAATTATTTTCGCATTCGCAATAGCGAAAATTCGCAATCATTTCATTTCGATAAAATATCACGAATATTCGAATTTAGCGAATATATCTCGAATATTCGACTATATATTCGAGATATATCGCGAAATCGAATATGGCGTATTCTGCTCAACACTAACTAACAGTGTAGCGCAAGCCGGCGGGGACTGCCCCCCTGCAAAGTGCTGCCCTAGGCCTGGGCCTTGTTGGCCTAGGCCAGGATACAGCTCTGGTCATACCAATGTAGTGTGGGCATTTTTGCTTCTCAAATGTTATACAAAAACGTGAAATGAACTTCATTGATTTTAATTTTTCAAGAACATGGTGAGATTTAATGCAAATAACCTACCCATGAACCCTCGGGGCTGAAGTGCATGCTGGGTAGGAGATAAAAGGCCCTGTGGTGGCCATCTTGGGTCTCTTCTGGACGTGTGACCTGCCTACAGGGAGCTGTGAGGAGGTGATCCGGAGAGCGGGGCCTACAAGACTTTGGGGAAGAACATCCAGCAAACCCGTGTCACATCCCTGAGCTGAAGAGACAGAGGGACGGGATCAAGAAGGATCCAGAGACATCTGCGGGTTCCAGACATCCTGTGAAGCTAAGCGGCTTGCTTGTGCTGACTGAAAGCAGGATCCAGGGACAGCCGGAGCGGAGGTTTCCAGTTCTTCCAGGCCCAGTGTGGTGAGCAGGGCAGCAGCCCACAGTTGCTTGACACTGAGATCTCGTACACACGATAGGATCGCCAGAGGAGAACAGTGTGAAGGACCGTTTTCATCGGTCCAAACCGATCATGTGTGGGCCCCATAGGTTATTTAACCTTCGGTCAAAAAAATGAGAACTTGCTTTAAAATTGAACCGATGGACGCATAACAAGGTCAAAACCGATCGTTAGTATGCAAAAGCATTGGTTAAAAATCCACGCATGGTCAGAATCAAGTCGACGCATGCTCGGAAGCATCGAACTTCGTTTTTTTAAGCACGTCGTTGTGTTTTACGTCACCGCGTTCTGACACGATCGTTTTTTTAACTGATGGTGTGTACGCACGACGGACCATCAGTCAGCTTCATCGGTTAACTTAAGACGACAGTCCATCAGACCGTTTTCATCGGATGGACTGATCGTGTGTACGAGGCTTCAGACTCACTACCACAGTGTTGTTGGAACTTGTAGTTCCTCGGAGAAAACTTCATTAAGCTGAACGGAGTTACAAATAGGCCTTAGTTCCACACTGCTTTGGGGACCGATATTGTGAGATTAATAGACAATTATACCGGGAGAAACAATAAGTGTGTCACAGCACTAGTTCAGTTCAATACAGTTACGTGTGTATAGGCCTCAAGCCTAATTTAATTATCAAGGGCCATATTCTAATGCCGGGTACAGACGAGAGGATTGATCCGCGGATACGGTCCGCCGGACCGTATCCGCGGATAAATCCTCTCGAGGATTTCCGCGGATTTGGATCCGATGGAGTGTACTCACCATCGGATCGAAATCCGCGGCGAAATCCCATCGCGATGACGTGTCGCGCCGTCGCCGCGATGCGTCGAATCATTAGGACGCATGCAAGGGAGGAAATCGGACGGATCGATCTGGTGAGTCTGTACAGACCACCGGATCGATCCGCTGAAGCCGATTCCAGCGGATAGATTTCTTAGCATGCTAAGAAATTTTTATCTGCTGGAAATCGGTCGAGGCCGAAAAAAATCCGCGGAAAAAGATCCGCTGGGATGTACACACCAGCGGATCTATCCGCTGGAACTGATCCGCAGATCAATTCCAGCGGATAGATCCTCTCGTGTGTACGGGGCCTTAGAGATCTCCGGCGGCGTAACGTATGTCCTTTACGTTACTCCGCCGCAAGTTTAACTGGCGAGTGCCTGATTCCCAAACCACTTACCTGTAAACTTGCGGCGGCGTATCGTAAAGTCCACCCGCGCAAGCACTCCTAATTCAAATGATCCTGGTAGGGGGCGTGGATCATTTAAATTAGGCGCGCTCCCGCGCCGATCGTAATGCGCATGCTCCGTCGGGTAAATTACCCGACGTGCATTGCGCTAAATGACGTCTCACGGACGTCATTTGTTTTGACGGTAACGTAAATAACGTAAACGTCCATCGCCATTCACGGACGACTTACGCAAACAACGTTAAATTTTCAAATTTCGACGCGGGAACGACGGCCATACACAACATTGAGTACGCCACCTAGGGGGCATGTTTATCTTTACGCCGCGTATCGCTTACGGAAACGACGTAAAATCACTACACGGGCAAGCGTACGTTAGAGAATCGGCGTGACTAGTCATTTGCATATTCTACGCTGACCGCAAAGGAAACGCCACCTAGCGTTCAGCGTAGATATTGCAGCCTAAGATACAACGGCGCAGGCCGTCGTATCTTAGGCATGTTTAAGTGTATCTCAGTTTGAGAATACACTTAAACATAGGACGGCCTTAGAATCGGAGTTACGTCGGCGTATTTGCTGATACGCCGGCGTAAATTCTTTGAGAATATGGCCCCAAGTGACTGCTGCTGGAAGTATATTCCCAGGAAGGAGTGCACAGATACCAGGTGAAATTTCAGCTTGTAGCACTGCGTCGCTTTAACTGACAATTGCGCGGTCGTGCGACGTGGCTCCCAAACAAAATTGACGTCCTTTTTTCCCCACAAATAGAGCTTTCCTTTGGTGGTATTTGATCGCCTCTGCGGTTTTTATTTTTTGCGCTATAAACAAAAATAGAGCGACAATTTTGAAAAAAACTTTTTTTTCTCAGTCTAGGCGATACGTATTCTTCTACATATTTTTGCTAAAAAAAATAAAATAAACAAAATCGCAAGAAGCGTCTGATTTGCGCAAAAGTTATTGCGCTTACAAAATAGGGGACAGAATTATTATTATTTTTTATTATTTTTTTTTACTACTAATTGCGGTGATCAGCATTTTTTTCGTGACTGCGACATTATGGCGGACACATCGGACACTTTTGACACATTTTTGGCGCCATTCACATTTATACTGCGATCAGTGCTATAAATATGCACTAATTACTGTATAAATGTGACTGGCAGGGAAGGGGTTAACACTAGGGGGTGAGGAAGGGGTTAAATGTGTACCCTGAATTGTGTTCTAACTGTGGGGGAAGGGGCGGTGACTGGGGGAGGTGACTGATCTATGTCCCTATGTACAAGTGACACAGATCGGTCTCCTCCCTTCCCTTGACAGGACGTGGAGCTCTGTGTTTACACCCCATCATTACACACAGAGCTCCACGTCTTGTCCCTGTAGCCGCCGATCCCGAGTGTCTGCCGGACATCACGGCCGCCAGGCACTTGCATCGGCATTTCAGCGATGCGGCGTGCACGCGCGCGCCCGCGTAAAAACACGGCCAGTTAGAGATTCAGAACCACCCTGCGGCCGTATAAAGTCGTACGGCCGTCAGGTAGTGGTTAAAGTGCACCAATGTATCTACAATAGACTTCACCACTGAGGAACTATATCTGGAGTTATCTGGGCCAGGCCTAATTGAGATTACTGTACTTAAAGGAATTGCCCACTAGGGGGAGCTCGCAAACATAGACTACGTATAGCTACTTGCAGATTTGATAACATTAACACTTTAGTTTTGCTCTTATTGACTCTTGTAAGGGCCCTTGCAGAGTCAGCTATATAGATATATATATTTGTAAATTGCTGTTTGCTCTTTTATCTTTTTACATGCCAAGTAAAGTTACCCTTGGTTTACTATATTGATTGTGTGGAGTGTGTTTGCTCCTGAGGACTGCATGCAGAAGAAGGTAACAACATGTCATTGTGTATTTTACATGTGGTATTGTGGTCCTAGCAACACGTGGGGCTCACAATACATCTGCATTTACCTGTTGTGTCAAGGGAGGGTTCGAGCCACTTGAAGGGGTTGATAGGTCAGAGAGTAGACCCAAAACTAATCAGCAGCTCCTGCAGGAGTACCGCTACACCAAGATGAAATATATATCTTTCCAATGTCTTCTGAGTTTTTCTTGTTTATAAAAACGTATCTTTGTAGGACAATCCTGACCATAGGAAGCCTTGTGTGTCCCAATAAAATGGTGGATGTGTTCCATCGGTATTACAAAGTTCTTGTGGAATGTGATGAGGAAATAACAACCTCTGACCCCGGGGAAGGTTCTGGAAGTTTATTTAGAAGAGAAGAGTTACAAAGTAAAGATTAGAAAGTAGAGAGATGAAGGTGTGCGGAGATCCTTAGACATGGCAGGTGGACCAAGGACCCGACCTCTTCATCCAACGGGAGGCTTTTACCCCCCAATCCTGGACAGTTGTCATGGAGGATCGTCCCAAACATCAACATTTTACAGATGGAATCATTCACTGAAGAATTTGTACAAGCAGCACATCATTCATTACAAGAGACATTAATTTCTGTTATCTCTGAACACCTTATCAGCTTGTCCCACCTCCAGACCCCCAAATCCCTCATTGTAGAAGAAGGAGACCAAGGCCCGGTTTCACATACATTGGCGCATATTAATGCCGGCGTAGCGTATCTTTTTTAGGCTACGCCGGCATAGCGCCAAGCACAGTATTCACAAAGCACTCGCCCCCAAATCTACGCTGGGTTTCCTCGGCGTAAGCCGGCGTAGGTGGAAGTGGGTCGTGAGCCATGCTAATGAGGCGTGACCCCATGTAAATGATGTACTGAGCGTCATAAAGATACGAATAACATACGGCGCATGCGCCGTCCCGTGGACGCAACCCAGTACGCATGCGCAGAATCACGTCGAAACTACTCCCTAAGATACGTCGAATCACTGCCTACGACGTGAACGTAACCTACGCCCAGCCTTAAAACGTACTACAACGTAAACAACGTAAAATACGACGTCCATACCTTTGCATGAGTTGCGCCTCATAGATGGGGAATAACTATACGCAGGACGTAAGCCTTACGCAAACCGCGTATATTATGCGCCGGGCGCAACTACGTTCGTGAATCGACGTATCTCCCTCATTTGCATATTTGCAATGAGGCGGCCAGCGTAAATATGCGCCCACGATACGCCGACGTAGGAAAGTTACGTCGGTCGGAAGAAGCCTATTTTCAGGCGTATCTAGTTCTGTGGGCACGGCGCACAAATACGACGGCGCATAGTTACACTTACTGGGAGTATCTCGAGATACGTCGGCTTAAGTGCTTTGTGAATCCGGGCCTAACTGTCTCTATGTTCCCCAACAAGACCTTCCAAGGATCCGGAGAACAACAATTTCCTCTAATAACATCTTTCTGTAAAGTCATTCTAGACAGAGAACCTGTTATTATAGAAAGAACCTCACATTAGCATATAAGCACTTAGGGCCAGATCCAGAAAGAAATACATTGGCGCAGCATATCAGAGATACACTACGCCGCCGTACCTTACCTGGCGCATTTTCGAATCCTCAGCGAGTTTGCGCCGTAAGTTACGGCAGCGTAGTGTATTTCTGGCGGTGTATTTCAAACTGGGCGGGTTGGGGGCGGGTTTCATTTAAATGAAGCGCGTCCCCGCGCCGAATGAAATGCGCATGCGTCGTTCCTAAATTTCCCGCCGTGCATTGCGCTAAATGACGTAGCAACGACGTCATTTTTTGAACTTAGACGTGAGTTACGTCCATCCCTATTCACGGACGACTTGCGCAAAAAAAAAATTCAAATTTTGACGCGGGAACGACGGCCATACTTAACGTGGCAATTCTATGTATACGCCGAAAAATACCAGCTTTAACTATACGCCAGAAAAAGCCGACTACAGACGACGTTAGAAAATGCGACGGCCGTGCGTACGTTCGTGGATCGTCGTAAATCGCTAATTTGCATACCCGTCGCGGAAAACGACACCCAGCGGACGCCGAAGTATTGCATCTTAGATCCGAAGGCGTACGAAGACGTACACCTGTCGGATCTTACCCAGAAGCCGTCGTATCTTGTTTTGAGGATTCAAAACAACGATACGACGTGGGAAATTTGAAAGTACGCTGGCGTATCAGTAGATACGTCGGCGTACTTCGTCTGTGGATCTGCCCCTTAGTCATGTCATTTCATCATTAGGAAATCATATAATATTTTTTTTATAAGTAATAGTAATTTTAATGTTTATTTTTAATAATTATAATATGTTTTATAATAATTGTAATTAATAATTATTTATCTTTATCAGATGACTAGGGCCATAGAGGAAATGGAAGGATTGCCTCGGCTCCATAGGGATCATAGAGGTGTCTAAACAAAGCCTATTGTTCTAGTTTTGGATGGGGTGGGGGAGGATTAGAACCCCCGGTCAGGTTCTTACTGCTATATGGGGCTCCATTAGAGATATTTCTTCCTCACTTCCTGTCCTGGTGACAACATCTTATCAGGCAGGAAATGAAGGAAGATCTATAACAGGGACACCGACAGAAATAAAACTCTGACAGGGGTTCGAGCCTTCCCCTATGCTACTAAAGAAAAAAAAAATTCTGTCCGTGTTCTGTTGGAGAGTTCACTTCCTGTCTGTTTAAATGTTGTCATCAGGACAGGAAGTGAGAGGAAATCTCTCTAATGGAGCCCCAGAAATCAGTAAAAACATGACAGGTGTTCTAATACTTCCCCACACCATGCAAATGTGAAAATAAAACACATTTCATCTATAGACACACTATAAAGGTGAAGGCTCCAGAGCTGTCATCCCAATCCTAATATGCTACCTAGAGTGTGACTGACCCAGAACAAGCATGCAGCCAGTGAAGTCTGAACACTCTGCCCTCCTCCATGCTTGTTCCTGGTCAGTGACACATTAGGTAGTGAAGTGAGGTTTAGGATGAAGATGACGGCCCCAGAACCTACAGCTTTATACATAAATCAGTAAAAAAAAATCGTATCCATTTGCTGAGTATTACACCAATCAGATTCTTCACCCTGTGATGTCACCAGTCTCTGGGCAGATTTTTCACATTCTCCCAGATATCTTTATATCACCTCCATATACATATACCGCAGCATGGAGGGGCTCAGTGAAGGTGGTGGTGAAGGTGTGGAGATGTCGGAACGGATCACACAGATCATAAAAGGAGATCCGCCCGGCCTCATAATCCAGATCTATCCTGACTCTCTTACTGGGGACACCGACGGTTAATGGGATGTGATTACTGTCATGTTGTGCCGAGTAATAATTACCACTCCCCTCCAACACCCAGGACTTCTTATTATACCCAATCCTTATCTGATCCCCTCTCCTGTCTATACTGGGGTAACACATCCCAACTTTCCAGTACGATGACTCTCTGAAATCCACTTCCCAGTAATGTCTCCCTGAGGAGAACCTCTGAATGCTCATCACCTGATCATCAAGAAATCTCTCTGGTGTGTCTGGGTGATCCTGCATGTGTCCTGAATAGGATGCAGTTTTCCTGTCATCTGATATGTATAAACATTTACCAGCTGTCCGCTCATCCAGTAATATGTCTGTAACCCCCGATGTTTGCTGTACACCCCCAATATTTGGTCCTCCAGCCTGGCGGTGTGAGTGTTGTGTGGTGAGGGAGGGGCGAGAGTGTGGCCTGGACGGTTGTATGGTGGGGGTAAGTTGGGGACGTGGACTGGATGGTTGAATGGTGGGGGAGGGTTGGGTGTGGGGCCTGGATGGTTGAATAGTGGGGGAGGCCTGGGGTTGGGGACGTCTCCTGGATGGTTGTATGGTAGGGGTGTGTTGGGTGCATCTCCTGGATGGTTCAGCATTGGTGTGACCTTTGCCCCCTGTAGTAGAGTGTGGATAGACATGTGTGCCTGTATATTTCTCAACATTTACCCCAGACATGATATCAGATAAACCTGTGTGTAATGTGTGTGAGATCCCCGCCACATCCAGATCCCCTCCATCATGGAGGAGGTTATCACGTCTCTCTCTGTCCTCATCATCTCCATCCTCAGAATCAAACGAGTCACCTGTGTCCAATTCCTCATGATCTTCATCCTCAGTATCACACAAGTCACCTGTGTCTGATTCCTGGAGGACAGTCAGTGGATCCTTTATGTTACACAGCTCCTTAATGTAATATATCTTACTGTACAATTCATCTTTCTTTACTTCCAGCTCACGAATAATATCCAGTATGGCGATAGAGATCCGCTCTGCCTGCCCGGAGATCTCCCTCAGGACTCTCTTCTCCAGGTCTTCCAGACGTCTCCTGAGGTCTCTGAGCAGGACAGTGACTCTCTCTGTTTCATCATCTGCTTTTCCTTGTACTTTCCTCCTGCGTTCCTCCAGACTCTGGACTCTTTTCACCGTCTCCTCTCTCTCTGTCATCAGCTTCCTCAGAACCTTTTGCAGTTTCTTCTTCTTCTTCTCAGAGGCCTCATCCAGAGTCTCCACCTGGTGTCCCCGATGTTCTCCATCCAGCCTGCAGGACATACAGATACAGGAGGAGTCCTCAGTGCAGTAATACTCCAGGATCTTCTTATGGACGGAGCATTTCCTGTTCTCCAGGGAAGTGGTGGGGTCACATAAGACGTGTTCTGGTGACTTGCTGTGGACTCTCAGGTGATTGTCACACAGAGAAGCTTCACAATGCAGACAGGATATGACAGCAGGTACAGAAGTGTGAATACAGTAAGTACAGAAGACCCCGGACTCCTCCTGATCTGGATGGGAGGACTGGAAATTCTCCACTATGTTACGTAGTTTCAGATTCCTCTGAAGGACGGGACGGTTCTTGAAGCTTTGTTTACATTCAGGACAGGAATAACCCCCAGACCCCATCTGTGTATCCAACGCACGACCAATACAGTCCCGGCAGAAGTTGTGTCCACATTTCAGGGTCACAGGATTCCTATAAAAGTCCAGACAGACGGAACATTCCAGCTCCTTCCTCAGATCAGCAGACGCCATCGCTGAGAGCAGAAGAGGGAAATGAAAGTAACGTTTCTGACACTCCGTAACCAGTGTAAACAGTTCTCTACATTCTTACACAGGGTGGGGCTGAGACACGTAGTCATAGCAATTCTATTTTGTATGTTATGCTTCTGTATTGCGCTCATTGTGCACACGGCCAGATCTGTTGTTAGATGTCACACCCCCCCGAAAACATATCAAAATTAGATTTTGCGGTAAAAATAAACTAAAATTATTATTAATGAACACAAAACGTACAAAACTCCTGCTAAATCTAAGGCCTAGTACACACGAGAGGATTTATCCACGGATACGGTCCAGCGGATGAGGATTTCAGCGGATTTGGATCCGATGGAGTGTACTCACCATAGGATCGAAATCCGCGCCGAAATCCCATCGCGATGACGTGGCGACGTGCACGACGCGGTCATATAAGGAATTCCATGCATGCGTCGAATCATTACGACACATGCGGGGGATCCATTCGGACGGATTGATCCGGTGAGTCTGTACAGACCAGCGGATCAATCCGTTGGGATGGATTCAAGCGGATAGATTTGAAAGCATGTCTTCAAATTTTTATCCGCTTGAAATCCATCCCAGGGGATAAAAATCCGCGGAAACAGATCCGCTGGATTGTACACACCAGGGGATCTATCTGCTGGAGCCGCTCCGCGGATCAATTCCAGCGGATGGATCCTCTCGTGTGTACGGGGCCTAAGGCCTCGTACACACGACCGAGAATCTCGTCGTAAAAGAAACGTTGTTTTCCTCGATGTAACGGCTACCCGGGCTAGTGAGAGGGTCTCAGCCGTTGGAGACGTCCTTTTCCCTGGCAAGCTGCGATATGCAGGTACCGCCGGTATATCCCATCGAACGCCCTTTCAAGAAACGAGACGGGCTACGTTTGCAGAGTCAAACAGGACTGACTTTTTAATGGTTCACTCTGAGATTTTATACAGTATTCAAGGCACATGAACAATCAAACTGTCCCCACCCACACATCACACCGTGGGGAAGCTTCAATCACCTTCTTTGAGCTAATTATAAACATTTCTTCATTACCAGAACTCAAACACAATGATCTCCTTGAATCAATCAGTCTCTAGACGTTCCGGCACCGAGATCTACTTAACATGACCTGGCCGGGCACATTCCTTTCTCAATAGAATTCAATTAACCTTTAGAACAATATACACTCACCGATCATCACGTTAGCATACACCTGGCACCTACACAAAGGAGAGTCCATTAGCTATGCAAAGAGAATATTAGCATTCAGCAGTGAAAAAAGTCACTCTACAATTAACCCTTTGAGCTCAGAATAGTTCATAGGTCCGTTACACTCGACGAGGTTCTTGTCAGGCTTGTCGAGAATCTTGACAGGCTTTCTTTGCATACACACCGTCAAGACAAAACCTCGTCGTTCTCAAACGCGGTGACTCACAACACGTACGACGGCACCATAAAGGGGAAGTTCCATTCCACTGGCGCCACCCTTGGGGCTGCTTTTGCTAATCTCGTGTTACCGCGTGTTAAGAAAAAGTTTGGTGAGAGACGATTCGCGCTTTTCAGTCTGTTACAGCGCAACGAATGTGCTATCTCCATTACGAACGCTAATTTTACGAAGGTGCGCTCCCGTCTCATACTTTATTCTGAGCATGCGCGGGTTTCTAAGCATACACACGAACGTATTTTTCATCGTAAACCAGCCCGACGAGAAATCCGCCGAGAAAATTGAGACTCCCGACGAGAAAAAAGAGAGCTGGTTCTCTTTTCTCTCGTTGAGATCCATGACAGTTTTCTCGACGAAAAACATACAAACGACCGTTTTTATCGGCAAAAAAGCTCTCCCGTCAGTTTTCTTGATGGTTTTTGCCGAGAAAAAACGGTCGTGTGTACGAGGCTTAAGAGATAAAACGGTATTGAGTGAATACATAAAGCTCTGCGTGCAAATGAGGTATTGGGGCTCAATTACGTGGGTGCTGTGGCCTGTACAGTGTGAATAGGTGGGTTGTTTATGTAGCTGGAGCCACCTGGAGATGTGTGTAGGCAGCCCATGTTATGGGAACACAGCCATAGGTTAGGGTGACCAGACATTCCCGGTTTCCGAGGACAGTCCTCAGACTGAGGACCCCAGACTAATAGGTAGATTCAGTAAGAGTTAGGCCGGCGTATCAGTAGATAAGCCGACCTAACTCAGAATCTACGCCGACTTATGTTTACGTGTATTCTCAAACAGAGATAGGCCTCGTACACACGGACGGACTGTCCGATGAAAACGGTCCGCCGGACCGTTTTCACCGGACATGTCCGCTGCCGGATTTCTGTCTGATGGTTGTACACACGATCAAACAGAAATCCACGCGGACACGATACGCGGCGTCGTCGCCGCGATGATGACGCGGCGACGTGCGCGGCCCTGGAAGGTCAATGCTTCCACGCATGCGTTGAATCACTTCGATGCATGCGAGGGCTTTCGGCCGAGTGGACATGTCCGGTGAGTCGTGCAGACGACCGAACATGTCCGACGGACAGGCTTCCAGCGGACATGTTTCTTAGCATGCTAAGAAACATTCGTCCGCTGGAAACCTGTCCCATCCACCGGAAAATTGTCCGGTCGGCCGTACAGACGACCGAACATGTCCGCGGTAACTGGTCTGCGGACCAGCTTCAGCGGACATGTTCGGTCGCGTGTACGGGGCCTTACACTTAAACATATCTAAGATAGGACGGCTTGCGCCGTCCTATCTTAGATTGCAATATTTCGGATGGCCGCTAGGTGGCGCTTCCATTGCGGTCGGCATAGAATATGTAAATTAGTAGATACGCCGATTCACGAAACGTACGCCCGGCCGCCGCAGTACATTTACGCCGTTTCCGTAAGCCATTATCAGGCCTAAAGTTATTCCATCTATTAGATGGAATAGCAATGTTTAAGTATGGCCGCCGTCCCCGCTTCGAGATTCTAAATGTTTACGTCGTTTGCGTAAGTCGTCCGCGAATAGCGATTTACGTCGTTTACATCCACGTCTAAATCAATAGGCCCGTACGGCGTACTTAGCCGCAATGCACACTGGGAAATGTAGGCGCCCGGCGCATGCGCAGTACCAAGAAAAACTTCAAAAACGTAAGATCAAGCCTGATTAACATAAAACACGCCCCCCTTACACACATTTGAATTCGGCGCCCTTACGCCTGCCCGCTTTAGGCTACGCCGCCGTAACTTAGCAGGCAAGTACATTGTGAATCATGTACTTGCCTATCTAACTTACGGCGGCGTAGCCTAAACACGCTAAGCTACGCCGCCGTAACTTTGCACCATTCTACCTGAATCTACCTATAAGTCTGCCCCCTGATTGGATTTGAACAGGGACGGGGGCAATTTCAAAGACAGTCAGTGCAGAATAAAATAAAAATCCAAATTACACCCCCCCTCCCTGCTCCGCCGCTCCTACTAGCTTAGGGGGGTAATTTTTTTCCATTATCTGTGCCCCTTTCTGATGATCATGTGCTGGTGGCATGTTCTTCTGTCTTGGCTCAAGTCCCGGCCAGCCGCCTGACTGTTTATCTCCTTGTCTTCCCTGGCTGATTGATCTTCCTCCGCACCCCACCCAGTAGGACCGGAGAGTAATGCCGCGTACACACGACCAGTTTTCCCGTCGGGGAAAATTGCCTTGACAGCTTTTGGCCAGGAAAACTGGCCGTGTGTACGCTCCATCGCAGTTTTCCCGACAGGATACTGCCACGAATCGCGGCGGGAAAAATGA
The DNA here is from genome assembly GCF_905171775.1 of Rana temporaria. NCBI lineage: Eukaryota > Metazoa > Chordata > Amphibia > Anura > Ranidae > Rana > Rana temporaria. The sequence goes on along the minus strand of NC_053489.1, from coordinate 1,691,980 downwards.
GAACATGTTCTCTATTTTCCTGCCGTGATTCCCGGCGGTCTTTTTAACCACTTAACCCCTTCCCGACCGCCGCATGTACATATACGTCGGCAGAATGGCACGGACAGGCACATTGGCATACCTGTACGTCCCTGCCTAGACGTGGGTCGGGGGTCCGATCGGGACCCCCCCCGCTACATGCGGCGGTCGGATACCCTTGGGGAGCGATCCGGGACGACGGCGCGGCTATTTGTTTATAGCCGCACCGTCGCAATCGCTCCCCGGAGCTGAAGAACGGGGAGAGTCGTATGTAAACACAGCTTCCCCGTGCTTCACTTATATAGGGAGACTCGATCGATGATGTCATTCCTACAGCCACACCCCCCTACAGTTGTAAACACACACTAGGTGATCCCTAAATGTTACAGCGCCCCCTTGTGGTTAACTCCCAAACTGCAGCTGTCATTTTCACAATAAACAATGCAATTTAAATGCATTTTTTGCTGTGAAAATGACAATGGTACCAAAAATGTGTCAAAATTGTCCGAAGTGTCCGCCATAATGTCGCAGTCACGAAAAAAAATCGCTGATCGCCGCCATTAGTAGTAAAAAAAAAAAAAATTTATAAAAATGCAATAAAACTATCCCCTATTTTGTAAACGCTATGAATTTTGCGCAAACCAATCGATAAACACTTTTTGCGATTTTTTTTACCAAAAATAGGTAGAAGAATACGTATCGCCCTAAACTGAGGGGAAAAAAATTGTATATATATTTTTGGGGGATATTTATTATAGCAAAAAGTAAAAAATATTGAATTTTTTTCAAAATTGTCGCTCTATTTTTGTTTATAGCGCAAAAAAAATAAAAACCGCAGAGGTGATCAAATACCACCAAAAGAAAGCTCTATTTGTGGGGAAAAAAGGACGCCAATTTTGTTTGGGAGCCACGTCGCACGACCGCGCAATTGTCTGTTAAAGCGACGCGGTCCCAAACTGTAAAAACACCTTGGGTCTTTAGGCAGCAATATGGTCCGGGGCTTAAGTGGTTAAGGACTGCCTAACGCCGATATACGTCGTACAGGTACGTTGCCCTTTAAGTGCCCAGCCATGGGTCGCACTCGCGACCCGATCCGAAGCTTTGGGACCGCGCCTGCGGGACCCGCAGACCCGATCGCCGCCGGTGTCCCGCGATCGGGTCACAGGAGCTGAAGAACGGGGAGAGGTGAGTGTAAACACAACTTCCCCGTTCTTCTGTGTGGCAGTGACACTGATCGTCTGTTCCCTGTTATAGGGAACGACGATCAGTGACGTCACATGCACAGCCACGCCCCCCAACAGTAAGAATCACTCCCTTAGAACACACTTAACCCCTTAAGCGCCCCCTAGTGGTTAACCCCTTCACTGCCAGTGTCATTTTCACAGTAATCAGTGCATTTTTATAGCACTGATCGCTGTATAAATGACACTGGTCCCAAAAATGTGTCAAAATTGTCCGATGTGTCCACCGTAATGTCGCAGTCATGAAAAAAATCGCTGATCGCCGCCATTAGTAGTAAAAACAAAAAAATATTAATAAAAATGCAATAAAACTACAGTATCCCCTATTTTGTAAACGCTATAACTTTTGCGCAAACCAATCAATAAATGCTTATGTAGCGCCCCCTTACTTTCAGTATGGGCACTACGCTAAAGTTAGTGGGGAATGGGAGAGTTATTTTGCTCCCATTCACAATTTGACAAATTGGGGCTGGTGTCCTTTCAGAACTGTCCTGTGGGTCAGTCTGCGTTCCAGGGGTGCGATCCCACCCCTGGGCGACAGTTGGCGCTAGAGGGGTTCTGATAGAGCCGCTTTTCCCCAGCAGCCAATTAGAGGAGTTTTTCCCTCGCTGGGCATGCTGGGAGGGGTATATCTGTGACAGACGCCATTGATTTGTGTTCTTCTTAGTGGCGTCCCGGGTTCCAGGTGCGGCATCCACCTTCAGGGTGCGTGCATCCATGGACCCCGCCGGTGCGGCCCACCTGGCCAAATTTGCAGGCTACACAGAACCTCATCCAGAGGTAAAAGGGTACCCCAGTGACTTACTGGGTTCCCAGTTCTATTGAGAGGATCCCAGGCTGGGTGCCGTTGGATTGGGGGGGTCGGCTTGAGGGGAACCCGGAGGCAGGTGGTCCAACATGGCTTGAGCGAACCAATCGGGGATCTGGTGACCGGAATGCTGACAGGTACTCTTTGCTGTCATCCGGTGACCTATTCTAATACCTACTGGGAGGATTCCCTCCAATCATCCATCTAGTTCACCTAAAGTGATCGGCCTGTGGCAGAGGCCCTAGAGCCGGGTCTGTGAGAGAGATCTGTTCCTCCCAGCAAAGCCTAAGTGACACTTTGGCTGCCAGGCTTGTGAGAGGGGTCTGTCCGGGGGCACTTTACCCACTCTGTCCGGGGGCACTTCACCCACTCTGTCCGGGGGCACTTTACCCACTCTGTCCGGGGGCACTTCACCCGCTCTGTCCGGGGGCACTTCACCCGCTCTGTCCGGGGGCACTTCACCCACTCTGTCCGGGGGCACTTCACCCACTCTGTCCGGGGGCACTTTACCCACTCTGTCCGGGGGCACTTCACCCGCTCTGTCCGGGGGCACTTCACCCGCTCTGTCCGGGGGCACTTCACCCGCTCTGTCCGGGGGCACTTCACCCGCTGTGTCCGGGGGCACTTCACCCGCTCTGTCCCGGGGGCACTTCACCCGCTCTGTCCGGGGGCACTTCACCCGCTGTGTCCGGGGGCACTTCACCCTCTCTGTCCGGGGGCACTTCACCCGCTCTGGCTAGAGTGGCGACAAATCACAATCTGATACTACTGAGAGCAGGACTGCTGTGTTCATATCCAGGCCTGACACTGCAAGTTTCCTCTTTTCTTCCTATTTGTTATTGGCCTGGAAATAAAGCATTGGAAACCCTTTATTCACTGTCTGGACCTTCGCTCACTATCCTGCTTCTCCAATTGCACCCCTAGACCATATCAAGGTAACTTAATACGCCCATCCCAACAACAAATCAGCGGCTCCTGCGGGGGTAGCGCTACAATTGTTTTTACCCCCCTAGTGTGGTCATCAATTACCTGGGCACTGTAAACCTGCATATACCTGTGCTGGGATGATGTGCCTCTGGTTGTGACCAGCTGACTACCCTCTGCTGCTTACTAACACCAGAGCTCCACCCGCGCCTTCCGCAACTATCACACCTGCCCCACTCTATTGCTGTTATCAGCATTGGTCAGATAGTGGATTATTTTACCCCCCCCCCCCCACACACAACCCCCCTCCCTTCCTTCTTCCCCTCCTTCCCCCACTCTCCCTTCCCCCTCCCCCTCTTTCCCCCCCGTCCCCCTCTTCTCATCTCCCCTCCCTTCCCCCCTCCCTTCCCTTTTACCCCCCCCCAACTCCTTCCCTCCCCCTCCCCCTTCCCTCACTGTGTCCCTTCCTCTCCCTATCACCCCCCCAGCCTTCTCCCATTCCTCCCCCTTTTCCCCCTCCGTCCCCCTCTTCTCATCTCCCCTCCCTTCCCTATTACCCCCCCCCACTCCTTTCCTTTCCTCCCCTCCCCCTCCCCATCCCTCACCCTACCCCCCCACCCACACACAACCCCCCCTCCCTTCTTCCCCTCCTTCCCCCACTCTCCCTCCCCCTCTTTCCCCCCGTCCCCCTCTTCTCATCTCCCCTCCCTTGCCTTTTACCCCCCGACTCCTTCCCCCCTCTCCTTTCCTCCCCCCTTCCCCTTCCCTCCCGGTGTCCCTTCCTCTCCCTAACCCCCCCCCCCCCCAGCCTTCTCCCATTCCTCCCCCTTTTCCCCCCTCCGTCCCCCTCTTCTCATCTCCCCTCCCTTCCCTTTTACCCCCCCCCCACTCCTTTCCTTTCCTTCCCTCCCCTTTCCCATCCCTCACCCTACCCCCCCACCCACACACAACCCCCCCTCCCTTCTTCCCCTCCTTCCTCCACTCTCCCTTCCCCCTCCCCCTCTTTCCCCCCCATCCCCCTCTTCTCATCTCCCCTCCCTTCCCTTTTACCCCCCCCCCACTCCTTCCCCCCTCTCCTTTCCTCCCCCTTCCCATCCCTCACTGTGTCCCTTCCTCTCCCTATCACCCCCCCAGCCTTCTCCCATTCCCCCCTTTCCCTCCCTGCATTCTTCCCCTCCTTCCTCCACTCTCCCTTCCCCCTCTGTTCTCATCTCCCCTCCTTTCCCTTTTACCCCCCCCCACTCCTTTACTCCCATCCCCTCCTCCCCCTCCCCTTTAACATCCCTCACCCTACCCCCTCCCCCCCCCCCCACACACAACCCACTCCCTCACTACCCTCTCCCCTCTCTAACCCCCCCCCCCCTATTCCTCCTCCCTGTTTGTCTCCATTCACGCGGTGTCCCGTCTTCTATAAAGTAACATGAATTATTGTGCTTTTTCTAAAAAAAAAAATACCATTATTATTATTCTACCAGAAAACAAACTTTTTTTCCCCCGCTTTCGCCGTGGGGGGGTTATTTGGCGAGCCCCATGGTGGTCCTCGGCCCCCTAGTGGTAAGCAGGCCTGTACTAACCCACACAATTGATCTCTTGCAATTTATCAACGTTGTTTTTTTTATTATTCTGACCTTGTTTTTACCTGTCATGATATGATCTTATTCATTATACAGATTACCTCCTGAAGAAGCCGTCTCTCCACGAAACCCGTAGAGGTCTCCTCTGATCTTTCCTCACAACAACAGATGCTATACGGTTCTCCGGTAATGATATACTGCTGTAATCAGCGTGAGGTTGATTTATATGGTCTTGTTTTTAAAACTTTGTATTATTTTATGTATAATAAATGAATTTTTTACTGTATCTATCTGTTGTCATCAGTGCCGAGAAAGTCCATATAAAAAACGTATTTAGTCCCGGCGGGTAGGCACTGCTGTCTGGAGCGACTCAATAACGGTGACAACGGTTTGATGACCTGTAGACACCGGTAGCATCTGCAATGATGAGCAGGTAGGGGAGGCTTCCTGAAGAGAGGTGGACGTGGTCCTTGCACTGTCCCTACTGCTCTGGAGCCTTTCCCGACCTCTAAGCACTGTCCCTGTCAGACAGGGATCCTGTCGCTACACAAGCCACTCCCATCAAGCACGCCAATTACTTAAATAGACCCTGCCTGACCCAAAATGGCCACTGAAGTCACATGGGGTGCCAGCGTCCAATCAGACAGATTTTCTCCCTGTGACTGCAGGAAGTCACAGAGAAACCAAGTTCCTCATAACTACCTTCCAATGCTGCATTGATACTTCAAGTGGGAACCACAACAGATATATATATACTGATATCACACATCATACGATATTTGGGGGTTTATCTTCAGGCATAAAATCATTTATGTGTTGTGTTTTGCTCTTTACAAAAAAAAAAGTAATAAAGTTGATTTAAAACAAAAACAAAACAATAAATCTTCATTCGCAGCCATTGTTTGTATGTTACAATAAAGTTGAATAAAAAAAAAAACTTGGAGTGGAGGCCACGTGTTTCCTTTCAAAATTGGAGCTTCAGTTGCAGCCACACCCCCTCTAATACAAGGAGGAAACTCCGCCCGCCTTGGTACTGAGGCCCCGCCCTCCTCACGTACCACGCGTCGCTGTGCCCACACCACGCAGTCTTTTCACGCCGCTCCTCCTCTTCTAAACTGACGCCCACTTCTCCGCCCCTCACTACAGAAAGCCCCGCCTCTTCACCTGACACGGAAGATGTAGATGAGAAGTTCTCGTTGTGCTGGCTCCGCCCATTCCGGTTCTGGTTGCTGTGGAGACGATGAGGGGTACATATAGCGGAGATGACGGGCGGAGAAGGGTGAGTGTTCCCTGAGTCACGTGATCACCGGAGAGAGAGAATTCTGTACAGGAGGGGATGATTTCTTCTTCCCACAGGAGGGCGCCATTCCTCCTCATCCTCCTCATCCTATATATAGTGATAGGTCTTCATTATGTACAAAACTTCCCACCCACAGGAATCAGATCCCCCCCAGATACCAGATCCCCCCCAGATCCCCCTCACCGTCCCCTCAGATCCCCCTCACCGTCCCCTCAGATCCCCCTCACCGTCCCCTCAGATCCCCCTCACCGTCCCCTCAGATCCCCCCTCACCGTCCCCTCAGATCCCTCCTCACCGTCCCCTCAGATCCCCCTCACCGTCCCCTCAGATCCCTCCTCACCGTCCCCTCAGATCCCTCCTCACCGTCCCCTCAGATCCCCCCTCACCGTCCCCTCAGATCCCTCCTCACCGTCCCCTCAGATCCCCCTCACCGTCCCCTCAGATCACCGTCCCCTCAGATCCCTCCTCACCGTCCCCTCAGATCCCCCTCACCGTCCCCTCAGATCACCGTCCCCTCAGATCCCCCTCACCGTCCCCTCAGATCCCCCTCACCGTCCCCTCAGATCCCCCCTCACCGTCCCCTCAGATCCCCCCTCACCGTCCCCTCAGATCACCGTCCCCTCAGATCCCCCCTCACCGTCCCCTCAGATCCCCCCTCACCGTCCCCTCAGATCACCGTCCCCCCAGATCACCGTCCCCCCAGATCCCTCCTCACCGTCCCCTCAGATCTCCCTCACCGTCCCCTCAGATCCCTCTCACCGTCCCCTCAGATCACCGTCCCCTCAGATCCCCCTCACCGTCCCCCCAGATCCCCCTCACCGTCCCCCCAGATCACCGTCCCCCCAGATCCCCCTCACCGTCCCCTCAGATCCCTCCTCACCGTCCCCTCAGATCCCCCTCACCGTCCCCTCAGATCCCTCTCACCGTCCCCTCAGATCCCTCCTCACCGTCCCCTCAGATCCCCCTCACCGTCCCCTCAGATCACCGTCCCCTCAGATCCCCCTCACCGTCCCCTCAGATCCCCCTCACCGTCCCCTCAGATCCCCCCTCACCGTCCCCTCAGATCCCCCCTCACCGTCCCCTCAGATCACCGTCCCCTCAGATCCCCCCTCACCGTCCCCTCAGATCCCCCCTCACCGTCCCCTCAGATCACCGTCCCCTCAGATCCCCCCTCACCGTCCCCTCAGATCACCGTCCCCCCAGATCACCGTCCCCCCAGATCCCTCCTCACCGTCCCCTCAGATCTCCCTCACCGTCCCCTCAGATCCCTCTCACCGTCCCCTCAGATCACCGTCCCCTCAGATCCCCCTCACCGTCCCCCCAGATCCCCCTCACCGTCCCCCCAGATCACCGTCCCCCCAGATCCCCCTCACCGTCCCCTCAGATCTCCCTCACCGTCCCCTCAGATCCCTCCTCACCGTCCCCCCAGATCACAGACCCCCCAGATCACCGTCCCCTCAGATCCCTCTCACCGTCCCCTCAGATCACCGTCCCCTCAGATCCCCCTCACCGTCCCCCCAGATCACCGTCCCCCCAGATCACCGTCCCCTCAGATCCCTCCTCACCGTCCCCCCAGATCCCCCTCACCGCCCCCCAGATCACCGTCCCCTCAGATCCTCCTCACCGTCCCCTCAGATCTCCCTCACCGTCCCCTCAGATCACCGTCCCCCCAGATCCCTCCTCACCGTCCCCCCAGATCCCTCCTCACCGTCCCCTCAGATCTCCCTCACCGTCCCCTCAGATCCCTCTCACCGTCCCCTCAGATCCCTCCTCACCGTCCCCTCAGATCCCTCTCACCGTCCCCTCAGATCCACCTCACCGTCCCCTCAGATCCCTCTCACCGTCCCCTCAGATCCCCCTCACCGTCCCCTCAGATCCCTCTCACCGTCCCCTCAGATCCCTCTCACCGTCCCCTCAGATCCCTCCTCACCGTCCCCTCAGATCCCTCCTCACCGTCCCCCCAGATCCCTCCTCACCGTCCCCTCAGATCTCCCTCACCGTCCCCTCAGATCCCTCTCACCGTCCCCTCAGATCCCTCCTCACCGTCCCCTCAGATCCCCCTCACCGTCCCCCCAGATCCCTCCTCACCGTCCCCTCAGATCTCCCTCACCGTCCCCTCAGATCTCCCTCACCGTCCCCTCAGATCCCTCTCACCGTCCCCTCAGATCCCTCCTCACCGTCCCCTCAGATCCCTCTCACCGTCCCCTCAGATCCACCTCACCGTCCCCTCAGATCCCTCTCACCGTCCCCTCAGATCCCCCTCACCGTCCCCTCAGATCTCCCTCACCGTCCCCTCAGATCCCTCTCACCGTCCCCTCAGATCACCGTCCCCTCACCGTCCCCCCAGATCACCGTCCCCTCAGATCCCCCCTCACCGTCCCCTCAGATCACCGTCCCCTCAGATCCCCCCTCACCGTCCCCTCAGATCACCGTCCCCCCAGATCACCGTCCCCCCAGATCCCTCCTCACCGTCCCCTCAGATCTCCCTCACCGTCCCCTCAGATCCCCCTCACCGTCCCCTCAGATCACCGTCCCCTCAGATCCCCCTCACCGTCCCCCCAGATCACCGTCCCCCCAGATCCCCCTCACCGTCCCCCCAGATCCCCCTCACCGTCCCCCCAGATCACCGTCCCCCCAGATCCCCCTCACCGTCCCCTCAGATCTCCCTCACCGTCCCCTCAGATCCCTCCTCACCGTCCCCCCAGATCACAGACCCCCCAGATCACCGTCCCCTCAGATCCCTCTCACCGTCCCCTCAGATCACCGTCCCCTCAGATCCCCCTCACCGTCCCCCCAGATCACCGTCCCCCCAGATCACCGTCCCCTCAGATCCCTCCTCACCGTCCCCCCAGATCCCCCTCACCGCCCCCTCAGATCCTCCTCACCGTCCCCTCAGATCTCCCTCACCGTCCCCTCAGATCACCGTCCCCCCAGATCCCTCCTCACCGTCCCCTCAGATCCCTCTCACCGTCCCCTCAGATCCCTCTCACCGTCCCCTCAGATCCCTCCTCACTGTCCCCTCAGATCCCTCCTCACCGTCCCCCCAGATCCCTCCTCACCGTCCCCTCAGATCTCCCTCACCGTCCCCTCAGATCCCTCTCACCATCCCCTCAGATCCCTCCTCACCGTCCCCTCAGATCCCCCTCACCGTCCCCCCAGATCCCTCCTCACCGTCCCCTCAGATCTCCCTCACCGTCCCCTCAGATCCCTCTCACCGTCCCCTCAGATCCCTCTCACCGTCCCCTCAGATCCCTCCTCACCGTCCCCTCAGATCCCTCCTCACCGTCCCCTCAGATCCCTCTCACCGTCCCCTCAGATCCCCCTCACCGTCCCCTCAGATCTCCCTCACCGTCCCCTCAGATCCCTCTCACCGTCCCCTCAGATCACCGTCCCCTCAGATCCCCCTCACCGTCCCCCCAGATCACCGTCCCCCTCACCGTCCCCCCAGATCCCCCTCACCGTCCCCCCAGATCACCGTCCCCCCAGATCCCCCTCACCGTCCCCTCAGATCTCCCTCACCGTCCCCTCAGATCCCTCCTCACCGTCCCCCCAGATCACAGACCCCCCAGATCACCGTCCCCTCAGATCCCTCTCACCGTCCCCTCAGATCACCGTCCCCTCAGATCCCCCTCACCGTCCCCCCAGATCACCGTCCCCCCAGATCACCGTCCCCTCAGATCCCTCCTCACCGTCCCCCCAGATCCCCCTCACCGCCCCCCAGATCACCGTCCCCTCAGATCCCTCCTCACCGTCCCCCCAGATCCCTCCTCACCGTCCCCTCAGATCTCCCTCACCGTCCCCTCAGATCCCTCTCACCGTCCCCTCAGATCCCTCTCACCGTCCCCTCAGATCCCTCCTCACCGTCCCCTCAGATCCCTCCTCACCGTCCCCTCAGATCCCTCTCACCGTCCCCTCAGATCCCCCTCACCGTCCCCTCAGATCCCCCTCACCGTCCCCTCAGATCCCTCTCACCGTCCCCTCAGATCCCTCCTCACCGTCCCCCCAGATCCCCCTCACCGCCCCCCAGATCACCGTCCCCTCAGATCCTCCTCACCGTCCCCTCAGATCCCCCTCACCGTCCCCCCAGATCCCTCCTCACCGTCCCCTCAGATCCCTCCTCACCGTCCCCTCAGATCCCTCCTCACCGTCCCCTCAGATCCCTCCTCACCGTCCCCCAGATCCCCCTCACCGTCCCCTCAGATCCCCCTCACCGTCCCCTCAGATCTCCCTCACCGTCCCCTCAGATCTCCCTCACCGTCCCCTCAGATCCCTCCTCACCGTCCCCTCAGATCCCTCTCACCGTCCCCTCAGATCCCTCCTCCTCACCGTCCCCTCAGATCCTCCTCACCGTCCCCTCAGATCCCTCCTCACCGTCCCCTCAGATCCCTCCTCACCGTCCCCCCAGATCCCCCTCACCGTCCCCTCAGATCCCCCTCACCGTCCCCTCAGATCTCCCTCACCGTCCCCTCAGATCCCTCCTCACCGTCCCCTCAGATCCCTCCTCACCGTCCCCCCAGATCCCCCTCACCGCCCCCCAGATCACCGTCCCCTCAGATCCCTCCTCACCGTCCCCTCAGATCCCTCCTCACCGTCCCCCCAGATCCCTCCTCACCGTCCCCTCAGATCCCCCTCACCGTCCCCTCAGATCCCCCTCACCGTCCCCCCAGATCCCCCTCACCGCCCCCCAGATCACCGTCCCCTCAGATCCCCCTCACCGTCCCCCCAGATCCCCCTCACCGTCCCCCCAGATCACCGTCCCCCCAGATCCCCCTCACCGTCCCCTCAGATCCCCCTCACCGTCCCCCCAGATCCCCCTCACCGTCCCCCCAGATCACCGTCCCCCCAGATCCCCCTCACCGTCCCCCCAGATCACCGTCCCCCCAGATCTCCCTCACCGTCCCCTCAGATCTCCCTCACCGTCCCCTCAGATCCCTCCTCACCGTCCCCCCAGATCACAGACCCCCCAGATCACCGTCCCCTCAGATCCCTCATCAACGTCCCCCCAGATCCCCCTCACCGTCCCCTCAGATCCCTCCTCACCGTCCCCTCAGATCCCCCTCACCGTCCCCTCAGATCTTCCCCCTCACCGTCCCCTCAGATCCCCCTCACCGTCCCCCCAGATCCCCCTCACCGTCCCCTCAGATCCCTCCTCACCGTCCCCTCAGATCCCTCCTCACCGTCCCCCCAGATCCCCCTCACCGTCCCCTCAGATCCCCCTCACCGTCCCCTCAGATCTCCCTCACCGTCCCCTCAGATCTCCCTCACCGTCCCCTCAGATCCCTCCTCACCGTCCCCTCAGATCCCTCTCACCGTCCCCTCAGATCCCTCCTCACCGTCCCCTCAGATCTTCCCCCTCACCGTCCCCTCAGATCCCCCTCACCGTCCCCTCAGATCCTCCTCACCGTCCCCTCAGATCCCTCCTCACCGTCCCCTCAGATCCCTCCTCACCGTCCCCCCAGATCCCCCTCACCGCCCCCCAGATCATCGTCCCCTCAGATCCTCCTCACCGTCCCCTCAGATCCCTCCTCACCGTCCCCTCAGATCCCTCCTCACCGTCCCCCCAGATCCCCCTCACCGCCCCCCAGATCACCGTCCCCTCAGATCCTCCTCACCGTCCCCTCAGATCCCCCTCACCGTCCCCCCAGATCACCGTCCCCCCAGATCCCCCTCACCGTTCCCCCAGATCCCTCTCACCGTCCCCCCAGATCCTCCTCACCGTCCCCTCAGATCCCCCTCACCGTCCCCTCAGATCCCTCCTCACCGTCCCCTCAGATCCCTCCTCACCGTCCCCTCAGATCCCTCCTCACCGTCCCCCCCAGATCCCTCCTCACCGTCCCCCCAGATCCCCCGCACCGTCCCCCCAGATCCCCCTCACCGTCCCCCCAGATCCCTCCTCACCGTCCCCCCAGATCCCCCTCACCGTCCCCCCAGATCCCTCCTCACCGTCCCCCCAGATCCCTCCTCACCGTCCCCTCAGATCCCTCCTCACCGTCCCCTCAGATCCCTCCTCACCGTCCCCTCAGATCCCTCCTCACCGTCCCCCCAGATCCCCCTCACCGTCCCCCCAGATCACCGTCCCCTCAGATCCCCCTCACCGTCCCCTCAGATCCCCCTCACCGTCCCCCCAGATCCCCCTCACCGTCCCCCCAGATCACCGTCCCCCCAGATCCCCCTCACCGTCCCCCCAGATCACCGTCCCCCCAGATCCCCCTCACCGTTCCCCCAGATCCTCCTCACCGTCCCCTCAGATCCCTCCTCACCGTCCCCTCAGATCCCCCTCACCGTCCCCCCAGATCCCTCCTCACCGTCCCCTCAGATCTTCCCCCTCACCGTCCCCTCAGATCCCCCTCACCGTCCCCTCAGATCCTCCTCACCGTTCCCTCAGATCCCTCCTCACCGTCCCCTCAGATCCCTCCTCACCGTCCCCCCAGATCCCCCTCACCGTCCCCCCAGATCCCTCCTCACCGTCCCCCCAGATCCCTCCTCACCGTCCCCTCAGATCCCCCTCACCGTCCCCTCAGATCCCTCCTCACCGTCCCCTCAGATCCCTCCTCACCGTCCCCCCAGATCCCCCTCACCGTCCCCCCAGATCACCGTCCCCTCAGATCCCCCTCACCGTCCCCTCAGATCCCCCTCACCGTCCCCCCAGATCCCCCTCACCGTCCCCCCAGATCACCGTCCCCCCAGATCCCCCTCACCGTCCCCCCAGATCACCGTCCCCCCAGATCCCCCTCACCGTTCCCCCAGATCCCCCTCACCGTCCCCCCAGATCCCCCTCACCGTCCCCCCAGATCACCGTCCCCTCAGATCCCCCTCACCGTCCCCTCAGATCCCCCTCACCGTCCCCTCAGATCCCCCTCACCGTCCCCTCAGATCCCTCCTCACCGTCCCCCCAGATCCCCCTCACCGCCCCCCAGATCACCGTCCCCTCAGATCCTCCTCACCGTCCCCTCAGATCCCCCTCACCGTCCCCCCCAGATCCCCCTCACCGTCCCCCCAGATCACCGTCCCCCCAGATCCCCCTCACCGTTCCCCCAGATCCCTCTCACCGTCCCCCCAGATCCCCCTCACCGTCCCCTCAGATCCTCCTCACCGTCCCCTCAGATCCTCCTCACCGTCCCCTCAGATCCTCCTCACCGTCCCCTCAGATCCCTCCTCACCGTCCCCTCAGATTCTCCTCACCGTCCCCTCAGATCCCTCCTCACCGTCCCCCCAGATCCCCCTCACCGCCCCCCAGATCACCGTCCCCTCAGATCCCCCTCACCGTCCCCTCAGATCCCCCTCACCGTCCCCCCAGATCCCCCTCACCGTCCCCCCAGATCACCGTCCCCCCAGATCCCCCTCACCGTTCCCCCAGATCCCCCTCACCGTCCCCCCAGATCCCCCTCACCGTCCCCCCAGATCACCGTCCCCTCAGATCCCCCTCACCGTCCCCTCAGATCCCCCTCACCGTCCCCTCAGATCCCCCTCACCGTCCCCTCAGATCCCCCTCACCGTCCCCCCAGATCCCTCCTCACCATCCCCCCAGATCCCTCCTCACCGTCCCCTCAGATCCCTCCTCACCGTCCCCTCAGATCCCCCTCACCGTCCCCCCAGATCACCGTCCCCCCAGATCACCGTCCCCCCAGATCACCGTCCCCCCAGATCCCTCCTCACCGTCCCCCCAGATCCCTCCTCACCGTCCCCCCAGATCCCCCTCACCGTCCCCCCAGATCCCCCTCACTGCCCCCCCAGATCCCTCCCACCGTCCCCTCAGATCCCTCCTCACCGTCCCCTCAGATCCTCCTCACCGTCCCCTCAGATCCCCCTCACCGTCCCCTCAGATCCCTCCTCACCGTCCCCTCAGATCACCGTCCCCCCAGATCCCCCTCACTGCCCCCCCAGATCCCTCCTCACCGTCCCCCCAGATCCCCCTCACCGACCCCCCAGATCCCCCTCACCGTCCCCTCAGATCCCTCCTCACCGTCCCCCCAGATCCCCCTCACCGTCCCCTCAGATCCCTCCTCACCGTCCCCTCAGATCCCCCTCACCGTCCCCTCAGATCCCTCCTCACCGTCCCCTCAGATCCCTCCTCACCGTCCCCTCAGATCCTCCTCACCGTCCCCCCCAGATCCTCCTCACCGTCCCCTCAGATCCCTCCTCACCGTCCCCTCAGATCCCTCCTCACCGTCCCCTCAGATCCCTCCTCACCGTCCCCTCAGATCCCTCCTCACCGTCCCCTCAGATCCCTCCTCACCGTCCCCTCAGATCCCCCTCACCGACCCCCCAGATCCCTCTCACCGTCCCTTCAGATCCCCCTCACCGTCCCCTCAGATCCCTCCTCACCGTCCCCCCAGATCCCCCTCACCGTCCCCTCAGATCCCTCCTCACCGTCCCTCCAGATCCCCCTCACCGTCCCCTCAGATCCCTCCTCACCGTCCCCTCAGATCCCCCCCCCCCCCCCCCCCAGATCCCTCCTCACCGTCCCCCCAGATCCCTCCTCACCGTCCCCCCAGATCCTCCTCACCGTCCCCTCAGATCCCCCTCACCGTCCCCCCAGATCCCTCCTCACCGTCCCCTCAGATCCCTCCTCACCGTCCCCTCAGATCCCTCCTCACCGTCCCCTCAGATCCCTCCTCACCGTCCCCTCAGATCCCTCCTCACCGTCCCCTCAGATCCCTCCTCACCTTCCCCTCAGATCCCTCCTCACCGTCCCCCCCAGATCCCTCCTCACCGTCCCCCCAGATCCCCCTCACCGTCCCCCCAGATCCCTCCTCACCGTCCCCCCAGATCCCTCCTCACCGTCCCCCCAGATCCCCCTCACCGTCCCCCCAGATCCCCCTCACCGTCCCCCCCAGATCCCTCCTCACCGTCCCCTCAGATCCCTCCTCACCGTTGTAACGGATTATGGACTATTCTGCCTGGACATTGATAATAATTGCAGGATCTTGAGAGACTACAAGATGTTGGTTAATTGTGACCCCAACCAGTCAATATTCTATGACTCAGTCTAGTGACATGCTAATTGCGTCAGGGCCTGGGAGGCAGTCCATTGTCCTTGTATAAAGGTGTTGTAATGGACAGGTGTTAATCCCAGGTCTGCTCTCAGAACTATAATTATGCATGCTAAAAACTGTTTATGTGTGATAACACTGTCTCTGTATGCGGAGACGAAACGTCTGCCTAGGAGACGGAGTGGGTGAAGGTTTTGTTGTTATTAATTAAAGAATGTTTAGTAATTAGCCTTAGTGTGTGATGAGGGGGGGAGTGTCATTTGTTTCTGTACAGTTGTAAGCAGATATAAGGAGGAAAAATGTGGAAAATAAAGTCAGTCTGCTTCACTCTGCAAACGTAGCACGTCTCGTTTCTTGGAAGGGAGTTCGATGGGATATACCGGCGGTACCTGCATATCGCATTTTGCCAGGGAAAAGGACGTCTCCAGCGGCTGAGACCCTCACACCACTTGGGTAGCCGTTACAACCGTCCCCTCAGATCCCCCTCACCGTCCCCTCAGATCCTCCTCACCGTCCCCCCAGATCCCCCTCACTGCCCCCCCAGATCCCCCTCACTGCCCCCCCAGATCCCTCCTCACCGTCCCCTCAGATCCCTCCTCACCGTCCCCCCAGATCCCCCTCACCGTCCCCTCAGATCCCCCTCACCGTCCCCCCAGATCACAGTCCCCCCCCAGATCCCCCTCACCGTCCCCCCAGATCACCGACCCCCCCAGATCCCCCCTCACCGTCCCCTCAGATCCCCCTCACCGTCCCCCCAGATCACAGTCCCCCCCAGATCACCGACCCCCCCAGATCCCTCTCACGGTACCCCCAGATCCCCCTCACTGCCCCCCCAGATCCCCCTAAGATGATCACCGTCCCCTCAGATCCCTCCTCACCGTCCCCTCAGATCCCTCTTCACCGTCCCCCCAGATCCCTCCTCACCGTCCCCTCAGATCCCTCCTCACCGTCCCCTCAGATCCCTCCTCACCGTCCCCCCTGATCCCCCTCACCGTCCCCCCAGATCCCCCTCACCGTCCTCCCAGATCACCGACCCCCCAGATCACAGTCCCCCCCCAGATCACCGTCCCACCAGATCCCCCTCACCGACCCCCCAGATCACAGTCCCCCCCAGATCACCGTCCCCCCAGATCCCTCTCACCGACCCCCCAGATCCCTCCTCACCGTCCCCCCAGATCCTCCTCACCGTCCCCTCAGATTCCTCCTAACCGTCCCCCCAGATCACCGTCCCCTCAGATCCCCCTCACCGTCCCCTCAGATCCCTCTCACCGTCCCCTCAGATCACCGTCCCCTCAGATCACCGTCCCCCCCCAGATCACCGCCCCCCCCCAGATTCCCCTCACCGTCCCCTCAGATCCCTCCTCACCGTCCCCCTCAGATCCCTCCTCACCGTCCCCCCAGATCCCTCCTCACCGTCCCCCCAGATCCCCCTCACCGTCCCCCCAGATCCCCCTCACCGTCCCCCCCAGATCACCCTCACCGTCCCCTCAGATCCCCCTCACCGCCCCCCCCCCCAGATCCCTCCTCACCGCCCCCTCAGATCCCTCCTCACCGTCCCCTCAGATCCCTCCTCACCGTCCCCCCAGATCCCTTCTCACCGTCCCCTCAGATCCCTCTCACCGTCTACCCAGATCACCGTCCCCTCAGATCCCTCCTCACCGTCCCCCCAGATCCTCCTCACCGTCCCCTCAGATCCCTCCTCACCGTCCCCTCAGATCCCCCTCACCGTCCCCCCAGATCCCTCCTCACCGTCCCCCCAGATCCCTCCTCACCGTCCCCTCAGATCCTCCTCACCCCCCCCCCAGATCCCTCCTCCTCACCGTCCCCTCAGATACCCCTCACCATCCCCTCTGATCCCCCCTCCTCACCGTCCCCTCAGATCCCTCCTCACCGTCCCCTCAGATCCCTCCTCACCGTCCCCCCAGATCCCTCCTCCTCACCGTCCCCTCAGATACCCCTCACCATCCCCTCTGATCCCCCCTCCTCACCGTCCCCTCAGATCCCTCCTCACCGTCCCCTCAGATCCCCCTCACCGTCCCCCCAGATCCCCCTCACCATCCCCCCAGATCCCCCTCACCGTCCCCTCAGATCCCTCCTCACCGTCCCCTCAGATCCCTCCTCACCGTCCCCTCAGATCCCTCCTCACCGTCCCCTCAGATCCCTCCTCACCGTCCCCTCAGATCCCCCTCACCGTCCCCTCAGATCCCTCCTCACCGTCCCCTCAGATCCCTCCTCACCGTCCCCTCAGATCCCTCCTCACCGTCCCCCCAGATCCCTCCTCACCGTCCCCTCAGATCCCCCTCACCGTCCCCTCAGATCCCCCTCACCGTCCCCCCAGATCCCCCTCACCGTCCCCTCAGATCCCCCCTCACCGTCCCCCCAGATCCCCCTCAGATCCCCCTCACCGTCCCCTCAGATCCCTCTCACCGTCCCCTCAGATCCTCCTCCTCACCGATCCCTCCTCACCGTCCCCTCTGATCCCCCCCTCCTCACCGTCCCCTCAGATCCCTCCTCACCGTCCCCTCAGATCCCTCCTCACCGTCCCCTCAGATCCCCCTCACCGTCCCCTCAGATCCCTCCTCACCGTCCCCTCAGATCCCTCCTCACCGTCCCCTCAGATCCCTCCTCACCGTCCCCTCAGATCCCTCCTCACCGTCCCCTCAGATCCCTCCTCACCGTCCCCTCAGATCCCTCCTCACCGTCCCCTCAGATCCCTCCTCACCGTCCCCTCAGATCCTCCTCCTCACCGTCCCCTCAGATCCCTCCTCACCGTCCCCTCAGATCCTCCTCCTCACCGTCCCCTCAGATCCCTCCCCCTCACCGTCCCCTCAGATCCCTCCCCCTCACCGTCCCCTCAGATCCTCCTCCTCACCGTCCCCTCAGATCCTCCTCCTCACCGTCCCCTCAGATCCCTCCCCCTCACCGTCCCCTCAGATCCCTCCCCCTCACCGTCCCCTCAGATCCCCCTCACCGTCCCCTCAGATCCCCCTCACCATCCCCCCAGATCCCCCTCACCGTCCCCTCTGGTCCCCCTCACCGTCCCCCCAGATCCCCCTCACCGTCCCCTCTGGTCCCCCTCACCGTCCCCTCTGGTCCCCCTCACCGTCCCCTCTGATCCCCCTCACCGTCCCCTCTGGTCCCCCTCACCGTCCCCTCAGATCCTCCTCCTCACCGTCCCCTCTGGTCCCCCCTCCTGGTCCCTCCCCTCTTGTCCCTCCCCACTTGTCCCTCCCCTCAGTCTCCCCTCCTGTGATCTGTAATGTAATGCGGTGACATTTCTCTCTGCAGAGCTCCGGTCTCTAGAATGTTCTGTGGTGCCTCTTCCTGGGTTCCAGCCTCAGCCCCGGACTCCTCACTCCTCCCTATGAGGTCAGTTCACCATTCACCCCCCATACACACCCACAGTGACAGATCTACCCCAACAATGGGGGTGTGGGGGAGGTCCGTGTCCCCTATGCCCCACCCAGTGGGAGTGTCTGGGGTGTATTATCGGGACTGATCTGTAGTGTTGGGGGTGCCCCTCCCAGTGGGAGTGTCTGGGGTGTATTATCGGGACTGATCTGTAGTGTTGGGGGTGCCCCTCCCAGTGGGAGTGTCTGGGGTGTATTATTGGGACTGATCTGTAGTGTTGGGGGTTTCTACTGATAGACGCTGAATAATTCTAACCAATCAATGTCTTGTGTCCTTACAGATGAAGAATGAGGTGGATCGCTCCGCTCCACAGGCCCCACCCCTCTTCTCTCTCCTCCAATAGACATGTCACACCCCAGTGACATCAAATGTAAGAGGAAAGCCTTTAATGGTATTGTATGGCTCCTCCCACTTCATTATGATTTGCCTTTTCTCCTGTCACCTGACTACATCCGCTGTGCTGACTCCTCCCACCATCACAGGACTCTTCCTTCCACTGCTTCTCATTTCATGTGGTTACATCCTCTGTGCTGACTCCTCCCACCATCATGTGACTCCTCCCACCGCATCACAATTTCTGCTTCTCATTTCATGCAGTTACATCCTCTGTGCTGACTCCTCCCACCATCACGTGACTCCTCCTTCCACTGCTTCTCCTTTCATGCGGGTTACATCTGGTGTTCTGACTCCTCCCACCGTCATGTGACTCCTCCCACCGCATCACAATTTCTGCTTCTCCTTTCATGCAGTTACATCCTCTGTGCTGACTCCTCCCACCATCACATGACCCCTCCCACTGCATCACAATTTCTGCTTCTCATTTCATGCGGTTACATCTGCTGTGCTGACTCCTCCCACCATCACATGACTCCTCCTTCCACTGCTTCTCCTTTCATGCGGTTACATCTGCTGTGCTGACTCCTCCCACCATCACATGACTCCTCCTTCCACTGCTTCTCCTTTCATGCGGTTACATCCGCTGTGCTGACTCCTCCCACCATCACGTGACTCCTTCCACTGCTTCTCCTTTCATGCGGGTTACATCTGGTGTTTTGACTCCTCCCACCATCATGTGACTCCTCCCACTGCATCACAATTTCTGCTTCTCCTTTCATGCGGTAAATCTGCTGTGCTGACTCCTCCCCCCTGTTGTGTGATTCCTCCCCCCTGTCGTGTGATTCCTCCCCCCTGTCGTGTGATTCCTCCCCCCTGTCGTGTGATTCCTCCCCCCTGTCGTGTGATTCCTCCCCCTGTCATGTGACTTCTCCCCCTGTATTGTTACCTCCTCCCCCTGTCATGTGACTCCTCCCCCTGTAGTGTTACCTCCTCCCCCTGTCATGTGATTTCTCTATCGCTAATCACTGTTGTCTCTTCTCCTCTCAGGGCCCGGCGGGTCTCCTCCGCGTTCTCCTGTTTTGTTGCAGAGGGCGGAGTCTCAGTATGATGTCATCGGTGCAGCCCTGCCCCAGCCATCAGGTGGCGCCCAGGCTCTCCTCGATGGGATGTACACAGAGTTATCACGCAGACACGGCGGCAGTCAGCAGCTGGTTCTCCTAACCCGCCGGCGCCATCTTCTGACCCTGACCCGCCAGTTTGTTGTCCTTCAGATGAGCCTCATGAATTACATGAATATCATGTGTGAGCTGATAGAGCAGAGCCCCCCGATACCCTCCCGCCTGTCCGCCATGTGTCTGAGGCTGCGGGAAGTCACCTCTCAATGTGCGTCACTGCACAGGAGACTTCGGGGGGACCCCTGCCTGTACCCCATCCCATCCCCCTCCATGCAGGACGCCATCAGGAACGTCCCCGGTGTCCTGCTCCTCATGGCGGTCAAAGCCGCCCTCCTTACAGAGCAGTTCATACTCCGCCTACTGCGCAGGGTGGCCCAAGTCCCAGCCGAGGTGACCCCAGACCTCTGTCGGTCTCTGACGTTGTACAACCAGGTGGTGGACGACTTAGCCAAGCGAGGAAGACCTTTGGCAGAACTGCGGCCATTTTGTCTGAGCCGGACTTTGGAGATATTGGCAGAAGAGAGAGGCGGAGTCTTGATGGGAGAGATGTGCCGGATGTGGTCTCGGTGTGGTCTGGGAGACGTGTTGAGGCGAGAGATGGAGACCTACATGAAGCAAGCTACTGATCCCGACCCGACGCCATCCAGTACCCTGCAGAAGAAGAGTCAGGTGGTCCCAGGTCAGAGGTCGCCTAGCAATCTGGGGATCCTTGTCCAAGAGGACGGGAGTCAGGTGACCCTGGTTCTACAGAAAAGTCAGGTGGTTCCAGGTCAGAGGTCACTGGGGGTTCTGGTCCAGGAGGACAGGAGAGAGATGAAGTCCCACATGGACCAAGCTACAGATCCTGCGCTTAGGACATCCAATGGTCAGGTGGTCCCAGGTCAGAGGTCATCCAGCAATCTGGGGGTCCTCATCCAGGGGGACAGGTGTCAGGTGACCCCAGTTCTACAGATCCTGGTGGGCTTGGATCAGAAGATGTGGAATCAAGTCCTGAGTAGCTCAGAATCGGCTATGTATAGTCAGTACTGTGCCCGTCTGTGGCCAGCCCTCCATTCCCAAGTCTTCCATGCCCTCTGTCTGGGGATGAGGGGACCGAGGGCACTGCCAGCTCTGCCGTCACTTCCGGAGGGTGTGTGTGCGTCCGCTGTCCACGTACTGCGGGAAACCTTCAATTCAGGTATGGAATGTGCAGAACACGCCTCGTATATGTACAGGCGTGGGTGGGCGGGTCTGTCTGGTCTTTACTAATGATGGAGGTGGGCGGGTCTGTCTGGTCATTACTAATGGTGGAGGTGGGCGGGTCTGTCTGGTCATTACTAATGGTGGAGGTGGGAGGGTCTGTCTGGTCATTACTAATGGTGGAGGTGGGCGGGTCTGTCTGGTCATTACTAATGGTGGAGGTGGGCGGGTCTGTCTGGTCATTACTAATGGTGGAGGTGGGAGGGTCTGTCTGGTCATTACTAATGATGGAGGTGGGCGGGTCTGTCTGGTCATTACTAATGGTGGAGGTGGGCGGGTCTGTCTGGTCATAGACGGGGAACAGTTGGGAATATTGATGTTCTCCATGGATGGGGAGGAGTTGGGAATATTGATCTTCTCCATGGATGGGGAGGAGTTGGGAATATTGATCTTTTCCATGGATGGGGAGGAGTTGGGAATATTGATCTTCTCCATGGATGGGGAGGAGTTGGGAATATTGATCTTCTCCATGAATGGGGAGGAGTTGGGAATATTGATCTTCTCCATGGATGGGGAGGAGTTGGGAATATTGATCTTCTCCATGGATGGGGAGGAGTTGGGAATATTGATCTTCTGCATGGAATGGGGGGGAGTTGGGAATATTGATCTTCTCCATGGATGGGGAGGAGTTGGGAATATTGTTGGCTTCTCCATGGATGGGGAGGAGTTGGGAATATTGATCTTCTCCATGGATGGGGAGGAGTTGGGAATATTGATCTTCTCCATGGATGTGGAGGAGTTGGGAATATTGATCTTCTCCATGGATAGGGAGGAGTTGGGAATATTGATCTTCTCCATGGATGGGGAGGAGTTGGGAATATTGATCTTCTCCATGGATGGGGAGGAGTTGGGAATATTGATCTTCTCCATGGATGGGGAGGAGTTGGGGATATTGATCTTCTCCATGGATGGGGAGGAGTTGGGGATATTGATCTTCTCCATGGATGGGGAGGAGTTGGGAATATTGATCTTCTCCATGGATGGGGAGGAGTTGGGAATATTGATCTTCTCCATGGATGGGGAGGAGTTGGGAATATTGATCTTCTCCATGGATGGGGAGGAGTTGGGAATATTGATCTTCTCCATGGATGGGGAGGAGTTGGGAATATTGATCTTCTCCATGGATGGGGAGGAGTTGGGAATATTGATCTTCTCCATGGATGGGGAGGAGTTGGGAATATTGATCTTCTCCATGGATGGGGAGGAGTTGGGAATATTGATCTTCTCCTCCATGGATGGGGAGGAGTTGGGAATATTGATCTTCTCCATGGACGGGGAGGAGTTGGGAATATTGATCTTCTCCATGGATGGGGAGGAGTTGGGAATATTGATCTTCTCCATGGATGGGGAGGAGTTGGGAATATTGATCTTCTCCATGGATGGGGAGGAGTTGGGAATATTGATCTTCTCCATGGATAGGGAGGAGTTGGGAATATTGATCTTCTCCATGGATGTGGAGGAGTTGGGAATATTGATCTTCTCCATGGATGGGGAGGAGTTGGGGATATTGATCTTCTCCATGGATGGGGAGGCGTTGGGAATATTGATCTTCTCCATGGATGTGGAGGAGTTGGGAATATTGATCTTCTCCATGGATGTGGAGGAGTTGGGGATATTGATCTTCTCCATGGATGGGGAGGAGTTGGGAATATTGATCTTCTCCATGGATGGGGAGGAGTTGGGAATATTGATCTTCTCCATGGATGGGGAGGAGTTGGGAATATTGTTGGCTTCTCCATGGATGGGGAGGAGTTGGAAATGTTGTTGGCTTCTCCATGGATGGGGAGGAGTTGGGAATATTGATCTTCTCCATGGATGGGGAGGAGTTGGGGATATTGATCTTCTCCATGGATGGGGAGGAGTTGGGAACATTGTTGGCTTCTCCATGGATGGGGAGGAGTTGGGAATATTGATCTTCTCCATGGATGGGGAGGAGTTGGGAATATTGATCTTCTCCATGGATGGGGAGGAGTTGGGAATATTGATCTTCTCCATAGATGGGGAGGAGTTGGGAATATTGATCTTCTCCATGGATGGGGAGGAGTTGGGAATATTGATCTCCTCCATGGATGGGGAGGAGTTGGGAATATTGATCTTCTCCATGGATGGGGAGGAGTTGGGAATATTGATCTTCTCCATGGATGGGGAGGAGTTGGGAATATTGATCTTCTCCATGGATGGGGAGGAGTTGGGAATATTGATCTTCTCCATGGATGGGGAGGAGTTGGGGATATTGATCTTCTCCATGGATGGGGAGGAGTTGGGAATATTGTTGGCTTCTCCATGGATGGGGAGGAGTTGGGAATATTGTTGGCTTCTCCATGGATGGGGAGGAGTTGAGAATATTGATCTCCATGGATGGGGAGGAGTTGGGAATATTGATCTCCATGGATGGGGAGGAGTTGGGAATATTGTTGGCTCCTCCATGGACGGGGAGGAGTTGGGAATATCGGGTGGGGGGGGGCGGATTTGTGTATTTTCCTGTGGTCTCATTTCTAATGTCCTCTCTCAGAAGATCTCCCGGAGTCGTGTGTCTCGTTGGGTCGCAGTCTCTCTCAAAACCTTCTCCGCGTGCGAAGTCTCATCGCCTGGGACAACGGTAAGTAAAGACTCCGCCCCTGAGTGTCATACGATCCCTAGATCTCAGAATATGAATGATCCCTAGATCTCAGAATATGAATGATCCCTAGATCTCAGAATATGAATGATCCCTAGATCTCAGAATATGAATGATCCCTAGATCTCAGAATATGAATGATCCCTAGATATCTCAGTGAGAGAGCGCCCCCCTGTGGACCAGTCGTAGTGACACATCTCTTCTTCTTCCTCCGTACAGCGTTGTGCCAGGCGCTAAGCTCCGCCCTAACAGATAAGTGCGGCGCCTCCACGTTGGGTAGAGGAGATCCGGTCTCTGGGAATCCTCACAGCAGAACCTCCAGGATTCTGGTGACTTTGTGCCAACACCTATCGGCTTTACTGGTCACACCGAACTCCTCCTCCAACCACCCATCACCTTCTCGGGAACCCTGGAATCTGGGTGACCGCCTCACCTCTCTTCCTCCTCCAGAGCCGTGTGCCGTCATCTGCCAGCAGGGGGCGCTGAGCCGCTGCGCCGTCACCCTGCACCTGTGTGACGTGTGGTTACGAAGCCGCGCCCAGATCTTCGTGTCTTCTGGGTCACTCGGTCAGCTGGTGCTGATCACGCATGGCGATCTACCGGTAAGAAGAAGCTCCTCCTCCGGGCCGCTTCATTACAGAGATCAGAACTAATTCCCCATTTATGTCCGGGGATATTGATCACCTCGTCTCCAATATCGATAAAATGAAAAGTAATATATAAAATGTATGTTTTTTTTTTATATTATATTTATACTATCTTTTTTTTTTTTATGTAATTTTTATTTAATTTTATATATTCTTCCATTTTTTGTTTTATTTGATGGTGTTGTGTTTTTTTTTTTTTTTTTTTATTATTATTTATTATTATTATTATTATTATTATATATATATATTTTTATGTTGTGTTTTTTTGTGTTGCTTTTGTTATTTTTTATGTATGATATTTTATTTTTTTTTTTTTTTTTTTTTTATGTTGTGAATATATATATATATATATATATATATATATATATATAATTTTTATGTTTTGTTTTTTGTTATATATATTTTTTTTATATATATTTTATGTTGTGTCTGGGAATGATGTCGATCTCCGCAGGTGATAAAGGCGGAGTGTCGCTCTCTGGTGGCGGTAGCAGAGAATGGAGATTGGGGTCCTTCCGCCCAAAGCTCATGTTTGAAGATAATGAGGGGCCGGGATGTCCTGGAGGTGAGTCTGGGCGGAGTGCCCCTTCCCTGTATACCCCTCCTATTATATCACCCCCTGCTGGGTATGTGGGGAGTGCCCCTTCCCTGTATACTCCTACTCCTCCTCCTCCTCCGACATCTGAACTTCATCCCCCCCCCCCGCCCCCTGAGGGATCCCCGCCTCCAGAGGTAACCTGTTGTCTCCTCCTCCCCTGCAGGGCCTGGTGGTCTCTCTGCCGCATGTTCTGGGCTCGGTGTGTTCCCGGAGGGCCCAGGACGTCTTCCAGCACATGATGCCAGCGGGGCGGCACTGGAGAGGGAAGCTGGTGACAGGTAAGGGGCGGAGCCTTGCTCTGTGTGTGTGTGTGTATACACAGTGGGAACTTCCTCCTCCTGTCATGTGATACCCTGAAATCTGTCTCCTCACAGGCCCCGATCTGGCAGCCAGCGAGTACGCCCAGGCTGCGGTCAGCGCGGTGGTGGTCCCGGTCCTGGATGGGGTGACCCCGCTGTGTTTGGAGGAACAGGTGTCGGCAGTGTGTGTGGCGGTCCGTGTGTTCATGGAAGCCTGGATGGGACATATCCTGCGGGAGAAGATCAAATTCAGGTGAGATATGGACTGGGGGGTGGAGGTGGGGGAGGGGGGCGCAGACAGGAAATGAGGGACAATCTGCACCAGGGACAGGCGGAAAAATCTTTTAAATTAGCAAATTGAGGGGCACAGGGAGTCTTCAACCTTCGGTTATACTGCCACCTACAGCAAATAAAGGACACTGACAAACAAAAAAGAATAACCCCTCCCACTCCCAGCATGCCTCAGTTTTTTGCTAGTGTCCTATGAGGATGAATATCATTTCTTCGTCTGTTTGGTTGCACCCCTCTGGGCTGGAAGTTGTCAGGGGGAGGGGGGGTGGCTGAAAGGGATCCTTTGGGCTCCACATGGGGCACTTTACAGATTTTCTGGTAACGAGACCTGAACGGTTCAACCATGTGAAATGGCCCTAAGGCGCAGTGGCCTGTTTCAGGGCGAATGTATGAGGTGAGAGGCTATATGGAGGGACCTCGATCTTGTGAGGTAAGTGTCTGGACCGGCGACCATTCCTTCAAGGAACCCCTTCTGATCTTTCATTAGGACAAGGTGGTGGCCCCTTCAGGCCCTGGACTTCCTTCTGTCCCTCTCCCATCCACTGAAAGGAAATTCCCTTCCTTATTTCTGGGTGTGGTTTGGGCTGTGGGAATCTCTCTTGGGTGCTTCTTCCTTCAGAACTTGGATGGTTTCCCCATAAGGTTGCTCCGGCTTTTTGCATCCACCATCTTTAAGTGATTCAAGCATCCGAGCTTATGGTCTCAAGACCAAGGTTCAAGGTTCAGTCTACTGGATCTGTGAGCACTTGGCCCTTTCAGCATCAAGCTTCTGTTCCCCAGATATACAAGGCTGTCTCCTGTACTTCTGTTCCCCAGATATACAGGGCTGTCTCCTGTTCCCCAGATATACAGGGCTGTCTCGTGTTCCCCAGATATACAGGGCTGTCTCCTGTTCCCCAGATATACAGGGCTGTCTTCTGTTCCCCAGATATACAAGGCTGTCTCCTGTACTTCTGTTCCCCAGATATTCAAGGCTGTCTCCTGTACTTCTGTTCCCCAGATATACAAGGCTGTCTCCTGTTCCCCAAATATACAGGGCTGTCTCCTGTACTTCTGTTCCCCAGATATTCAAGGCTGTCTCCTGTACTTCTGTTCCCCAGATATACAAGGCTGTCTTCTGTTCCCCAGATATACAGGGCTGTCTCCTGGTCTTCTGTTCCCCAGATATATAAGGCTGTCTCCTGGTCTTCTGTTCCCCAGATATACAGGGCTGTCTCCTGGTCTTCTGTTCCCCAGATATACAGGGCTGTCTCCTGGTCTTCTGTTCCCCAGATATACAGGGCTGTCTCCTGTACTTCTGTTCCCCAGATATTCAAGGCTGTCTCCTGTACTTCTGTTTCCCAGATATTCAAGGCTGTCTCCTGTACTTCTGTTCCCCAGATATACAGGGCTGTCTCCTGGTCTTCTGTTCCCCAGATATACAGGGCTGTCTCCTGGTCTTCTGTTCCCCAGATATACAGGGCTGTCTCCTGGTCTTCTGTTCCCCAGATATACAGGGCTGTCTCCTGGTCTTCTGTTCCCCAGATATACAGGGCTGTCTCCTGGTCTTCTGTTCCCCAGATATACAGGGCTGTCTCCTGGTCTCCTGTTCCCCAGATATACAGGGCTGTCTCCTGGTCTTCTGTTCCCCAGATATACAGGGCTGTCTTCTGTTCCCCAGATATACAGGGCTGTCTCCTGGTCTTCTGTTCCCCAGATATACAGGGCTGTCTCCTGTACTTCTGTTCCCCAGATATTTGAGGCTGTCTCCTGTACTTCTGTTCCCCAGATATTTGAGGCTGTCTCCTGTACTTCTGTTCCCCAGATATACAAGGCTGTCTCCTGGGCTTCTGTTCCCCAGATATAAAAGGTTGTCTCCTGGTCTTCTGTTCCCCAGATATACAAGGCTGTCTTCTGTTCCCCAGATATACAGGGCTGCCTCCTGGTCTTCTGTTCCCCAGATATACAGGGCTGTCTTCTGTTCCCCAGATATACAGGGCTGTCTCCTGGTCTTCTGTTCCCCAGATATACAGGGCTGTCTCCTGTACTTCTGTTCCCCAGATATTTGAGGCTGTCTCCTGGGCTTCTGTTCCCCAGATATACAAGGCTGTCTCCTGGGCTTCTGTTCCCCAGATATACAAGGCTGTCTCCTGGTCTTCTGTTCCCCAGATATACAGGGCTGTCTCCTGGTCTTCTGTTCCCCAGATATACAGGGCTGTCTCCTGGTCTTCTGTTCCCCAGATATACAGGGCTGTCTCCTGGTCTTCTGTTCTCCAGATATACAGGGCTGTCTTCTGTTCCCCAGATATACAGGGTTGTCTCCTGGTCTTCTGTTCCCCAGATATACAGGGTTGTCTCCTTGTCTTCTGTTCCCCCAGATATACAAGGCTGTCTCCTGGGCTTCTGTTCCCCAGATATACAAGGCTGTCTCCTGGGCTTCTGTTCCCCAGATATACAAGGGCTGTCTTCTGTTCCCCAGATATACAGGGTTGTCTCCTGTTCTTCTGTTCCCCAGATATACAGGGCTGTCTCCTGGTCTTCTGTTCATACTTTCTCCAGGTTTTTTTTTTTTTTCATCCAAAGTGCAGTCCTCCTGTAGGTGGCAGTATAACCTGAAGGTTGAAGACTGAAGTGGTCTTGGTGTCTCTCTCACGCTGTCCTCTGTATCTGGTGTGATCTCTGTGTTTTTTTTCTCAGTTTGCAGGGGACTCTCCAGCTCAGACGTGACTTTGAGAGTGTGCGGGATATATTGCGTTCTCAGGACTCCAGGTTGTCTCCAGAGGTGGTCCAGGCGGCTCTGGCTCTCCCGGTTTTTGCTCAGGCCGACAACGCCATCGTGTGTCTCTTGCAGCAGCCGTCTCGCAAGGCGTACCTTCAGTCTGGAAGCTGTGTGCTCTTCCCATGCTGTGAGTTCTGTTCATGTATTCCTCTCCTGCTCCTCGTATGTCTGTCCTCTAGTCTCCCCTCCCCCTCTTGATGTTCTCATGCTATGAGTGTTCATGTATTCCTCTCCTGCTCCTCGTATGTCTGTCCTCTAGGCTCCCCTCCCCCTCTCGATGTTCTCATGCTATGAGTGTTCATGTATTCTTCTCCTGGTGTCTCTGCCATCTAATCTTCCCTTCCCTCCCCCCCTGTCCTGCTGTCTCCGCCCTCTAATCTTCCTGCCCCTCCCACACTCTCTTGGTGTCTCAGCCCCCACCCTTTTATCTTGCCTCCTCGTCCCCACCCTCTAATCTTTCCCCACTCTTCTGGTGTCTCCATCCTCTAATCTTCCTCCCCTCCTTCACACTCTTCTGGTGTCTCCGCCCCCACCCTTTTATCCTGCCTCCTTGTCCCCACCCTCTAATCTTCATGCCCCTCCCACACTCTCCTAGTGTCTCCGCCCTCTCATCTTCCTTCCCCTTTCCTTCACTCTTCTGGTGTCTCTGCCCTCTAATCTTCACCCTCCCACACTTTCCTGGTGTCTCTACCCTCCCTCTCCCCGTCTTCTCATGCTGTGCTGACTGTTCATGTATTCTTCTCCTGATGTCTCCACCCTCTAATCTCTTCCCCCCCCCCCCCCCCCCGCTCAGGTCCTCCTCTGTGCCGGGTGGCCGTGGACAGCATGTCAGACAGTCTGCAGAGTTTGGACAGCCTGGAGAGGAGAGTGTGGGATGGGGACACCTCCAGACGCGTACCGCGACACAGTCACGATTCTTACCTGCCGCACAATCAGCGCCAGTGGCTTTCACTTCGTGTCCACAAAGCCTGGAATGGACTGAGCCTGCCCTGGGAAGGCCGAGAAGTATCTGAAGGATGAGGGGGGGGGGGCCCCCTCGGGTGGTTCCTACAAGATGTGGAATGGACTGAGCGCACCTTGGAAGGGCCGAGAAGTATCCGAAGGATGAGGAACTCCTCAGGTGGTTCCTACAAAATCTGGAATAGATTAAGCCCATCTTGGGAGAGCCAAGTAGTGTCATGAGGGGCCCCTCGGGTGAGGTCCAACCTTAGGGCAAGATGGAGGATGAGACTTCCAGGCAATATTCTCAGAGTTGCCCTGGGCCCAGCTTTAAGTGCCAAGAGGTATTTACCCCTTTTCTGGGTCCGGGAGACTGGTATACCCCCCCAGCTGACCACCTCCCAGGCATAAGGACTAACCCAGACATCGCTTACCACACTCCTCCCCCATGTGCAGGCACTGGCTCCTCCCAGTCTTCCCCCCCCCCCCTGATATTCTGACAAGAATATATATATAATTTAATATATTTGATATTTATTTCATACAGAGATTTATTTTAATAAAGATTTTTAATATTAAACTTGTCGCCTCTTTCTTTTTTTCATGGTGGTGATTTTTATCCCTCCTCCGGGAGGTGGTGTGCTTGGAGTTTCTAAATGAATCATCACC
This sequence comes from Rana temporaria, assembly GCF_905171775.1. NCBI lineage: Eukaryota > Metazoa > Chordata > Amphibia > Anura > Ranidae > Rana > Rana temporaria. The sequence goes on along the minus strand of NC_053489.1, from coordinate 1,662,143 downwards.
CACAATGAGATTCTCCTCTCCTAGCAATAGGGCAGGTCAAAGGGGCGGTGCCAGCAGTAAATTTGGCGGTGCCATACACACCGGTCCTCAGAGGATCCATTAGACCAGAGAGTCCAGAACCATCATCAGACAGATCCGTACACACTGGACCTTGGAGGATCCATTTCCCTGGAGAGTCCAGAACCATCATCAGACAGATCCGTACACACTGGACCTCAGAGGATCCATTAGACTAGAGCATGGGTGCTCAACCTGTGGCTCTCCAGCTGTTGCAAAACTACAATTCCCATAATGCCTCAGCCTTTGGGAGACATGCTTGTACCTGTCAGCGGCTTGCAATGCCTCATGGGAATTGTAGTTCCGCAACAGCTGGAGAGCCACAGGTTGAGCACCCATGGACTAGAGAGTCCAGAACCATCATCAGAGAGATCCGTACACACCCGACCTCTGAGGATCCATTACACTAGAGAGACCAGAATACTAATCGTACAGATCCGTATTCCAAGGATCCATTACACCAGAGAGTTCGGAATCCTCATCAGAGAGATCCAGACCTCCTAGGATCCATTACACCGGAGAGTCCGGAACCATCAGAGAGATCCGTACACATCGGACCTCAGAGGATCCATTACACCAGAGAGACCAGAATCCTCATCAAAGAGATCTGTACACACCGGACCTCAGAGCATTCATTACACTGGAGAGTCCGGAACCCTCATCAGACAGATCTGTACACACTAGACCTCAGAGGATCCATTACACCGGAGAGTCCGGAACCCTCATCAGAGAGATCGATGCACACTGGACTTCGGAGGATCCATTACACCGGAGAGTCCAGAACCATCATCAGAGAGATCGATGCACACTGGACTTCGGATGATCCATTACACCGGAGAATCCAGAACCATCATCAGAGAGATCCGTACACACCAGACTTCGGAGGATCCATTACACCGGAAAGTCTTGAACCCTCATCAGAGAGATCCGTACACACCAGACTTCGGAGGAACCATTAAACCAGAGAGACCATAACCATCATTGGACAGATCTGTACACACTGGACCTCGGAGGATCCATTACACCGGGGAGTCCAGAATCCTCAGCAGTAGGGATGGGCCAAACACCCCGCCTCCGGTTCAGTTTGCACCAGAACACCTCGATCAGGCAAAAAGTTCTAGCGAACCCGATTAAAGTCTACGGGATACGAACATGAAAAATCAAAAGTGCCCATTTTAAAGGCTAGTATGCAAGTTATTTCTTTAAAAAGTGTTTGGGGACCCGGGTAGAGGTCGACCGATATATCGGTCGGCCGATATATCGGCCGATATTTGGCCGTTTTTAAGATATCGGCATCGGCCGATTATTGTGAAAATTCGGCCGATTTTCGGGTGCTAAACTCTGCTGACCAGTGCCCCGCTCCACCTACAGCTACAGCAGCACGAGAAATCATTCACCCGCGCCGCTGATAGCCTGCGCCGGCCCCTATAGGAGAAGAGAAACAAGTTTCAGTAGAGCCGCCCAGCCCCGCCCCCCGACTTTGGCGGGCTATAGCAGAGGAAGAAAGCATCAGCAAGCATGTCACTAGCCCGAGCCGCTGCTGCCTGTGACTAGTAACTCCCCCCTCCTCAGCAGGTGATCGTGGCCAGCACTACCTTCTCTTCCTTCCTGCATGGATGGAGGGTAAGTGAAAAAAGTAATGTGTTAGAAGAACACAGTGGACGAGTTTCTGCTAAGAGAACTGGTACAAACGGCTTCTGTCTGCAACATTCTTCTTTGAGGCATCCAAAAACCTCCCCCCCTCTGCTTATCTCCAGAAAAATAAGGGGAGATGTTTAGTTGAGAAGAGGAGAATTTAGGAAAAGCTGATTTTAGCACAGTGAAGGCAGAGTACTCATAATGTAATGGGCTCACTGGAAGGATCAACAGATATTTTTTCTGTCCTTGTAGATTTTTTTACATTGAAAAAACATAATGAAATGTGCGTGTATTGCAGAAATGTACAACATATATGGGTTCTTCTTTGCCCAGACATCGCTTTAGTGCAATACCTTGGTGCCTGCCACACTTTTACCTGAAATTGTCTTTATACTGAATTGCCAAATGTGCCCCCTGTAGACTTTAATCTGCTTTGATGGGACACCTGGCTAAGACTGACAAGCTGCCATTGAGTTGCATTGTGAAAATGGATGAGGATGACTCTGGGTGGATATGAGCCTCTTCACAATGTAACTCATCCTCATCCATTTTCACAATGCAACTCAATCATCTTCATCCCCCGCCACAATGTATCCCCCCACCCATGGCCAGCTCTATCCATCCATCCCCCCTCCACAACGCAATCCCCCACCCACGGCCAGCACCATCCATCCATCCCACACTCAGCTCCATCCATCCCCCTCCACAACGCATCCCTCACCCATGGCCAGCTCCATCCATCCCCCTCCACAACGCACCCCCCACCCATGGCCAGCTCCATCCATCCCCCCTCCAACACACCCCCCACCCACGCCCAGCACCATCCATCCCCCCCTCCACAACGCACCCCCCACCCATGGCCAGCTCCATCCATCCCCCTCCACAACGCACCCCCCACCCATGGCCAGCTCCATCCATCCCCCCTCCAACACACCCCCCACCCACGCCCAGCACCATCCATCCCCCTCCACAACGCACCCCCCACCCATGGCCAGCTCCATCCATCCCCCTCCACAACGCACCCCCCACCCATGGCCAGCTCCATCCATCCCCCCTCCAACACACCCCCCACCCACGCCCAGCACCATCCATCCCCCCCTCCACAACGCACCCCCCACCCATGGCCAGCTCCATCCATCCCCCCTCCAACACATCCCCCACCCACGCCCAGCACCATCCATCCCCCCCTCCACAATGCATCCCAATCCAAAAATCGGCCCAAAATATCGGCCGCAAAAATCGGCATCACATATCGGCCATCGGCCGCCCCGATTTCTAAATATCGGCATCGGCATCGGCCAGAGAAAAATCCATATCGGTCTACCTCTAGACCCGGGTCCTGCCCCAGGGGACATCTATCAATGCAAAAGAAGGTTTTAAAAACTGAAGTTTTTTCGGGAGCAGTGATTTTAATTATATTTAAAGTGAAACAATAAAAGTGAACTATTCCTTTTAAATATTTTTTAAATATCGTGCCTGGGGAGGTCCCCTTAGTCTGTCTGTAAAGTAGCGCATCTTTGCCATGTTTATAACATTTCTAAAGGAAAACATTTAACTTAAACTTGCTGGACCATGGCAATATAGATGGGTTTAAATTCTCCCTGCTTGGTTAATGCTGTGTTAGAAGGTGATTTCAGGTGGGACTCACTCCTCTAACAGACTATTGATATGTTAATGACCCTTCCTCAGCCAGCTCCCTATTTCAAAGGGTTAATTGATCTATTGTGTGTGTGAAGAAGCCCTGTGGTTACTGTTTACTGTGATTAGATAAGTGGCTCATGTTAATTATTCTGATTGCTTCATTGTGGTAATTATCCCTTCTATCCACGGGGCCAAGCTGTCTAGATAATGTATTCTGTTTGAACTAGTAATTAACGTCACTGATGTAATTATCTAAAGAAATGTCGTGAGGGTCGGCTCCGTCGTGTCTGCCTAATCATCTGTATGGGAGCCCCCACTGTGTGAGGGGGCGGAGATTTGTCATTGTAACAGTTGTAAATTACATATAAGCTCTGTGTTATACCATTAAAATCTGTCTTGTTCCAGCAGTAAGCTTGGCATGTGTGGCTTATTGGGTGACTCCAGGAATATTCCCCCTTGTGGAATATTGGGGTGATTATCTTTATGGGAAGAAGGGAACGTTGACGGGGATATCATTGTAATACCGTCACAATTGGTTGGCAGCAGCGGGATTTTCCCTTCTATTCCCCTTTACACCCGGATTCCAAGCAGACACTGGAAGAACTACGTGGAAGGATTGCTAGCAACAAAACCAAGCGGGTCATCATAGCAGAATCAATGGAGATAGACCAGGAGGACGGGATTGCAGCAACGCCAGCAGTACAAGAGATGGAGACACCAGTGATTCAGGAGGAGGAATCGCCAGCCAACAAAGTAATGAGAGAGAAGCTAGCATGGTTTGGTCCGAACCCAACGGCAGATGTGGTGCTGAGAGTGATGGAGCTACAGGAGGCTAAACAAATAAGAGACGCAGAACTACAGGAGGATAAACAAATAAGAGACGCAGAACTACAGGAGGATAAACAAATAAGAGACGCAGAACTACAGGAGGATAAACAAATAAGAGACGCAGAACTACAGGAGGCTAAACAAATAAGAGACGCAGAACTACAGGAGGATAAACAAATAAGAGACGCAGAACTACAGGAGGATAAACAAATAAGAGACGCAGAACTACAGGAGGATAAACAAATAAGAGACGCAGAACTACAGGAGGATAAACAAATAAGAGACGCAGAACTACAGGAGGATAAACAAATAAGAGACGCAGAACTACAGGAGGATAAACAAATAAGAGACGCAGAACTACAGAAGGATAAACAAATAAGGGACGCAGAACTACAGAAGGATAAACAAATAAGGGACGCAGAACTACAGGTAAAACTGGCAGCAGTCCAACAAGCAGCCGCACATTCTCCAAACAGTGAGTACAGCACAGCAGACACAAGGAAGATTCCGTTTAGCGCTTTTAAAGCTTTTGATGAAAAGGACTGTAAGATTGTCGCTCAAAATCTGCCAGGTAGTTATCAATGTAACCTGCACCGAATAGCTAGAGGAGAGTGGGTTGCAATATTGTCAGGCAAACTGTCAGGCAAAGCTTCTGATGCTTTCCGGACCGTGCCAGATCAGGATATCCATAGCTACGCCCGGGTTAAAGAAGCGCTCCTGGCTCGTTATGCAGTAACCCCAGAGTCCCACCGACAGAAGTTCAGGGACTCACGCAAAACCACGGAAGATTCTTACGCGGAATGGGCATGCCAGTTGTCCCTGTCGGCCTCTAACTGGGTTAACAGCAGCCAGGCCACCACCGCAGAGGACATTTTGCCAGTAATGCTCCTGGAGCAATTTTACAATCACATCCAGACGGACGTCAAAGACTGGGTGGGAGATCGCAGGCCCATGACTCTACCAGAGGCCGCGAAGTTGGCGGATGAATATGCGGATACTCGCAAGACAAACCAGGTCACACCACGGGTACAACCTCCATGACCAACGGTGCCCTCACACCCACCAGGCGCTAGATACCAACCTCCTAACAGACCAGTGACATCTAGCCCTCGCTATCCACGCCAGGAGGACAATGAACAACGCTGCTTCTGGTGCAAACAGCTGGGTCACTTCAAGCAGAATTGCCCCATGAACGACAACACCAGGTTAAATTGGTCTCAACCTGGGTACCGCCCACCAGCAGCAGCCCATTGTGTAGACTCGGCTTGGAATCTCCAGGAGCTGGGTCAGGAAGAACCATTGGGCCCCCTTACGAAGCCCTCATGGTACAATCTGTTATTACAGACAACAGGGAACACCATTGTCAGCTGGTCATGGGTAACGGAACAACCGCCCGGGATTAAGAGACAGCCAGGTGGGCGCCAGCCATGAGCCGGAGGGGCCCTGGAGGGAGCTGGGCAGAAAGAGGCACCGCCGGCTACCCTCCAAGAAGAAGAGGTCCTGGAAGCCGTATAACAAGCTGACCTGGGAGGAGAAGAAGCGACTGGAGGAGAGGGAGTCGCAGCGGGCGTCCCACTCCCAGATGCGGGCCGAGATGTTCGCCAAGGGCCCACCGGTGGCCCCTTACACCACCACCCAGTTCCTGATGATGAAGGACCACGTGGAGAGCCTGCAGGACATGAGCAAGCAGGAGCTGATCCGTGAGTACATGGAGCTGGAGGAGTGCATAAGCCGCATGGAGGAGGGGAACAACCACCTGAGGTCACAGCAGGCTGACCCCCCCAGGCTCCATGAACTGGAGATGGAGCTGGGGAAGCTCAAAGAGGAGAACTGGCGGCTGCGGAGGGAGCAGAGGGTGGCTGACCCTATGGGGCACTGATTCCCCCCCCCCCCCCCCCCCGAACTCTGAGCACCAGTGCTACAGCATTTCAACTAATATCAATTTTTCTTTTTTTTTATGAATCTCCTGTGATTGTCACTTCAGAGCCATAACCTGCCCCCTCCCATAGCGGGACACCTAGACGGCGGCGCACAGACCCATTCGCCGTCTTCACACTGACTTCTGGTGACTCTGCAGATCACACAAAGACTTGGGGACTGACCGGCGTGTGATCTGACGACCCGGTGGCATACCTGAGTCTGAAGCAGTTGCCAAGGGAGGTCAGTCACGCCAAACGGAGTTAACCTCGGACTAAAAGCTCTGAACCCGTCAACCCTACTGGACCAGGGAAGGTCCAACCGGGTTGCCGGAGCAGGGAGAAAAAGGGGGGCCATTGTGAAGGATGCTTCAGTTTAAATTCTCCCTGCTTGGTTAATGCTGTGTTAGAAGGTGATTTCAGGTGGGACTTACTCCTCTAACAGACTATTGATATGTTAATGACCCTTCCTCAGCCAGCTCCCTATTTCAAAGGGTTAATTGATCTATTGTGTGTGTGAAGAAGCCCTGTGGTTACTGTTTACTGTGATTAGATAAGTGGCTCATGTTAATTATTCTGATTGCTTCATTGTGGTAATTATTTCTTCTATCCACGGGGCCAAGCTGTCTAGACAATGTATTCTGTTTGAACTAGTAATTAACGTCACTGATGTCATTATCTAAAGAAATGTCGTCAGGGTCGGCTCCGTCGTGTCTGCCTAATCATCTGTATGGGAGCCCCCACTGTGTGAGGGGGCGGAGATTGTCATTGTAACAGTTTTGTAAATTACATATAAGCTCTGTGTTATACCATTAAAGTCTCTCTTGTTCCAGCAGTAAGCTTGGCATGTGTGGCTTATTGGGCGACTCCAGGAATATTCCCCCTTGTGGAATATTGGGGTGATTATCTTTATGGGAAGAAGGGAAGACTTTGACGGGCATATCATTCTAATACCGTCACAGTCCCCCCCCAGTCCATACCGTGGGAGGGGCGCTCGCCCCCTTCCGTTCCTGGCCTGCCAGACTGCTTGATATAGGGTAAGCGTCTAGTATGGATTTTAGGGGTGGGGGGGGAACCACACTATTTTTAAAAAAACAAATGGCGTGGAGTTCCCCTTAAAATGTATGCCAGACCCAAAGGGCCTCGAATGGACTGGGGGGGCACGCATTTTTTTGTTCTGTCTTAGGGTTCCCCTTTACCACTTCAATACACTATATTATACACTACACTGTATTATATACACTACGTGCCTGATCTCCATTCATTCACTATATACGGCCGCCATGTAAGCAGCAGTCTTATATAATGTGGGTGTGGCCCCTGAGCCATGTCTTTGGCCAATCAGGGGTCTCACAGCACATTACGCTGTAATTGGCCAAAGCATACGGGTCAGGTGCATGCTTTGGCCAATCGGCAGCTGTTAATGCAGTGCGATCTCGTGGTGGGCGAACATCCTGCGGGCGCCCCAAATTTTCGATTGTGCCATGAACACCCGCTGTTCGAGACGAAAAATCTGGACCATCCCTAGTCATCACAAAGATGGCAGACTGACTAAATGACTACAGAAATATGGCGGACTGCATGAATGACTGCAGAAAGATAGTGGACTGAAAGACTACAGCAAGATGGCGGACTGAGTGACTACAGAAAGATGGCAGACTGACTGAAAGACTACAGAAAAATGGTGGCTCTGACTAAAAGACTACAAAAATATGGCGGACTGGCTAACTACAGAAAGATGGCGAACTGAGTGACTACAGAAAGATGGCAGACTGACTGAAAGACTACAGAAAGATGGCGAACTGAGTGACTATAGAAAGATGGCGGACTGAATGAATGACTACAGAAAGATGGCGGACTGACTGACTACAGAAGAATGAAGGACTGACTGACTACAGAAAGATGGTGCACTGACTGACAGACTACAGAAAGATGGCGGACTGAATGAATTACTACAGAAAGATGGCGGACTGACTGATTACAGAAGAATGGAGGGCTGAATGACTACAGAAAGATGGCGGACTGACTGACTACAGAAGAATGGCGGACTGACTGACTACAGAAAGATGGCTAAAGGACTGACTGACTACAGAAAGATGGCGGACTGAATGAATGACTACAGAAAGATGGCGGACTGACTGATTACAGAAGAATGGAGGGCTAAATTACTACAGAAAGATGGCGGACTGACTGACCACAGAAGAATGGAGGACTGACTGACTACAGAAAGATGGCGGACTGACTGACTACAGAAAGATGGCGGACTGAATAAATGACTACAGAAAGATGGCGGACTGACTGATTACAGAAGAATGGAGGGCTAAATTACTACAGAAAGATGGCGGACTGACTGACCACAGAAGAATGGAGGACTGACTGACTACAGAAAGATGGCGGACTGACTGACTACAGAAAGATGGCGGACTGAATAAATGACTACAGAAAGATGGCGGACTGACTGACTACAGAAAGATGGCGGACTGACTGACTACAGAAAGATGGCGGACTGAATAAATGACTACAGAAAGATGGTGGACTGCCTGATAGTGCACCATCTTTCTGTAGTCATTCAGACCTTCATATTTCTGTAGTCAGTCAGTCTGCCATCTTTCTGTAGTCAGTCCTTCATATTTCTGTAGTCGGTCCGCCATCTTTCTGTAGTCAGTCAGTCCACCATCTTTCTGTAGTCGGTCCCCCATCTTTCTGTAGTCAGTCAGTCTACAGAAAGATGGTGCACTGACTGACTGTCTACAGAAAGATGGCGGACTGAATAAATGACTACAGAAAGATGGCGGACTGACAGACTACAGAAATATGAAGGACTGACTGACTACAGAAAGATGGCGGACTGAATGAATGACTACAGAAAGATGGCGGACTGACAGACTACAGAAATATGAAGGACTGACTGACTACAGAAAGATGGCGGACTGAATAAATGACTACAGAAAGATGGCGGACTGACAGACTACAGAAATATGAAGGACTGACTGACTACAGAAAGATGGCGGACTGAATAAATGACTACAGAAAGATGGCGGACTGACAGACTACAGAAATATGAAGGACTGACTGACTACAGAAAGATGGTGGACTGAATGAATGACTACAGAAAGATGGCGGAACTGACTGACTAGAGAAATATGAAGGGCTGACTGACTTCAGAAAGATGGTGGACTGACTACAGAAAGATGGCGGACTGAATGAATGACTACAGAAAGATGGTGGACTGACTACGGAAAGATGGCGGACTGACTACAGAAAGATGGCGGACTGACTACGGAAAGATGGCGGACTGACTACAGAAATATGGCGGACTGAATGAATGACTACAGAAAGATGGCGGACTGACTGACTACAGAAAGATGGAGGACTGAGTGACTACAGAAAGATGGCGGACTAAATGAATGACTACAGAAAGATGGCGGACTGACTGACTACAGAAAGATGGAGGACTGAGTGACTACAGAAAGATGGCGGACTGAATGAATGACTACAGAAAGATGGCGGACTGACTGACTACAGAAAGATGGAGGACTGAGTGACTACAGAAAGATGGAGGACTGACAAAAGAAAGATATCTCAGTGAGTATAGGAGTGCAGGTAGAAGTCACATTTGGCGACCCGTCAGAATTGGTAACGGAAGTGACGTTCCGTCGCCACCGCCATCTTGGTACACCCTGCACTCCTCCATAAGGATACACTGAGAAGGAGGAAAGCGGACATCTTGGTGCACCCACCGGAGTTTTTGCATTTTACAGGTTTTTTCTAACAGTAAAGTGACTTTATATAGAGATATTCAGGACTTACAACTCTGTCTCAATGTTTAAATGTTGAATTTTAGCCCTGAATATCACCATATAAACTCACTTTACTGTTAGAAAAAACGTGAAAAATTAAAAAAACTCCGGTGGGTGTAGCAAGATATCCGCTTTCCCCTTCTCGGTGTATCCTTATACTATAGACGAGTGCGGGGTGTACCAAAATGGCGGCAACGGAACATCACGTACGTTACACTTTCCGACGGGTCGCCATATCTGATGAAACAACGGCGGTGCTGAGTGAGAGAATATCGGACTACACAATGATGGCGGAGTGAGAGAATATCGGACTACACAATGATGGCGGAGTGAGAGAATATCAATCGCGGGGGAAAGAATAATCCTCCGGAAATATGGCGGATGAGGGTGACGGGTACTTCCGGTCGGTGACGGGTACTTCCGGTGTAGATAAGATACCGGAAGTGGTGTGGGTGGAGTAAGATGGCGGCTGTACAGTGACCGGAGCCATATGGAGGAGGTGAGAGGGGGGAGGGTGTAGAGATTATATCTCCTCCATATACCGTCACCTCGTACAATGATCCTTTCTCTCTCCTCTGTAGGATGATCGGTGGAGATCTGTGACCCGAGCCTGAGGATGGGTGAGTGGCTGTCACCCCACAGTGGGCGGGGTCAGTGTCTGGACATTTCCATCCCACTCTGCAATGTGTTAGTGTAGCCAAATCTGCTAATACCCCTCCCCCAGACTGATATCCCTGTGCTCCTTCCTCCAGAGTGGGGGGGGGAGGGGGTAATTACTGATCACTGACATTACTGTGCCTCCTGTGCTCCTTCCTCCAGAGTGGTGGTGGGGAGTAGGTCCCTCATACGACCGCTAGAGGACAGACCATTCATTATGGGGGAGGAGGTCCCTCATACGACCACTAGAGGACAGACCATTCATGATGGGGGAGGAGGTCCCTCATACGACCACTAGAGGACAGACCATTCATGATGGGGAGGAGGTCCCTCATACGACCACTAGAGGACAGACCATTCATTATGGGGGAGGAGGTCCCTCATACGACCACTAGAGGACAGACCATTCATGATGGGGGAGGAGGTCCCTCATACGACCACTAGAGGACAGACCATTCATGATGGGGGAGGAGGTCCCTCATACGACCACTAGAGGACAGACCATTCATGATGGGGGAGGAGGTCCCTCATACGACCACTAGAGGACAGACCATTCATGATGGGGAGGAGGTCCCTCATACGACCACTAGAGGACAGACCATTCATTATGGGGGAGGAGGTCCCTCATACGACCACTAGAGGACAGACCATTCATGATGGGGGAGGAGGTCCCTCATACGACCACTAGAGGACAGACCATTCATGATGGGGGAGGAGGTCCCTCATACGACCACTAGAGGACAGACCATTCATGATGGGGGAGGAGGTCCCTCATACGACCACTAGAGGACAGACCATTCATGATGGGGAGGAGGTCCCTCATACGACCACTAGAGGACAGACCATTCATTATGGGGGAGGAGGTCCCTCATACGACCACTAGAGGACAGACCATTCATGATGGGGGAGGAGGTCCCTCATACGACCACTAGAGGACAGACCATTCATGATGGGGGTGGAGGTCCCTCATACGACCACTAGAGGACAGACCATTCATGATGGGGGAGGAGGTCCCTCATACGACCACTAGAGGACAGACCATTCATGATGGGGGAGGAGGTCCCTCATACGACCACTAGAGGACAGACCATTCATGATGGGGGGAGGAGGTCCCTCATACGACCACTAGAGGGCAGACCATTCATGATGGGGGTGGAGGTTCCTCATACGACCACTAGAGGACAGACCATTCATGATGGGGAGGAGGTCCCTCATACGACCACTAGAGGACAGACCATTCATGATGGGGGGAGGAGGTCCCTCATACGACCACTAGAGGACAGACCATTCATGATGGGGGAGGAGGTCCCTCATACGACCACTAGAGGACAGACCATTCATGATGGGGGAGGAGGTCCCTCATACGACCACTAGAGGACAGACCATTCATGATGGGAGAGGAGGTCCCTCATACGACCATTAGAGGACAGACCATTCATGATGGGGGTGGAGGTCCCTCATACGACCACTAGAGGACAGACCATTCATGATGGGGAGGAGGTCCCTCATACGACCACTAGAGGACAGACCATTCATGATGGGGGAGGAGGTCCCTCATACGACCACTAGAGGACAGACCATTCATGAGGAGGTCCCTCATACGACCACTAGAGGACAGACCATTCATGATGGGGGAGGAGGACCCTCATACAACCACTAGAGGACAGACCATTCATGAGGAGGTCCCTCATATGACAACTAGAGGACAGACCATTCATGATGGGGGAGGAGGTCCCTCATACGACCACTAGAGGACAGACCATTCATGATGGGGGAGGAGGTCCCTCATACGACCACTAGAGGACAGACCATTCATGATGGGGGTGGAGGTCCCTCATACGACCACTAGAGGACAGACCATTCATGATGGGGGGAGGAGGTCCCTCATACGACCACTAGAGGGCAGACCATTCATGATGGGGGTGGAGGTTCCTCATACGACCACTAGAGGACAGACCATTCATGATGGGGGGAGGAGGTCCCTCATACGACCACTAGAGGACAGACCATTCATGATGGGGGAGGAGGTCCCTCATACGACCACTAGAGGACAGACCATTCATGATGGGGGAGGAGGTCCCTCATACGACCACTAGAGGACAGACCATTCATGATGGGAGAGGAGGTCCCTCATACGACCACTAGAGGACAGACCATTCATGATGGGGGTGGAGGTCCCTCATACGACCACTAGAGGACAGACCATTCATGATGGGGAGGAGGTCCCTCATACGACCACTAGAGGACAGACCATTCATGATGGGGGAGGAGGTCCCTCATACGACCACTAGAGGACAGACCATTCATGAGGAGGTCCCTCATACGACCACTAGAGGACAGACCATTCATGATGGGGGAGGAGGACCCTCATACGACCACTAGAGGACAGACCATTCATGATGGGGGAGGAGGTCCCTCATACGACCACTAGAGGACAGACCATTCATGATGGGGGAGGAGGTCCCTCATACGACCACTAGAGGACAGACCATTCATGATGGGGGAGGAGGTCCCTCATATGACCACTAGAGGACAGACCATGCATGATGGGGGAGGAGGTCCCTCATACGACCACTAGAGGACAGACCATTCATGAGGAGGTCCCTCATATGACAACTAGAGGACAGACCATTCATGATGGGGGAGGAGGTCCCTCATACGACCACTAGAGGACAGACCATTCATGATGGGGGAGGAGGTCCCTCATACGACCACTAGAGGACAGACCATTCATGATGGGGGAGGAGGTCCCTCATACGACCACTAGAGGACAGACCATTCATGATGGGGGAGGAGGTCCCTCATACGACCACTAGAGGACAGACCATTCATGATGGGGGAGGAGGTCCCTCATACGACCACTAGAGGACAGACCATTCATGAGGAGGTCCCTCATACGACCACTAGAGGACTGACCATTCATGATGGGGGAGGAGGTCCCTCATACGACCACTAGAGGACAGACCATTCATGATGGGGGAGGAGGTCCCTCATATGACCACTAGAGGACAGACCATGCATGATGGGGGAGGAGGACCCTCATACGACCACTAGAGGACAGGCCATTCATGAGGAGGTCCCTCATATGACAACTAGAGGACAGACCATTCATGATGGGGGAGGAGGTCCCTCATACGACCACTAGAGGACAGACCATTCATGATGGGGGAGGAGGTCCCTCATACGACCACTAGAGGACAGACCATTCATGATGGGGGAGGAGGTCCCTCATACGACCACTAGAGGACAGACCATTCATGATGGGGAGGAGGTCCCTCATACGACCACTAGAGGACAGACCATTCATGATGGGGGAGGAGGTCCCTCATACGACCACTAGAGGACAGACCATTCATGATGGGGGAGGAGGTCCCTCATACGACCACTAGAGGACAGACCATTCATGAGGAGGTCCCTCATACGACCACTAGAGGACTGACCATTCATGATGGGGGAGGAGGTCCCTCATACGACCACTAGAGGACAGACCATTCATGATGGGGGAGGAGGTCCCTCATACGACCACTAGAGGACAGACCATTCATGAGGAGGTCCCTCATACGACCACTAGAGGACAGACCATTCATGATGGGGGGAGGAGGTCCCTCATACGACCACTAGAGGACAGACCATTCATGATGGGGGTGGAGGTCCCTCATACGACCACTAGAGGACAGACCATTCATGAGGAGGTCCCTCATACGACCACTAGAGGACAGACCATTCATGATGGGTGAGGAGGTCCCTCATACGACCACTAGAGGACAGACCATTCATGATGGGGGGAGGAGGTCCCTCATACGACCACTAGAGGACAGACCATTCATGATGGGGGGGAGGTCCCTCATACGACCACTAGAGGACAGACCATTCATGATGGGGGAGGAGGTCCCTCATACGACCACTAGAGGACAGACCATTCATGATGGGGGGAGGAGGTCCCTCATACGACCACTAGAGGACAGACCATTCATGATGGGGGGAGGAGGTCCCTCATACGACCACTAGAGGACAGACCATTCATGATGGGGGAGGAGGTCCCTCATACGACCACTAGAAGACAGACCATTCATGAGGAGGTCCCTCATACGACCACTAGAGGACAGACCATTCATGATGGGGGAGGAGGTCCCTCATACGACCACTAGAGGACAGACCATTCATGATGGGGGGAGGAGGTCCCTCATACGACCACTAGAGGACAGACCATTCATGATGGGGGGGAGGTCCCTCATACGACCACTAGAGGACAGACCATTCATGATGGGGGAGGAGGTCCCTCATACGACCACTAGAGGACAGACCATTCATGATGGGGGGAGGAGGTCCCTCATACGACCACTAGAGGACAGACCATTCATGATGGGGGAGGAGGTCCCTCATACGACCACTAGAGGACAGACCATTCATGATGAGGGAGGAGGTCCCTCATACGACCACTAGAGGACAGACCATTCATGATGGGGGAGGAGGTCCCTCATACGACCACTAGAGGGCAGACCATTCATGATGGGGGAGGAGGTCCCTCATATGACCACTAGAGGACAGACCCTTCATATGGTGGATGTGGGGTTCCGCGATGGGGGCCGGGTTGAGACCCTTCATATGGTGGATGTGGAGTCCTGTGATCGGGGCCGAGCTGAGACCCTTCATATGGTGGATGTGGGGTCCCGTGATGGGGGGCCGAGCTGAGACCCTTCATATGGTGGATGTGGGGTCCCGCGATGGGGGCCGAGCTGAGACCCTTCATATGGTGGATCCCGCGATGGGGGGCCGAGCGGAGACCCTTCATATGGTGGATCCCGCGATGGGGGCTGAGCTGAGACCCTTCATATGGTGGATCCCGCGATGGGGGCCAAACTGAGACCCTTCATATGGTGGATGTGGGGTCCTGCGATGGGGGCCGAGCTGAGACCCTTCATATCGTGTATGTGGGGTCCCGCGATGGGGGCCCGAGCTGAGACCCTTCATATGGTGTCCCGCGATGGGGGCCGAACTGAGACCCTTCATATGGTGGATCCCGCAATGGGGGCCGAGCTAAGACCCTTCATATGGTGGATGTGGGGTCCTGCGATGGGCTGCCACCCTTCATTTGGTGGATGTGGGCTGAGCTGAGACCCTTCATATGGTGGATGTGGGGTCCCGTGATGGGGGCCAAGCTGAGACCCTTCATATGGTGGATGTGGGGCTAAGCGCCTTCATATGGTGGATGTGGGGTCCCGCGATGGGGGCTAAGCTCCTTCATATGGTGGATGTGGAGTCGTGCGATTGGGGGCTGAGTTGGACCCTTCATATGGTGGATGTGGGGTCCCGCGATGGGGGCTGATCTGAGACCCTTCATATGGTGGATGTGGGGTCCCGCGATGGGGGCTGATCTGAGACCCTTCATATGGTGGATGTGGGGTCCCGCGATGGGGGCTGATCTGAGACCCTTCATATGGTGGATGTGGGGTCCCGCGATGGGGGCCGAGCTGAGACCCTTCATATGGTGGATGTGGGGTCCCGCGATGGGGGCCGAGCTGAGACCCTTCATATGGTGGATGTGGGGTCTTGCGATGGGGGCCGGGTTGGACCCTTCATATGGTGGATGTGGGGTCTTGCGATGGGGGCTGAGTTGGACCCTTTATATGGTGGATGTGGGGTCCCGCGATGGGGGCCGAGCTGAAACCCTTCATATGGTGGATGTGGAGTCCCGCGATGGGGGCCGAGCTGAAACCCTTCATATGATGGATGTGGGGGTCCCACGATGGGGGCTGAGTTGGACCCTTCATATGGTGGAAGTGGGGTCCCGCGATGGGGGCTGAGTTGGACCCTTCATATGGTGGATGTGGAGTCCCGCGATGGGGACCGAGCTGAGACCCTTCATACGATGGATGTGGGGTCCCGCGATGGGGGCTGAGTTGGACCCTTCATATGGTGGATGTGGGGTCCCACGATGGGGGCTGAGTTGGACCCTTCATATGGTGGATGTGGAGTCCCGCGATGGGGGCTGAGTTGGACCCTTCATATGATGGATGTTGGGTCCTGCGATGGGGGGCTGAGTTGGACCCTTTATATGGTGGATGTGGGGTCCCGCGATGGGGGCCGAGCTGAAACCCTTCATATGGTGGATGTGGAGTCCCGCGATGGGGGCCGAGCTGAAACCCTTCATATGATGGATGTGGGGGTCCCACGATGGGGGCTGAGTTGGACCCTTCATATGGTGGAAGTGGGGTCCCGCGATGGGGGCTGAGTTGGACCCTTCATATGGTGGATGTGGGGTCCCGCGATGGGGGCTGAGTTGGACCCTTCATATGGTGGATGTGGGGTCCCGCGATGGGGGCTGAGTTGGACCCTTCATATGGTGGATGTGGAGTCCCGCGATGGGGGCTGAGTTGGACCCTTCATATGATGGATGTTGGGTCCTGCGATGGGGGCCGGGTTGAAGCCACGTCCTCTTTGTCTGACACGTTCTCTTATTTTTCTCTCCAGCGGATTCGGATGACGGATATTTAGATGAATATGGATATTATAATGACGATGATGATGGAGAGGATGATGATGATGATATCAGAATCTGGGACAACAACCCCTATCTGAACACCTACTGCGGCCTCCGTCCCTCTTTTCTCCTCCCCCAGAATTATAGATTACCCCAACCTAGATATATAACCCAAGAGGTAAGTACCACACCACAGGGGGAGGGAGAGAAGAGGAAAGGTCTTGTGGTCTGCTGGGGAGAGTAGAAAGGTGGGGGGGGAGATACAGGAGGGAAGTAGAAAGGGTAGATGGGACAGGAGTTGAATAGTTCAGTAGTAAGTGGTAGAGAAGGGTACAGGGTTGGTGGTAGGTGGGCGAGAAGATGACAGGATTGGTGGTAGGTAGGTTGGATAGGACATGGTGAAGGAGGAGAAATGATTGGTGGTAGGTAGGTGGGATAGAAGGACATTACATGATTGGTGGTAGAGAATGGGATCTGATTGGTGGAAGGTAGGTTGGATAGGACATGGTGGTAGGTGGGCGAGTAGAGGATGGGATAGGTGGTAGAGGATAGGAAATGGATTGGTTGGTTGGATAGGAAATGGATTGGTTGGTTTGATAGGACGTGGTCGTAGGTTGGATAGGACGTGGTGGTAGGAAGGTGGGATAAGACATGGTGGTAGGTAGTTTTGATAGGACATGGTGCTAGGTGGGCGAGTAGAGGATGGAAATTGATTGGTGGAAGGTAGGTGGGATAGGAGGACATTACAGGATTCGTGGTGGAGGATGGGAAATGATTTATAGTAGGTAGGTTGGATAGGACATGGTGGTAGGTAGGTGAGTAGAGGATGGGATTGGTGGTAGATGAGGAGAAATGATTGGTGGTCGGTTTGATAGGACGTGGTGGTAGGTAGGTGGCATAGGATGTGGTGGTAGGTGGGTGGGATAGGACGTGGTGGGTGGTAGGTTGGTCGGTGGCATAGGACGTGGTGGGTAGTAGGTTGGTCGGTGGGATAGGACGTGGTGGGTGGTAGGTAGGTAGGTTGGATAGGACGTGGTAGGTTGGTCGGTGGGATAGGACGTGGTGGTAGGTTGGTCGGTGGGATAGGACGTGGTGGTAGGTTGGTCGGTGGGATAGGATGTGGTGGGTGGTAGGTTGGTCAGTGGGATAGGACGTGGTGGTAGGTTGGTCAGTGGGATAGGACGTGGTGGGTGGTAGGTTGGTCGGTGGGATAGGACGTGGTGGGTGGTAGGTTGGTCGGTGGGATAGGACGTGGTGGGTGGTTGGTCGGTGGGATAGGACGTGGTGGGTGGTAGGTTGGTCGGTGGGATAGGACGTGGTGGGTGGTTGGTCGGTGGGATAGGACGTGGTGGGTGGTAGGTTGGTCGGTGGGATAGAACGTGGTGGGTGGTAGGTTGGTCAGTGGGATAGGACGTGGTGGGTGGTAGGTCGGTGGGATAGGACGTTGTGGTAGGTTGGATAGGACGTGGTGGGTGGTAGGTTGGTCGGTGGGATAGGACGTGGTGGTAGGTTGGATAGGACGTGGTGGGTGGTAGGTTGGTCGGTGGGATAGGACGTGGTGGTAGGTTGGATAGGATGTGGTGGTAGGTTGGTCGGTGGGATAGGACATGGTGGGTGGTAGGTAGGTAGGTTGGATAGGACGTGGTGGTAGGTTGGATAGGACGTGGTGGTAGGTTGGTCGGTGGGATAGGACATGGTGAGTGGTAGGTAGGTAGGTAGGATAGGACGTGGTGGTAGGTTGGTCGGTGGTATAGGACATGGTGGGTGGTAGGTAGGTTGGATAGGACATGGTGGGTGGTAGGTAGGTTGGATAGGATGTGGTGGTAGGTTGGTCGGTGGGATAGGACGTGGTGGTAGGTTGGATAGGATGTGGTGGTAGGTTGGTCGGTGGGATAGGACATGGTGGGTGGTAGGTAGGTTGGATAGGATGTGGTGATAGGTTGGTCGGTGGGATAGGACATGGTGGGTGGTAGGTATGTAGGTTGGATAGGACGTGGTGGTAGGTTGGATAGGACGTGGTGGTAGGTTGGTCGGTGGGATAGGACATGGTGGGTGGTAGGTAGGTTGGATAGGACATGGTGGGTGGTAGGTAGGTTGGATAGGATGTGGTGGTAGGTTGGTCAGTTGGATAGGATGTGGTGATAGGTTGGTCGGTGGGATAGGACATGGTGGGTGGTAGGTAGGTAGGTTGGATAGGACGTGGTGGTAGGTTGGATAGGACGTGGTGGCTGGTAGGTTGGTCAGTGGAATAGGACGTGGTAGGTTGGTCGGTGGGATAGGACGTGGTGGGTGGTAGGTTGGTCGGTGGGATAGGACGTGGTGGTCGGTGGTATAGGACCTGGTGGTAGGTAGGTTGGATAGGACGTGGTGGGTGGTAGGTTGGTCGGTGGGATAGGACGTGGTGGGTGGTAGGTTGGTCGGTGGGATAGGACGTGGTGGGTGGTAGGTTGGTCGGTGGGATAGGACGTGGTGGGTGGTAGGTTGGTCGGTGGGATAGGACGTTGTGGTAGGTTGGATAGGACGTGGTGGGTGGTAGGTTGGTCGGTGGGATAGGACGTGGTGGTAGGTTGGATAGGACGTGGTGGGTGGTAGGTTGGTCGGTGGGATAGGACGTGGTGGTAGGTTGGATAGGATGTGGTGGTAGGTTGGTCGGTGGGATAGGACATGGTGGGTGGTAGGTAGGTTGGATAGGATGTGGTGGTAGGTTGGTCAGTTGGATAGGATGTGGTGATAGGTTGGTCGGTGGGATAGGTCGTGGTGGGTGGTAGGTTGGTCGGTGGGATAGGACGTGGTGGGTGGTAGGTCGGTGGGATAGGACGTTGTGGTAGGTTGGATAGGACGTGGTGGGTGGTAGGTTGGTCGGTGGGATAGGACGTGGTGGTAGGTTGGATAGGACTTGGTGGGTGGTAGGTTGGTCGGTGGGATAGGATGTGGTGGTAGGTTGGATAGGACGTGGTGGGTGGTAGGTTGGTCGGTGGGATAGGACGTGGTGGTAGGTTGGTCGGTGGGATAGGACATGGTGGGTGGTAGGTAGGTTGGATAGGATGTGGTGGTAGGTTGGTCAGTTGGATAGGATGTGGTGATAGGTTGGTCGGTGGGATAGGACGTGGTGGGTGGTAGGTTGGTCGGTGGGATAGGACGTGGTGGGTGGTAGGTCGGTGGGATAGGACGTTGTGGTAGGTTGGATAGGACGTGGTGGGTGGTAGGTCGGTGGGATAGGACGTGGTGGTAGGTTGGATAGGACTTGGTGGGTGGTAGGTTGGTCGGTGGGATAGGACGTGGTGGTAGGTTGGATAGGATGTGGTGGTAGGTTGGTCGGTGGGATAGGACATGGTGGGTGGTAGGTAGGTTGGATAGGATGTGGTGGTAGGTTGGTCAGTTGGATAGGATGTGGTGATAGGTTGGTCGGTGGGATAGGACGTGGTGGGTGGTAGGTTGGTCGGTGGGATAGGACGTGGTGGGTGGTAGGTCGGTGGGATAGGACGTTGTGGTAGGTTGGATAGGACGTGGTGGTAGGTTGGATAGGATGTGGTGGTAGGTTGGTCGGTGGGATAGGACATGGTGGGTGGTAGGTAGGTTGGATAGGATGTGGTGGTAGGTTGGTCAGTTGGATAGGATGTGGTGATAGGTTGGTCGGTGGGATAGGACGTGGTGGGTGGTAGGTTGGTCGGTGGGATAGGACGTGGTGGGTGGTAGGTTGGTCGGTGGGATAGGACGTGGTGGTAGGTTGGATAGGACTTGGTGGGTGGTAGGTTGGTCGGTGGGATAGGACGTGGTGGTAGGTTGGATAGGACGTGGTGGGTGGTAGGTTGGTCGGTGGGATAGGACGTGGTGGTAGGTTGGATAGGATGTGGTGGTAGGTTGGTCAGTTGGATAGGATGTGGTGGGTGGTAGGTAGGTTGGATAGGACATGGTGGGTGGTAGGTAGGTTGGATAGGATGTGGTGGTAGGTTGGTCAGTTGGATAGGATGTGGTGATAGGTTGGTCGGTGGGATAGGACATGGTGGGTGGTAGGTAGGTAGGTTGGATAGGACGTGGTGGTAGGTTGGATAGGACGTGGTGGCTGGTAGGTTGGTCAGTGGAATAGGACGTGGTAGGTTAGTCGGTGGGATAGGACGTGGTGGGTGGTAGGTTGGTCGGTGGGATAGGACGTGGTGGTCGGTGGTATAGGACCTGGTGGTAGGTAGGTTGGATAGGACGTGGTGGGTGGTAGGTTCATCGGTGGGATAGGACGTGGTGGTAGGTTGGTTGGTGGGATAGGACCTGGTGGTAGGTAGGTTGGTCGGTGGGATAGGACGTGGTGGGTGGTAGGTTGGTCGGTGGGATAGGACGTGGTGGGTGGTAGGTAGGTTGGATAGGACTTGGTGGGTGGTAGGTTGGTCGGTGGGATAGGACGTGGTGGGTGGTAGGTTGGTCGGTGGGATAGGACGTGGTGGGTGGTAGGTTGGTCGGTGGGATAGGACGTGGTGGGTGGTAGGTTGGTCGGTGGGATAGGACGTGGTGGGTGGTAGGTTGGTCGGTTGGATAGGACGTGGTGGGTGGTAGGTTGGTCGGTGGGATAGGACGTGGTGGGTGGTAGGTTGGTCGGTGGGATAGGACGTGGTGGGTGGTAGGTTGGTCGGTGGGATAGGACGTGGTGGGTGGTAGGTTGGTCGGTTGGATAGGACGTGGTGGTAGGTAGGTTGGATAGGACGTGGTAGGTTGATCGGTGGGATAGGATGTGGTAGGTTGGTCGGTGGGATAGGACGTGGTGGTAGGTAGGTTGGATAGGACGTGGTAGGTTGATCGGTGGGATAGGACGTGGTAGGTTGATCGGTGGGATAGGACGTGGTAGGTTGATCGGTGGGATAGGACGTGGTAGGTTGATCGGTGGGATAGGACGTGGTGGTCGGTTGGACAGATGTGTCACGTGACGTGTCTTTGCCATGAAGGAGGCGGACCGGAACGCCAAGGAACTATTGGAAGAGGAGAAGAGGGAGAAGGATAAAGCCGATAAGAAGAGACTGAAGAAGAAGGTATGCTATTGGCTGTCTGCTGACTCCGCCCCCTTGTATATGGAAAGTAACGATTTGCCTCGTTCCTCCTCCTCCTTCTAGAGGCAGAAAGATCGGAAGCGCCAGCAGAAGCTGCAGGAGGCGGAGGATGGGAAGACCCCATTGGAGGAGAAGACGGTTAGTGAGGGATTCTGGGTACAAAGTGTCCCTGTCGTGTGCTCATGAAAAGGGGCCCCGGACCCCCGGGGGGGTGTGACCTTCTCTCATATGACATTGCTTTGGTCTAGCAGCCAATCATCGCGACTGAACACACCGTCACATGACTGAGTGGCTAGTCTTTTCAATGTGTTCAGATGCACAGAAAATGAGGTAGGCTTAGGGCCACTGGGTTGAGGTCAAGGCCATTGGGCTAGAGATAGGGCCACTGGGTTGGGGTCAAGGCCATTGGGCTAGAGATAGGGCCACACGGTTAGGGTCAAGCTCACTGGGTGGGGGAGGGTCAATGGGTTAAGGTCAGGGTCACACGGTTAGGGTCAAGCTCACTGGGTGGGGGAGGGTCACTGGGTTGAGGACAGGGCCACACGGTTAGGCTCACTGGAGGGGTAGGGGAAGGTCAATGGGATCGGGGTCACTGGGCAGAAGGAACACTGAGCCACCTCATTGAACTACAAGTCCCATGATGCTTTGGGACATCGGCAGTGGGCGGAGTGTTCCTATCAAACTACATTTACTGTGCTAACTCCACCCACATAGCTGTACACCACTGAGCGGGGGTGGGACTCCTCAAGGAGAGTGGAGCTCTGATTGGACGGCACACTGTTTTGTCTTGCAGGTAACGGTCACAAAGACGATGGATAATAATAGTGCGATACGGAAGGGGAAGGCGAATAATGAGGACGCGGCCCGGCAAGACTCCAGCACTTCCGCTAGTGATGTGAGTAAAGAGGACCTGTCTCTTATGTTCTACATTACCCCCGAGTGGAGGTCTGTCTGAGCGGAGGTTGTTGTGGTGGCCCCCCATACGGCAGAGGTTCCTGTGTGTTACGGGCCCCTCAGTGTATCTGGCCTGAGTGTCACCTGTCCTCTCCTTCCAGGATGACCTGGATCTGGGAAGTACGTTTGTTCGTCAGGCTCAGAAGAGGATGGAGAACAAGCCCAAGCCGGAGCGCCGGGAGCGAACCAAGGAGCCTTCACGGGAGGGGCCACGGGGGCCCTCTAAGGAGAGAGCAGAGGAACGGTCCCGAGAGAGAGTGCTGGAGGGGTCTCAGGAGAGAACATGTGACCCACTGCCGGCTCCACCCCAACCCGAGAATAATGTGAGGACAACCCGACCAGATTCAGGCCCTTACTTCATTTTCTTATCCTTCCTTTCTCTTCCTTCCTTTCTCCACCCGGTCTCACCTTCTCTTCCTTCTGTGTCCTTCCTCCCTCCTCTTCCTTCCTTCCTTTCTCCACCCAGTCTCACCTTCTCTTATCTTCCTTCTGTGTCCGGACTCCCTCCTCCTCTTCCTTCCTTCCTTCCTTCCTTCCTTCCTTCCTTCCTTCCTTCCTTCCTTCCTTTCTCCACCCAGTCTCACCTTCTCTTCTCTTCTCTTCCTTCCTTCCTTCCTTCCTTCCTTCCTTCCTTCCTTCCTTCCTTCCTCCCTCCTCTTCCTTCCTCCCTCCTCTTCCTTCCTCCCTCCCTCCCTCTCTCCTCTTCCTTCCTTCCTTCCTTCCTTCCTTCCTTCCTTCCTTCCTCCCTCTCTCCTCTTCCTTCCTCCCTCCCTCTCTCCTCTTCCTTCCTTCCTTCCTTCCTTCCTTCCTTCCTTCCTCCCTCCTCTTCCTTCCTTCCTTCCTCCCTCCTCTTCCTTCCTTCCTTCCTTCCTTCCTCCCTCCTCTTCCTTCCACCTCATTATCCTCCTCCCTTCTTTTCCTACCACTTTCCTCTTCTTCTTTCGCCCTCCTCCTCCTTCCTTGTCTCCTTCCATTTCTTCTCCCTTTATTTTCTTTTTTCTTCTTCCGCCTCTTTCTTCTTTCCCTTCCTCCCCTTCGTCTTCTTTCCCTTCATCCCCCTTCGTCTTCTTTCCCTTCATCCCCCTTCGTCTTCTTTCCCTTCATCCCCCTTCGTCTTCTTTCCCTTCATCCCCCTTCGTCTTCTTTCTCCTCTTCCTTTCTCTTCTTTCTCTATCACCATCCTCCTATTCCCCACCACTGTCATTTGTGTTTTTTTTCTCTCTATTGTGTATGTTGGTGATCATTCTCCCTTTCTCTAGTTTCTTCAGGTGTCTCTCTCTCTGGGTTCTTAGGGTCTCTTCCTCTCTCTCTGGGTTCTTAGGGTCTCTTCCTCTCTCTCTGGGTTCTTAGGGTCTCTTCCTCTCTCTCTGGGTTCTTAGGGTCTCTTCCTCTCTCTCTTGTGGTTCTTAGGGTCTCTTCCTCTCTCTTGTGGTTCTTGGGGTCTCTTCCTCTCTCTCGGGGTTCTTAGGGTCTCTTCCTCTCTCTTGTGGTTCTTGGGGTCTCTTCCTCTCTCTTGGGGTTCTTAGGGTCTCTTCCTCTCTCTTGTGGTTCTTAGGGTCTCTTCCTCTCTCTTGTGGTTCTTGGGGTCTCTTCCTCTCTCTTGGGGTTCTTAGGGTCTCTTCCTCTCTCTTGGGGTCTCTTCCTCTCTCTTGGGGTTCTTAGGGTCTCTTCCTCTCTCTTGGGGTCTCTTCCTCTCTCTTGGGGTTCTTAGGGTCTCTTCCTCTCTCTTGGGGTTCTTAGGGTCTCTTCCTCTATCTCTGTGTTCTTAGGGTCTCTTCCTCGCTCTCTGTGTTCTTAGGGTCTCTTCCTCTCTCTCTTGGGGTTCTTAGGGTCTCTTCCTCTCTCTCTTGGGGTTCTTAGGGTCTCTTCCTCTCTCTCTTGGGGTTCTTAGGGTCTCTTCCTCTCTCTCGGGGTTCTTAGGGTCTCTTCCTCTCTCTCTGGGTTCTTAGGGTCTCTTCCTCTCTCTCGGGGTTCTTAGGGTCTCTTCCTCTCTCTTGGGGTTCTTAGGGTCTCTTCCTCTCTCTTGGGGTCTCTTCCTCTCTCTTGGGGTTCTTAGGGTCTCTTCCTCTCTCTTGGGGTCTCTTCCTCTCTCTTGGGGTTCTTAGGGTCTCTTCCTCTCTCTTGGGGTCTCTTCCTCTCTCTTGGGGTTCTTAGGGTCTCTTCTCTCTCTTGGGGTTCTTAGGGTCTCTTCTCTCTCTTGGGGTTCTTAGGGTCTCTTCCTCTCTCTCTTGGGGTTCTTAGGGTCTCTTCCTCTCTCTCTGGGTTCTTAGGGTCTCTTCCTCTCTCTCGGGGTTCTTAGGGTCTCTTCCTCTCTCTTGGGGTTCTTAGGGTCTCTTCCTCTCTCTCTGGGTTCTTAGGGTCTCTTCCTCTCTCTTGGGGTTCTTAGGGTCTCTTCCTCTCTCTTGGGGTTCTTAGGGTCTCTTCCTCTCTCTTGGGGTTCTTAGGGTCTCTTCCTCTCTCTTGGGGTCTCTTCCTCTCTCTTGGGGTTCTTAGGGTCTCTTCCTCTCTCTTGGGGTTCTTAGGGTCTCTTCCTCTCTCTCTGTGTTCTTAGGGTCTCTTCCTCGCTCTCTGTGTTCTTAGGGTCTCTTCCTCTCTCTCTTGGGGTTCTTAGGGTCTCTTCCTCTCTCTCTTGGGGTTCTTAGGGTCTCTTCCTCTCTCTCGGGGTTCTTAGGGTCTCTTCCTCTCTCTCGGGGTTCTTAGGGTCTCTTCCTCTCTCTCTTGGGGTTCTTAGGGTCTCTTCCTCTCTCTTGGGGTTCTTAGGGTCTCTTCCTCTCTCTCGGGGTTCTTAGGGTCTCTTCCTCTCTCTCTGGGTTCTTAGGGTCTCTTCCTCTCTCTTGGGGTTCTTAGGGTCTCTTCCTCTCTCTCTCTGGGTTCTTAGGGTCTCTTCCTCTCTCTCTGGGTTCTTAGGGTCTCTTCCTCTCTCTCGGGGTTCTTAGGGTCTCTTCCTCTCTCTTGGGGTTCTTAGGGTCTCTTCCTCTCTCTTGGGGTTCTTAGGGTCTCTTCCTCTCTCTCGGGGTTCTTAGGGTCTCTTCCTCTCTCTCGGGGTTCTTAGGGTCTCTTCCTCTCTCTCGGGGTTCTTAGGGTCTCTTCCTCTCTCTCGGGGTTCTTAGGGTCTCTTCCTCTCTCTTGGGGTTCTTAGGGTCTCTTCCTCTCTCTTGGGGTTCTTAGGGTCTCTTCCTCTCTCTTGGGGTTCTTAGGGTCTCTTCCTCTCTCTTGGGGTCTCTTCCTCTCTCTTGGGGTTCTTAGGGTCTCTTCCTCTCTCTTGGGGTTCTTAGGGTCTCTTCCTCTCTCTTGGGGTCTCTTCCTCTCTCTTGGGGTTCTTAGGGTCTCTTCCTCTCTCTTGGGGTTCTTAGGGTCTCTTCCTCTCTCTTGGGGTCTCTTCCTCTCTCTTGGGGTTCTTAGGGTCTCTTCCTCTCTCTCTTGGGGTCTCTTCCTCTCTCTCGGGGTTCTTAGGGTCTCTTCCTCTCTCTCTCTCTCTCGGGGTTCTTAGGGTCTCTTTCTCTCTTTCAGATGAATATTTTGGAACGGTTTAGGATACAGGAGAGTATGGATTTAGCAAGTAAGTGTAGATCTAGAATGAAAGTCTTGCCTGCTGTATTATTCTATAAGTGCTCAAACCCCCCCCCCCCCCCCCCCACCCCCCGCTCCCCCCCCCCCCAGCCCACACCCTTCACTGTAACAGTCTGAATGGCCCACAATTCTACTTCCCAGTGTGGGCGCCACCTCCTGCCGCTATGTACACTTTTTCCTGTGGCCATGTCTTTTGCCCTCTCTGTCTGCCCCCCCCCCCCCTCTCCATCCTGCCCCCATCTATCCTGCCCCCCCCCCTCTCTATCCTGCCCCCCCCCTCTCTATCCTGCCCCCCCCATCTATCCTGCCCCCATCTATCCTGCCCCCATCTATCCTGCCCCCATCTATCCTGCCCCCCTCTCCATCCTGCCTGTCTTCCCTTCCTAATATTGGTTGTTTCTTTGCAGATATTGGTAATAATATGGCGAGCAAGGAGAGGTTTCCGGAGGCTTTACATTATTATACAGAAGCTATAAAGTTAAACCCCTCGGAGTTCAGGTGAGATATCCGTCCCCCGAGGATCAGACCGCACTCTGGGGGATGGGAGAACACTCACTGAGGGTGTAAGGGAGATCTGGGGGGGGGGGGGGGTCTGTGGTGATATTCCGTTTATCTGGAGATCTCTTAGTGTTGGGGTTTGTGTTCTGTGCAGGTTTCTGGGGAATCGATCGTACGTATATGACCGCCTCGGCCAGTATAAGGAGGCGCTGGTGGATGCGCAGAACGCTCTGATGCTTCAGCCAAATTTTCTGAAGGGCCATTTCCGGAAAGGGAAAGCTCTGAAGGGGCTGAAGGTAAAACCGAAACGCGTCAGTTGGTGCTTCGTCAGCCGTAAAATCAGACGATCCCTCAATTGTCTTCTCTCTCCTGAAGGCCCTCTTCTCCGTCTATCCCACCATTCTCCTCTTCTCCGTCTATCCCACCATTCTCCTCTTCTCTCTCCTCATCTATCCCACCATTCTCCTCTTCTCTCTCCATCTATCCCACCATTCTCCTCTTCTCTCTCCGTCTATCCCACCATTCTCCTCTTCTCTCTCCGTCTATCCCACCATTCTCCTCTTCTCTCTCCGTCTATCCCACCATTCTCCTCTTCTCTCTCCTCATCTATCCCACCATTCTCCTCTTCTCTCTCCATCTATCCCACCATTCTCCTCTTCTCTCTCCTCATCTATCCCACCATTCTCCTCTTCTCTCTCCTCATCTATCCCACCATTCTCCTCTTCTCTCTCCTCATCTATCCCACCATTCTCCTCTTCTCTCTCCATCTATCCCACCATTCTCCTCTTCTCTCTCCTCATCTATCCCACCATTCTCCTCTTCTCTCTCCTCATCTATCCCACCATTCTCCTCTTCTCTCTCCTCATCTATCCCACCATTCTCCTCTTCTCTCTCCTCATCTATCCCACCATTCTCCTCTTCTCTCTCCATCTATCCCACCATTCTCCTCTTCTCTCTCCTCATCTATCCCACCATTCTCCTCTTCTCTCTCCTCATCTATCCCACCATTCTCCTCTTCTCCCTCCATCTATCCCACCATTCTCCTCTTCTCTCTCCATCTATCCCACCATTCTCCTCTTCTCTCTCCTCATCTATCCCACCATTCTCCTCTTCTCTCTCCTCATCTATCCCACCATTCTCCTCTTCTCTCTCCTCATCTATCCCACCATTCTCCTCTTCTCTCTCCATCTATCCCACCGTTCTCCTCTTCTCTCTCCTCATCTATCCCACCATTCTCCTCTTCTCTCTCCTCATCTATCCCACCATTCTCCTCTTCTCTCTCCATCTATCCCACCATTCTCCTCTTCTCTCTCCTCATCTATCCCACCATTCTCCTCTTCTCTCTCCTCATCTATCCCTCCATTCTCCTCTTCTCTCTCCTCATCTATCCCACCATTCTCCTCTTCTCTCTCCTCATCTATCCCACCATTCTCCTCTTCTCTCTCCATCTATCCCACCATTCTCCTCTTCTCTCTCCTCATCTATCCCACCATTCTCCTCTTCTCTCTCCTCATCTATCCCACCATTCTCCTCTTCTCTCCTCCATCTATCCCACCATTCTCCTCTTCTCTCTCATCTATCCCACCATTCTCCTCTTCTCTCTCTCCATCTATCCCACCATTCTCCTCTTCTCTCTCCATCTATCCCACCATTCTCCTCTTCTCTCTCTCCATCTATCCCACCATTCTCCTCTTCTCTCTCTCCATCTATCCCACCATTCTCCTCTTCTCTCTCCATCTATCCCACCATTCTCCTCTTCTCTCTCCTCATCTATCCCACCATTCTCCTCTTCTCTCTCCTCATCTATCCCTCCATTCTCCTCTTCTCTCTCCTCATCTATCCCACCATTCTCCTCTTCTCTCCTCATCTATCCCACCATTCTCCTCTTCTCTCTCCTCATCTATCCCACCATTCTCCTCTTCTCTCTCTCCATCTATCCCACCATTCTCCTCTTCTCTCTCCTCATCTATCCCACCATTCTCCTCTTCTCTCTCTCCATCTATCCCACCATTCTCCTCTTCTCTCTCTCATCTATCCCACCATTCTCCTCTTCTCTCTCTCCATCTATCCCACCATTCTCCTCTTCTCTCTCCATCTATCCCACCATTCTCCTCTTCTCTCTCTCCATCTATCCCACCATTCTCCTCTTCTCTCCTCATCTATCCCACCATTCTCCTCTTCTCTCTCCATCTATCCCACCATTCTCCTCTTCTCTCTCCTCATCTATCCCACCATTCTCCTCTTCTCTCTCCATCTATCCCACCATTCTCCTCTTCTCTCCTCATCTATCCCACCATTCTCCTCTTCTCTCTCCTCATCTATCCCACCATTCTCCTCTTCTCTCTCCATCTATCCCACCATTCTCCTCTTCTCTCTCCTCATCTATCCCACCATTCTCCTCTTCTCTCTCTCCATCTATCCCACCATTCTCCTCTTCTCTCTCTCCATCTATCCCACCATTCTCCTCTTCTCTCCTCATCTATCCCACCATTCTCCTCTTCTCTCTCTCATCTATCCCACCATTCTCCTCTTCTCTCTCCTCATCTATCCCACCATTCTCCTCTTCTCTCTCCTCATCTATCCCTCCATTCTCCTCTTCTCTCTCCATCTATCCCACCATTCTCCTCTTCTCTCTCCATCTATCCCACCATTCTCCTCTTCTCTCTCCTCATCTATCCCACCATTCTCCTCTTCTCTCTCCATCTATCCCACCATTCTCCTCTTCTCTCTCTCCATCTATCCCACCATTCTCCTCTTCTCTCTCCTCATCTATCCCACCATTCTCCTCTTCTCTCTCCATCTATCCCACCATTCTCCTCTTCTCTCTCCTCATCTATCCCACCATTCTCCTCTTCTCTCTCCTCATCTATCCCACCATTCTCCTCTTCTCTCTCCTCATCTATCCCACCATTCTCCTCTTCTCTCTCCTCATCTATCCCACCATTCTCCTCTTCTCTCTCCATCTATCCCACCATTCTCCTCTTCTCTCTCCTCATCTATCCCACCATTCTCCTCTTCTCTCTCCTCATCTATCCCACCATTCTCCTCTTCTCTCTCTCCATCTATCCCACCATTCTCCTCTTCTCTCTCCTCATCTATCCCACCATTCTCCTCTTCTCTCTCTCTATCTATCCCACCATTCTCCTCTTCTCTCTCCTCATCTATCCCACCATTCTCCTCTTCTCTCTCCATCTATCCCACCATTCTCCTCTTCTCTCTCCATCTATCCCACCATTCTCCTCTTCTCTCTCCATCTATCCCACCATTCTCCTCTTCTCTCTCCTCATCTATCCCACCATTCTCCTCTTCTCTCTCCTCATCTATCCCACCATTCTCCTCTTCTCTCTCCATCTATCCCACCATTCTCCTCTTCTCTCTCCTCATCTATCCCACCATTCTCCTCTTCTCTCTCTCCATCTATCCCACCATTCTCCTCTTCTCTCTCCATCTATCCCACCATTCTCCTCTTCTCTCTCCATCTATCCCTCCATTCTCCTCTTCTCTCTCCATCTATCCCTCCATTCTCCTCTTCTCTCTCCATCTATCCCACCATTCTCCTCTTCTCTCTCCATCTATCCCACCATTCTCCTCTCTCTCTCCATCTATCCCACCATTCTCCTCTTCTCTCTCCTCATCTATCCCACCATTCTCCTCTTCTCCCTCTCATCTATCCCACCATTCTCCTCTTCTCTCTCCATCTATCCCACCATTCTCCTCTTCTCTCTCCTCATCTATCCCACCATTCTCCTCTTCTCTCTCCTCATCTATCCCACCATTCTCCTCTTCTCTCTCCATCTATCCCACCATTCTCCTCTTCTCTCTCCTCATCTATCCCACCATTCTCCTCTTCTCTCTCTCCCTCTATCCCACCATTCTCCTCTTCTCTCTCCTCATCTATCCCACCATTCTCCTCTTCTCTCTCCATCTATCCCACCATTCTCCTCTTCTCTCTCTCCATCTATCCCACCATTCTCCTCTTCTCTCTCCATCTATCCCACCATTCTCCTCTTCTCTCTCCTCATCTATCCCACCATTCTCCTCTTCTCTCTCCATCTATCCCACCATTCTCCTCTTCTCTCTCTCCATCTATCCCACCATTCTCCTCTTCTCTCTCCTCATCTATCCCACCATTCTCCTCTTCTCTCTCCATCTATCCCACCATTCTCCTCTTCTCTCTCCTCATCTATCCCACCATTCTCCTCTTCTCTCTCCATCTATCCCACCATTCTCCTCTTCTCTCTCCTCATCTATCCCACCATTCTCCTCTTCTCTCTCCTCATCTATCCCACCATTCTCCTCTTCTCTCTCCTCATCTATCCCACCATTCTCCTCTTCTCTCTCTCCTCTATCCCACCATTCTCCTCTTCTCTCTCCTCATCTATCCCACCATTCTCCTCTTCTCTCTCCATCTATCCCACCATTCTCCTCTTCTCTCTCCATCTATCCCACCATTCTCCTCTTCTCTCTCCTCATCTATCCCACCATTCTCCTCTTCTCTCTCCATCTATCCCACCATTCTCCTCTTCTCTCTCCATCTATCCCACCATTCTCCTCTTCTCTCTCCTCATCTATCCCACCATTCTCCTCTTCTCTCTCCATCTATCCCACCATTCTCCTCTTCTCTCTCTCATCTATCCCACCATTCTCCTCTTCTCTCTCCATCTATCCCACCATTCTCCTCTTCTCTCTCTCCATCTATCCCACCATTCTCCTCTTCTCTCTCCATCTATCCCACCATTCTCCTCTTCTCTCTCCATCTATCCCACCATTCTCCTCTTCTCTCTCCATCTATCCCACCATTCTCCTCTTCTCTCTCCTCATCTATCCCACCATTCTCCTCTTCTCTCTCTCCATCTATCCCACCATTCTCCTCTTCTCTCTCCTCATCTATCCCACCATTCTCCTCTTCTCTCCTCATCTATCCCACCATTCTCCTCTTCTCTCTCCTCATCTATCCCACCATTCTCCTCTTCTCTCTCCTCATCTATCCCACCATTCTCCTCTTCTCTCTCCATCTATCCCTCCATTCTCCTCTTCTCTCTCCTCATCTATCCCACCATTCTCCTCTTCTCTCTCCTCATCTATCCCACCATTCTCCTCTTCTCTCTCCATCTATCCCACCATTCTCCTCTTCTCTCTCTCTCTATCCCACCATTCTCCTCTTCTCTCTCTCATCTATCCCACCATTCTCCTCTTCTCTCTCCTCATCTATCCCACCATTCTCCTCTTCTCTCTCCTCATCTATCCCACCATTCTCCTCTTCTCTCTCCATCTATCCCTCCATTCTCCTCTTCTCTCTCCTCATCTATCCCACCATTCTCCTCTTCTCTCTCTCCATCTATCCCACCATTCTCCTCTTCTCTCTCCATCTATCCCACCATTCTCCTCTTCTCTCTCCATCTATCCCACCATTCTCCTCTTCTCTCTCCTCATCTATCCCACCATTCTCCTCTTCTCTCTCCATCTATCCCACCATTCTCCTCTTCTCTCTCCTCATCTATCCCTCCATTCTCCTCTTCTCTCTCTCCATCTATCCCACCATTCTCCTCTTCTCTCTCCATCTATCCCTCCATTCTCCTCTTCTCTCTCCATCTATCCCTCCATTCTCCTCTTCTCTCTCCTCATCTATCCCACCATTCTCCTCTTCTCTCTCCTCATCTATCCCACCATTCTCCTCTTCTCTCTCCTCATCTATCCCACCATTCTCCTCTCTCTCCTCATCTATCCCACCATTCTCCTCTTCTCTCTCCTCATCTATCCCACCATTCTCCTCTTCTCTCTCCATCTATCCCACCATTCTCCTCTTCTCTCTCCATCTATCCCACCATTCTCCTCTTCTCTCTCCTCATCTATCCCTCCATTCTCCTCTTCTCTCTCCATCTATCCCACCATTCTCCTCTTCTCTCTCCATCTATCCCTCCATTCTCCTCTTCTCTCTCCTCATCTATCCCACCATTCTCCTCTTCTCTCTCCATCTATCCCACCGTTCTCCTCTTCTCTCTCCTCATCTATCCCACCATTCTCCTCTTCTCTCTCCATCTATCCCACCATTCTCCTCTTCTCTCTCCATCTATCCCACCATTCTCCTCTTCTCTCTCCTCATCTATCCCACCATTCTCCTCTTCTCTCTCCATCTATCCCACCATTCTCCTCTTCTCTCTCCTCATCTATCCCACCATTCTCCTCTTCTCTCTCCATCTATCCCACCATTCTCCTCTTCTCTCTCCTCATCTATCCCTCCATTCTCCTCTTCTCTCTCCCTCTATCCCTCCATTCTCCTCTTCTCTCTCCATCTATCCCTCCATTCTCCTCTTCTCTCTCCTCATCTATCCCACCATTCTCCTCTTCTCTCTCCATCTATCCCACCGTTCTCCTCTTCTCTCTCCTCATCTATCCCACCGTTCTCCTCTTCTCTCTCCATCTATCCCACCATTCTCCTCTTCTCTCTCCTCATCTATCCCACCATTCTCCTCTTCTCTCTCCTCATCTATCCCACCATTCTCCTCTTCTCTCTCCATCTATCCACCATTCTCCTCTTCTCTCTCCATCTATCCCACCATTCTCCTCTTCTCTCTCCTCATCTATCCCACCATTCTCCTCTTCTCTCTCCTCATCTATCCCACCATTCTCCTCTCTCTCTCCATCTATCCCACCATTCTCCTCTTCTCTCTCCTCATCTATCCCACCATTCTCCTCTTCTCTCTCCTCATCTATCCCACCATTCTCCTCTTCTCTCTCCATCTATCCCACCATTCTCCTCTTCTCTCTCCATCTATCCCACCATTCTCCTCTTCTCTCTCTCCATCTATCCCTCCATTCTCCTCTTCTCTCTCCATCTATCCCACCATTCTCCTCTTCTCTCTCCATCTATCCCACCATTCTCCTCTTCTCTCTCCTCATCTATCCCACCATTCTCCTCTTCTCTCTCCATCTATCCCACCATTCTCCTCTTCTCTCTCCTCATCTATCCCACCATTCTCCTCTTCTCTCTCCTCATCTATCCCACCATTCTCCTCTTCTCTCTCCTCATCTATCCCACCATTCTCCTCTTCTCTCTCCATCTATCCCACCATTCTCCTCTTCTCTCTCCATCTATCCCACCATTCTCCTCTTCTCTCTCCATCTATCCCACCATTCTCCTCTTCTCTCTCCTCATCTATCCCTCCATTCTCCTCTTCTCTCTCCATCTATCCCACCATTCTCCTCTTCTCTCTCCATCTATCCCACCATTCTCCTCTTCTCTCTCCTCATCTATCCCACCATTCTCCTCTTCTCTCTCCTCATCTATCCCTCCATTCTCCTCTTCTCTCTCCTCATCTATCCCACCATTCTCCTCTTCTCTCTCCTCCATCTATCCCACCATTCTCCTCTTCTCTCTCCTCATCTATCCCACCATTCTCCTCTTCTCTCTCCTCATCTATCCCACCATTCTCCTCTTCTCTCTCCATCTATCCCACCATTCTCCTCTTCTCTCTCCATCTATCCCACCATTCTCCTCTTCTCTCTCTCCATCTATCCCACCATTCTCCTCTTCTCTCTCCTCATCTATCCCTCCATTCTCCTCTTCTCTCTCCTCATCTATCCCACCATTCTCCTCTTCTCTCTCCATCTATCCCACCATTCTCCTCTTCTCTCTCCCCATCTATCCCACCATTCTCCTCTTCTCTCTCCTCATCTATCCCACCATTCTCCTCTTCTCTCTCCATCTATCCCACCATTCTCCTCTTCTCTCTCCTCATCTATCCCACCATTCTCCTCTTCTCTCTCCTCCATCTATCCCACCATTCTCCTCTTCTCTCTCCTCATCTATCCCACCATTCTCCTCTTCTCTCTCCATCTATCCCACCATTCTCCTCTTCTCTCTCCTCATCTATCCCACCATTCTCCTCTTCTCTCTCCTCATCTATCCCACCATTCTCCTCTTCTCTCTCTCCATCTATCCCACCATTCTCCTCTTCTCTCTCCTCCATCTATCCCACCATTCTCCTCTTCTCTCTCCTCATCTATCCCACCATTCTCCTCTTCTCTCTCCATCTATCCCACCATTCTCCTCTTCTCTCTCCCTCTATCCCACCATTCTCCTCTTCTCTCTCCTCATCTATCCCACCATTCTCCTCTTCTCTCTCCTCATCTATCCCACCATTCTCCTCTTCTCTCTCTCCATCTATCCCACCATTCTCCTCTTCTCTCTCCATCTATCCCACCATTCTCCTCTTCTCTCTCCATCTATCCCACCATTCTCCTCTTCTCTCTCCATCTATCCCACCATTCTCCTCTTCTCTCTCCATCTATCCCACCATTCTCCTCTTCTCTCTCCATCTATCCCTCCATTCTCCTCTTCTCTCTCCATCTATCCCACCATTCTCCTCTTCTCTCTCCATCTATCCCACCCTTCTCCTCTTCTCTCTCCCTCTATCCCACCATTCTCCTCTTCTCTCTCCTCCATCTATCCCACCATTCTCCTCTTCTCTCTCTCTCCATCTATCCCACCATTCTCCTCTTCTCTCTCCATCTATCCCACCATTCTCCTCTTCTCTCTCCATCTATCCCTCCATTCTCCTCTTCTCTCTCCATCTATCCCACCATTCTCCTCTTCTCTCTCTCCATCTATCCCACCATTCTCCTCTTCTCTCTCCTCATCTATCCCACCATTCTCCTCTTCTCTCTCCATCTATCCCACCATTCTCCTCTTCTCTCTCCATCTATCCCACCATTCTCCTCTTCTCTCCTCATCTATCCCACCATTCTCCTCTTCTCTCTCCTCATCTATCCCACCATTCTCCTCTTCTCTCTCCATCTATCCCACCATTCTCCTCTTCTCTCTCCATCTATCCCTCCATTCTCCTCTTCTCTCTCCATCTATCCCACCATTCTCCTCTTCTCTCTCCATCTATCCCACCATTCTCCTCTTCTCTCTCCTCATCTATCCCACCATTCTCCTCTTCTCTCTCCTCATCTATCCCACCATTCTCCTCTTCTCTCTCCTCCATCTATCCCTCCATTCTCCTCTTCTCTCTCCTCCATCTATCCCACCATTCTCCTCTTCTCTCTCCCCATCTATCCCACCATTCTCCTCTTCTCTCTCTCCATCTATCCCACCATTCTCCTCTTCTCTCTCCTCATCTATCCCACCATTCTCCTCTTCTCTCTCCATCTATCCCACCATTCTCCTCTTCTCTCTCTCCATCTATCCCACCATTCTCCTCTTCTCTCTCCTCCATCTATCCCACCATTCTCCTCTTCTCTCTCTCCATCTATCCCACCATTCTCCTCTTCTCTCTCCTCATCTATCCCACCATTCTCCTCTTCTCTCTCCTCATCTATCCCACCATTCTCCTCTTCTCTCTCCTCATCTATCCCACCATTCTCCTCTTCTCTCTCCTCATCTATCCCACCATTCTCCTCTTCTCTCTCTCTCCATCTATCCCACCATTCTCCTCTTCTCTCTCCCCATCTATCCCACCATTCTCCTCTTCTCTCTCCTCCATCTATCCCACCATTCTCCTCTTCTCTCTCCATCTATCCCACCATTCTCCTCTTCTCTCTCCATCTATCCCACCATTCTCCTCTTCTCTCTCCATCTATCCCACCATTCTCCTCTTCTCTCTCCATCTATCCCACCATTCTCCTCTTCTCTCTCCTCATCTATCCCTCCATTCTCCTCTTCTCTCTCCTCCATCTATCCCACCATTCTCCTCTTCTCTCTCTCCATCTATCCCACCATTCTCCTCTTCTCTCTCCATCTATCCCACCATTCTCCTCTTCTCCATCTATCCCACCATTCTCCTCTTCTCCATCTATCCCACCATTCTCCTCTTCTCCATCTATCCCACCATTCTCCTCTTCTCTCTCCTCATCTATCCCACCATTCTCCTCTCTGTAGTTTTGTTTTCTCTCCCCCGATGTCCTCTTCTCTTTTTTTTATCTAATCCGCTCTTCTCCTCCTCTCTCCAGCGATATCCGGAGGCCATTTTGGCGTTCCAGCAGGTGTTATTATTTGATATAAATCATGTAGAAGCGGCTGGAGAAATCCTGAACTGTCAGCAGAAACTGCAGGTGAGGTGTCTGTGTCCTCCTCGCCCCCCTCTGTGTGCCTTCCTGTCCCCCCTCTGTGTGCCTTCCTGTCCCCCCTCTGTGTGCCTTCCTGTCCCCCCTCTGTGTGTCCTCCTCGTCCCCCTCTGTGTGTCGTCCTCATCCCCTCTCTGTGTGTCCTCCTCGCCCCCCTCTGTGTGTCCTCCTCGCCCCCCTCTGTGTGTCCTCCTCGCCCCCCTCTGTGTGTCGTCCTCGTCCCCCCTCTGTGTGTCCTCCTCGCCCCCCTCTGTGTGTCCTCCTCGCCCCCCTCTGTGTGTCCTCCTCGCCCCCCTCTGTGTGTCCTCCTCGTCCCCCTCTGTGTGTCGTCCTCATCCCCTCTGTGTGCCTTCCTCGCCCCCCTCTGTGTGCCTTCCTCGTCCCCCTCTGTTTGCCTTCCTCGTCCCCCTCTGTGTGCCTTCCTCGTCCCCCTCTGTGTGCCTTCCTCGTCCCCCTCTGTGTGCCTTCCTCGTCCCCCTCTGTGTGCCTTCCTCGTCCCCCTCTGTGTCCCTTCTGTCCCCCTCTGTGTGTCTTCCGTCCCCCTCTGTGTGCCTTCCTGTCCCCCCTCTGTGTGCCTTCCTGTCCCCCCTCTGTGTGCCTTCCTGTCCCCCCTCTGTGTGCCTTCCTGTCCCCCCTCTGTGTGCCTTCCTGTCCCCCCTCTGTGTGCCTTCCTGTCCCCCCTCTGTGTGCCTTCCTGTCCCCCCTCTGTGTGCCTTCCTGTCCCCCCTCTGTGTGCCTTCCTGTCCCCGCTCTGTGTGCCTTCCTGTCCCCCCTCTGTGTGCCTTCCTGTCCCCCCTCTGTGTGCCTTCCTCCGCCCCCCCTCTGTGTGCCTTCCTCCGCCCCCCTCTGTGTGCCTTCCTGTCCCCCCTCTGTGTGCCTTCCTGTCCCCCCTCTGTGTGCCTTCCTGTCCCCCCTCTGTGTGCCTTCCTGTCCCCCCTCTGTGTGCCTTCCTGTCCCCCCTCTGTGTGCCTTCCTCGCACCCCTCTGTGTGCCTTCCTGTCCCCCCTCTGTGTGCCTTCCTCGCACCCCTCTGTGTGCCTTCTTCGCACCCCTCTGTGTGCCTTCCTCGCACCCCTCTGTGTGCCTTCCTCGCACCCCTCTGTGTGCCTTCCTCGCACCCCTCTGTGTGCCTTCCTCCGCCCCCCTCTGTGTGCCTTCCTCGCACCCCTCTGTGTGCCTTCCTCGCACCCCTCTGTGTGCCTTCCTCGCACCCCTCTGTGTGCCTTCCTCCGCCCCCCTCTGTGTGCCTTCCTCCGCCCCCCTCTGTGTGCCTTCCTGTCCCCCCTCTGTGTGCCTTCCTCCGCCCCCCTCTGTGTGCCTTCCTCCGCCCCCCTCTGTGTGCCTTCCTCCGCCCCCTCTGTGTGCCTTCCTCCGCCCCCCTCTGTGTGCCTTCCTCCGCCCCCCTCTGTGTGCCTTCCTCCGCCCCCTCTGTGTGCCTTCCTCCGCCCCCCTCTGTGTGCCTTCCTCCGCCCCCCTCTGTGTGCCTTCCTCGCCCCCCTCTGTGTGCCTTCCTGTCCCCCCTCTGTGTGCCTTCCTCCGCCCCCCTCTGTGTGCCTTCCTGTCCCCCCTCTGTGTGCCTTCCTTCGCCCCCCTCTGTGTGCCTTCCTCCGCCCCCCTCTGTGTGCCTTCCTCCGCCCCCCCTCTGTGTGCCTTCCTGTCCCCCCTCTGTGTGCCTTCCTGTCCCCCCTCTGTGTGCCTTCCTGTCCCCCCTCTGTGTGCCTTCCTCGCCCCCCCTCTGTGTGCCTTCCTCGCCCCCCCTCTGTGTGCCTTCCTCGCCCCCCCTCTGTGTGCCGTCCTCGCCCCCCCTCTGTGTGCCGTCCTCGCCCCCCCTCTGTGTGCCGTCCTCGCCCCCCCTCTGTGTGCCGTCCTCGCCCCCCCTCTGTGTGCCGTCCTCGCCCCCCCTCTGTGTGCCGTCCTCGCCCCCCCTCTGTGTGCCGTCCTCGCCCCCCCTCTGTGTGCCGTCCTCGCCCCCCCTCTGTGTGCCGTCCTCGCCCCCCCTCTGTGTGCCGTCCTCGCCCCCCCTCTGTGTGCCGTCCTCGCCCCCCCTCTGTGTGCCGTCCTCGCCCCCCCTCTGTGTGCCGTCCTCGCCCCCCCTCTGTGTGCCGTCCTCGCTCCCCTCTGTGTGCCGTCCTCGCTCCCCCTCTGTGTGCCGTCCTCGCCCCCCTCTGTGTGCCGTCCTCGCTCCCCTCTGTGTGCCGTCCTCGCTCCCCCTCTGTGTGCCGTCCTCGCTCCCCCTCTGTGTGCCGTCCTCGCCCCCCTCTGTGTGCCGTCCTCGCCCCCCTCTGTGTGCCGTCCTCTCCCCCCTCTGTGTGCCTTCCTGTCCCCCCCTCTGTGTGACTTCCTCGCCCCCCTCTGTGTGACTTCCTCGCCCCTCTGTGCGCCGTCCTCGCCCCCCTCTGTGCGCCGTCCTCGCCCCCCTCTGTGTGCCGTCCTCGCCCCCCTCTGTGTGTCTTCCGTCCCCCCCGGAGACCCCACACACATCTACCAATCAGATTTCCCTCATATCCGTCCTGGCCTCATGGCCTTCCCCTTTCTTCTAAGCCCACCAATGATATGAGGTCTCTGATTGACTGGTAGAATCCCTCATTGATTTTTCTTTCTTGTCCATTGAGAGAGATGGGAATTCAGAGACTGTTGGGTTATATTTCCACCTACAGGAGTATACAGGAACTGTCAAACAAAATAAACAATTGAGGCAGCTTGGACATCTAGTATATCGCGCGTGTGCGCATGCGGGACGTGGTTTCCATCGACCGCAAGCTAAAATTTCGCTCCTGGCTCCCTTATTGGTTCATTACTTCCAAGCTGCTTTACAAAGGGAAAAAAAACATAGTGCTCTCTGCAAAAAAAGGTTTATTACGGAGAGCACTAGGTGTCTTTTTCTTTGTATGGAGATGATGTATCTCTTTAAGCCACAATTAAACCTTTTATTGTGGCATAAAGACTTACCACTCATGGGATGGTCTCAAGAGGGCAGTGCTGTACATCATCTCCTTACAAAGAAAAAGATACATAGTGCTCTCCGTAATACACCTTTTATTGTGGCATAAGAGATACACGCATGGGATGTCCTCAAGAGGGCAGTGCTGTATATCAGCTCCTTATTCCTGCTGCACCATTCACCAATCTCCTGGCTAAAACGGCACAACCAACAGACTCCTCCCTCTCCACACAATCCCTAAACTCCATCCAACTGGTTTCGTCGGCAATGACGTCATTAGGTGTTCGAAATCGTTTTATCAAGTCACGTTTTTCTCAAACATTTTCATTGAAGGAAATCGCTTCACTAAATCACGAATGGGTTTGAGGCCGCCACCTTCAGGAGTAGAATGTCAGGGTCAACTTAAAGCTAAGGCACGCCTAAGGGGCGGTCCTCTGCAGTACAGGATTCGGTTATTGTACAGCATCTGATGGCGTTACGACGGGGAGGTCTATGGCCCCTTAGGTTTTTTCCCTATATTTTTTGCCCAATTCCCAGCAGCCACTTTCATTTTGGTGACTCAACGTTCGGCCTATCTTCTTCAAATTGTTGATCGTGGTTCTGGCCCCTGTGTCGGCCTTGCCGAGGCATTCCCGTTGTGGAATATCTGGATGACCTCCTGTTGAGGGAACAGTTTGCGCAGCTTTGACCGCCCATGTAGCTCGAACCACCCAGAGCTTGCAAAGGGGCCTGAACCTTCACCAAGTTCTACCGGAAGGACACGGCCTCGCCAAGTTCTACCGGAAGGACACGGCCTCGCCAAGTTCTACCAGAAGGACACGGCCTCGCCAAGTTCTACCAGAAGGACACGGCCTCGCCAAGTTCTACCAGAAGGACACGGCCTCGCCAAGTTCTACCAGAAGGACACGGCCTCGCCATGTTCTACCAGAAGGACGCGG
The DNA here is from genome assembly GCF_905171775.1 of Rana temporaria. Classification (NCBI taxonomy): domain Eukaryota; kingdom Metazoa; phylum Chordata; class Amphibia; order Anura; family Ranidae; genus Rana; species Rana temporaria. Next base: position 1,621,123 of record NC_053489.1, on the reverse strand, counting down.
CCTCGCCAAGTTCTACCAGAAGGACGCGGCCTCGCCAAAGTTCTACCGGAAGGACACGGCCTCACCAAGTTCTACCGGAAGGACGCGCGCTCGCCAAGTTCTACCAGAAAGACGCGGCCTCGCCAAGTTCTACCAGAAGGACGCGGCCTCGCCAAGCTCTACCAGAAAGACGCGGCCTCGCCGAGTTCTACCAGAAGGAGACGGCCTCGCACGCTCGCCAAGTTCTAGCAGGAGAGCGCACGCTCGCCAAGTTCTGCCAGGAGAGCGCACGCCCGCCCAGTTCTGCCAGGAGAGCGCACGCCCGCCAAGTTCTGCCAGGAGAGCGCACGCCCGCCAAGTTCTGCCAGGAGAGCGCACGCCCACCAAGTTCTGCCAGGAGAACGCACGCCCGCCAAGTTCTACCTGTTTTTGGGAGCTTGTTAGGGTTTTGTTTGCTGTTGCCCACCCCTCTGTTGAACTGTTTTTTCTTTAGACATCCCAACAGTCAGGACTTCCCGTGTCCCTCAATGGATGAAAAAGGGACTTACTGGAGTCCACTGAGGGACACACCCCCCCCCCCCCACCCTCAGCTTTGTGATCATGCTTTTGATACTGCCTTGCCACACAACTGAGCCATGCTGGGATTAGAAGTGGTTATAATGGGCCGTCTAGGCGTCCTCCTCTAGGTGGCAGTATAACCCGACATGACACAACTTCCTGTGTCCCTCAATGGACTCCTCGATTTCCGGCACATTTTATAACAAGTTCTTCTTCTCACCTTTCTTCATACAGGAGTTGGTAACTTCCACCAGAGTGAAGGTTCTCAGTACCGCCCCCCTCAGCCCCCCGGCCACCCTCCTCAGTAAGTATGGTCAAGGTTCTCAGTACCGCCCCCCTCAGCCCCCCAGCCACCCTCCTCAGTAAATATGATGAAGGTTCTCGGTACCGCCCCCCAGTCACCCTCCTCAGTAAGTATGGTGAAGGTTCTCAGTACCGCCCCCCCGGTCACCCTCCTCAGTAAGTATGGTGAAGGTTCTCGGTACCGCCCCCCAGTCACCCTCCTCAGTAAGTATGGTGAAGGTTCTCAGTACCGCCCCCCTCAGCCCCCCGGTCACCCTCCTCAGTAAGTATGGTGAAGGTTCTCAGTACCGCCCCCCTCAGCCCCCCAGCCACCCTCCTCAGTAAGTATGGTGAAGGTTCTCAGTACCGCCCCCCTCAGCCCCCCGGCCACCCTCCTCAGTAAGTATGGTGAAGGTTCTCAGTACCGCCCCCCGGCCACCCTCCTCAGTAAGTATGGTGAAGGTCTCTGGGCGCCGGGTCACCCAATTCTGCCCATCCTCCATCTCTCTCTCGTTGTCTTTTCAGCCTCTGTGCCTGGAGAGAATAATAAAGTCTTTGTGCCTCGCAACATCTATAATACAAAATACGATCCCAGTAAATCGGCGGTAGAAGCTGCTGCCCGAGGTCCGCCCCTCAATATCACGTCCAATGCCGTGGTCCACAGGTACTTGGGGGCGGGGTCTGGGAAGGCCGAGGTTGTCGGTGGTAGTCGCTGGTACGGGTCACTCAGTGCTTCCTTCTCTTTCCAGTAAACTTTATCCCATCTGGGTTGGGAACGTCTCCAATAAAATAACGGAGGACGTCCTACGATCCAAGTTTGAGCCGTAAGTTGTTCTCGTACTTTATCTCTGACCTCTTCTCATACTCTGCGATCTCTGACCTCTTCTCATACTCCGTGATCTCTGACCTCTTCTCATACTCCGTGATCTCTGACCTCTTCTCGTACTCCGTGATCTCTGACCTCTTCTCATACTCCGTGATCTCTGACCTCTTCTCATACTCCGTGATCTCTGACCTCTTCTCATACTCCGTGATCTCTGACCTCTTCTCGTACTCTACGATCTCTGACCTCTTCTCTCGTACTCTGTTATCTCTGACCTCTTCTCATACTCTGCGATCTCTGACCTCTTCTCATACTCTGCGATCTCTGACCTCTTCTCATACTCTGCGATCTCTGACCTCTTCTCATACTCTGCGATCTCTGACCTCTTCTCATACTCTGCGATCTCTGACCTCTTCTCATACTCCGTGATCTCTGACCTCTTCTCATACTCTGCGATCTCTGACCTCTTCTCATACTCTGCGATCTCTGACCTCTTCTCATACTCCGTGATCTCTGACCTCTTCTCATACTCTGCGATCTCTGACCTCTTCTCATACTCTGCGATCTCTGACCTCTTCTCATACTCTGCGATCTCTGACCTCTTCTCATACTCCGTGATCTCTGACCTCTTCTCATACTCTGCGATCTCTGACCTCTTCTCATACTCCGTGATCTCTGACCTCTTCTCTCGTACTCTGTTATCTCTGACCTCTTCTCGTACTCTGCGATCTCTGACCTCTTCTCTCGTACTCTGTTATCTCTGACCTCTTCTCTCATACTCTGCGATCTCTGACCTCTTCTCGTACTCTGTGATCTCTGACCTCTTCTCATACTCTGCGATCTCTGACCTCTTCTCTCATACTCTGCGATCTCTGACCTCTTCTCTCGTACTCTGACCTCTTCTCTCGTACTCTGACCTCTTCTCATACTCTGTGATCTCTGACCTCTTCTCTCGTACTCTGCGATCTCTGACCTCTTCTCTCGTACTCTGCGATCTCTGACCTCTTCTCTCATTCTCTGTCCTTCCAGGTTTGGCCTCATCCACTCGATCCGCATACTCTATGGCAGAACGTGCGCTTTTATAAACTACACCAGTAAGGAGTCGGCTGAAGCTGCGTTCTTCTCTCTGCAGGTACCGAGTCTTCCTCTGTGTCTAATAACCGATCTTTCCTAATAACTGTTCCCCTCCCCCTCCCGTCATCGGCCACTCGGATCGCTCCTGCTCTGCCACGCCACTGGCCACTCAGTCCACTGCCACTGACCGTCCAGTCTTCTGCTCCCCTGCCGCCTAGTCCACTGCTCCCCTGCCGCCAGCCGCCTAGTCCCCTGCCGCTAGTCGCCTAGTCCACTGCTCCCCTGCCGCCAGCCGCCTAGTCCACTGCTCCCCTGCCGCCAGCCGCCTAGTCCACTGCTCCCCTGCCACCTAGTCCACTGCTCCCCTGCCGCCTAGTCCCCTGCTCCCCTGCCGCCTAGTCCACTGCTCCCCTGCCGCCTAGTCCCCTGCTCCCCAGCCGCCTAGTCCACTGCTCCCCAGCCGCCTAGTCCACTGCTCCCCTGCCGCCTAGTCCCCTGCCGCCTAGTCCCCTGCTCCCCTGCCGCCTAGTCCCCTGCTCCCCTGCCGCCTAGTCCCCTGCTCCCCTGCCGCCTAGTCCACTGCTCCCCTGCCGCCTAGTCCCCTGCTCCCCTGCCGCCTAGTCCCCTGCTCGCCAGCCGCCTAGTCCACTGCTCCCCTGCCGCCTAGTCCCCTGCTCGCCAGCCGCCTAGTCCCCTGCTCGCCAGCCGCCTAGCCCACTGCTCCCCTGCCGCCTAGCCCACTGCTCCCCTGCCGCCTAGCCCACTGCTCCCCTGCCGCCAGCCGCCTAGTCCACTGCTCCCCTGCCGCCTAGTCCACTGCTCGCCAGCCGCCTAGCCCACTGCTCCCCTGCCGCCTAGCCCACTGCTCCCCTGCCGCCAGCCGCCTAGCCCACTGCTCCCCTGCCGCCAGCCGCCTAGCCCACTGCTCGCCAGCCGCCTAGTCCACTGCTCGCCAGCCGCCTAGTCCACTGCTCGCCAGCCGCCTAGTCCACTGCTCGCCAGCCGCCTAGTCCACTGCTCGCCAGCCGCCTAGTCCACTGCTCGCCAGCCGCCTAGCCCACTGCTCGCCAGCCGCCTAGCCCACTGCTCGCCAGCCGCCTAGCCCACTGCTCCACTGCTCGCCAGCCGCCTAGTCCACTGCTCGCCAGCCGCCTAGTCCACTGCTCGCCAGCCGCCTAGTCCACTGCTCGCCAGCCGCCTAGTCCACTGCTCGCCAGCCGCCTAGTCCACTGCTCGCCAGCCGCCTAGTCCACTGCGCGCCAGCCGCCTAGTCCACTGCTCGCCAGCCGCCTAGTCCACTGCTCGCCAGCCGCCTAGTCCACTGCTCGCCAGCCGCCTAGTCCACTGCTCGCCAGCCGCCTAGTCCACTGCTCCCCTGCCGCCAGCCGCCTAGCCCACTGCTCCCCTGCCGCCTAGCCCACTGCTCCCCTGCCGCCTAGCCCACTGCTCGCCAGCCGCCTAGTCCACTGCTCGCCAGCCGCCTAGTCCACTGCTCGCCAGCCGCCTAGTCCACTGCTCGCCAGCCGCCTAGTCCACTGCTCGCCAGCCGCCTAGTCCACTGCTCGCCAGCCGCCTAGTCCACTGCTCGCCAGCCGCCTAGTCCACTGCTCGCCAGCCGCCTAGTCCACTGCTCGCCAGCCGCCTAGTCCACTGCTCGCCAGCCGCCTAGTCCACTGCTCGCCAGCCGCCTAGTCCACTGCTCGCCAGCCGCCTAGTCCACTGCTCGCCAGCCGCCTAGTCTTCTGCTGCCCTGTCACCTAGCCCACTCCTACCCTGCCCCTGGCCGCCCAGTCCTCCCGGCTTCCCAGGCCTCTGCTCCCCTGCCGCCCAACCCGCTGCTGCCAACTGCCCAGCCCGCTGCTCCCCTCCCGCCAGTCTACCATTCCCCTCTCACCTAGCCTGGTGCTACCCAGCTGCCCAGTCCTCCCCTGCCACCATTCGCCCAGCCCGCTGCTCCCCTGCTGCCAGCCACCCAGTCTGCTCCTGTCGCTGGCCTTCTGTCTTCAAGCATCATGCTTGTATTACCCACCATCTCCTCTATTCTCATGTCTCCTCCCGCCTTCTCGCGTCTCCTTCTCCTTCTCGCGTCTCCTTCTCCTTCTCGCGTCTCCTCCCCGCCTTCTCGCGTCTCCTCCCCGCCTTCTCGCGTCTCCTCCCCGCCTTCTCGCGTCTCCTCCCCGCCTTCTCGCGTCTCCTCCCCGCCTTCTCGCGTCTCCTCCCCGCCTTCTCGCGTCTCCTTCTCGCGTCTCCTCCCCGCCTTCTCGCGTCTCCTTCTCGCCTTCTCACGTATGTCTCCTCCCCGCCTTCTCACGTATGTCTCCTCCCCCGCCTTCTCACGTCTCCTCCCCCGCCTTCTCACGTCTCCTCCCCCGCCTTCTCACGTCTCCTCCCCCGCCTTCTCACGTCTCCTCCCCCGCCTTCTCACGTCTCCTCCCCCGCCTTCTCACGTCTCCTCCCCCGCCTTCTCACGTCTCCTCCCCCGCCTTCTCACGTCTCCTTCCCCGCCTTCTCACGTCTCCTTCCCCGCCTTCTCACGTCTCCTTCCCCGCCTTCTCACGTCTCCTTCCCCGCCTTCTCACGTCTCCTTCCCCGCCTTCTCACGTCTCCTTCCCCGCCTTCTCACGTCTCCTTCCCCGCCTTCTCACGTCTCCTTCCCCGCCTTCTCACGTCTCCTTCCCCGCCTTCTCACGTCTCCTTCCCCGCCTTCTCACGTCTCCTTCCCCGCCTTCTCACGTCTCCTTCCCCGCCTTCTCACGTCTCCTTCCCCGCCTTCTCACGTCTCCTTCCCCGCCTTCTCACGTCTCCTTCCCCGCCTTCTCACGTCTCCTCCCGCCTTCTCACGTCTCCGCAGGGGCTGAATGTGGAGGGAACCTCGCTTGTTCTACAGTTGAGGAATCCGGAACATAATGGGGCCGCAGCTCCCGCAGCCAGAAAGATTGGGAAGTGACGGACTTTGCGGAACTCCGAGATGCCAATTAATCGATCGTTGCCATTAAAGTGCTGAATTCCTGTTGCCATTGGCTGAGCTCCTCTTTGTTGTTTTGAACATGCCGGTTGTCAGGCTGATCCTCTGACTACATGGAGTCATTAAACCTTCATATTCTTATGATCCGCCCCTCCAGGTCCGCTGTGATTGGAGGGGTGGGTGGATTTGGTGCCGGGGGGCGCACCGAAGGCCTTCGGCTGCCATCTTTCTCTGCTGGGCCTCCGGTGTGTCCCTGTGCCTTTAAGGAGGAATGGGCTCCATGTAGACCCCGGAATGTTGGCATGGCCGTTAGGCGACTGGCATTTTCAGCAGCGGCGGCCTCCGCCATATTTGTTCCTAAAAAATTGCCTTAAATTGGGATGTTTGTTATGACTGCTATGCAGGAAGTGGCCCCGCCCATTTATCAGGAGACGGCGCAATTCATCAATCGAATGTAATAATAAAGGAAAGTTCTTCTAAATAACGGTTCCTGTGTGCGGGGGAGAGGTACCGGGGTGATATGTCAGTGACCCGCAACTGCAGGAGATGGGCGGCTACATCTCCGACTTACGTCACGTCTGACCACCACTGTGCTTCACTACTACACTTCTACTACTACCGTGTCCTGCAGTATTCACTACTACCAACCACACACCACAACCCTGCACTACTACCGTGTCCTGACACACCACAACCCTGCACTACTCCTACTACCAACACAACCCTGCGCTACTACCGTGTCCTGACACACCGCTACCCACTACTTCCCTGCGCTACTCCTACTACCAACCACAACCCTGCACTACTACTACCAACCACAACCCTGCACTACTACCGTGTCCTGACACACCACAACCCTGCACTACTCCTACTACCAACACAACCCTGCACTACTACCGTGTCCTGACACACCACAACCCTGCACTACTACCGTGTCCTGACACACCACAACCCTGCGCTACTACCGTGTCCTGACACACCACAACCCTGCGCTACTACCGTGTCCTGCAGTATTCACTACTACCAACCACAACCCTGCGCTACTACCGTGTCCTGACACACCGCTACCCACTACAACCCTGCGCTACTACCGTGTCCTGACACACCACAACCCTGCACTACTACCGTGTCCTGACACACCACTACCTCCACCACAACCCTGCGCTACTTCCGTGTCCTGACACACCACTACCTCCACCACAACCCTGCGCTACTTCCGTGTCCTGACACACCACTACCTCCACCACAACCCTGCGCTACTCCTACTACCAACCACAACCCTGCGCATCTACCATGTCCTGACACCCCACTACCCACTACTACCCTGCGCTACTCCTACTACCAACCACACACCACAACCCTGCGCTACTACCGTGTCCTGACACACCACAACCCTGCGCTACTACCGTGTCCTGCAGTATTCACTACTACCAACCACAACCCTGCGCTACTACCGTGTCCTGACACACCGCTACCCACTACAACCCTGCGCTACTCCTACTACCAACCACAACCCTGCGCTACTACCGTGTCCTGACACACCACAACCCTGCACTACTACCGTGTCCTGACACACCACTACCTCCACCACAACCCTGCGCTACTTCCGTGTCCTGACACACCACTACCTCCACCACAACCCTGCGCTACTTCCGTGTCCTGACACACCACTACCTCCACCACAACCCTGCGCTACTCCTACTACCAACCACAACCCTGCGCATCTACCATGTCCTGACACCCCACTACCCACTACTACCCTGCGCTACTCCTACTACCAACCACACACCACAACCCTGCGCTACTACCGTGTCCTGACACACCACTACCTCCACCACAACCCTGCGCTACTCCTACTACCAACAACCGCCACATCCCTGCATTACCATAAACAACGACCCCAACTTACCAGCAATTACCAACCAATCATGTCCCTACATTAATCCTACTACCAACAACCACCACAACCCTGCACCACCTTCCCTACCACCACCACCATGACCCTGCAATGTTCTTCTTCTATCCACCAGCACTGCCATGTTCTCGCTCTCCACTATCCAACCACCACCCCCCTGTAGTGCTCTTCTACTACTCACCACCATCATGTCCTTGGCACCACCCCTACTTCCAACACCCCCTGACCCTGAACTATTGCCAAACACCACAACTCTGCATTGCTCTTCTTCGACCCGCCACCATTTACCTGCCAGCTCTCCTCCATCCAACCACAACGCTGCTCTTCTGCTACCCATCAGCATCACGATGTTCCTTCTCCACTCATCCAACCACCACAACGGTTCCTCCTTCACTCCGCTCTTCTATCTGGAGCTCCAATCATCTTTATAGATGTGGTGATGTGTCCGGGTTCTTCTGGACCTCTCAAGTATTTCATGGGTAGTGGAGCTTTACCAGTCAGTACTTCACCCCAAGGTGTAACCCAGGACCTTGGCACTGAAGATCCTCCATGGGCCCATCCCCCCCCCCCCCCCGAGGACGATTGTTTTATATCTTTTGTTTGGCATTTTAAAAATTTTGTTTTGTATATTAAAATAATTCAACTCCTGATGTAGACGCGTCTGTGAGGTTCTCATTCATCCCGGTCCTTGGAGTCGGTCCCGATGTTCTGTAATGTAGAAGACGTTTCGCGGTTCCGGTGAGAATGGCTTTGTCTGCGCAGCAAAATGGCGGACGTGAAATATAAGCTGCTGATCTGCGAAAGCAATCTGACGCTTCGTATTTTCATCAGCAAAGAGTTAAACATCGCGGACCTACAGGATATACACTATATTACCAAAAGTATTGGGACGCCGGCCTTTACACACAAATGAACTTTAATGACCTCCCAATCTTAGTCCGGAGGCGGAGGGTTCAACATTGAGTTGGCCCCGCCCCTTTGCAGCGATAACACCTTCATCTCTTCTGGGAAGATCGTCCACAAGGTTTAGGGGTGTGTCTATGGGAAGGCCGTCCACAAGGTTTAGGGGTGTGTCTATGGGAAGGCCGTCCACAAGGTTTAGGGGTGTGTCTATGGGAAGGCCGTCCACAAGGTTTAGGGGTGTGTCTATGGGAAGGCCGTCCACAAGGTTTAGGGGTGTGTCTATGGGAAGGCCGTCCACAAGGTTTAGGGGTGTGTCTATGGGAAGGTCATCCACAAGGTTTAGGGGTGTGTCTATGGGAAGGCCGTCCACAAGGTTTAGGGGTGTGTCTATGGGAAGGCCATCCACAAGGTTTAGGGGTGTGTCTATGGGAAGGCCGTCCACAAGGTTTAGGGGTGTGTCTATGGGAATGTTTGACCGTTCTTCCAGAAGAACATTTACGCTCTAATTCATCCCAAAGGTGTTCTATGGGGTTGAGGCCAATCAAGTTCCTCCACCCCAAACTCCCTCTTCCATGTCTTTATGGACCTTGCTTGTCAACTGGTCCAAATCATTTGGTGGAGGGGGGTTATGATGTGGGGGGAGGGGGGTTATGATGTGGGGGGAGGGTTATGATGTGGGGGGTGGGGGGAGTTATGATGTGTGGGGTTGTTTTTCAGGGGTTGTGTTTGGCCCCTTAGTTCCAGTGAAGGGAAGTCTTAAGGTGTCCACATACCAAGACATTTTAAACAATTTCAGGTTCCCAACTTTTTGGGGATTGGCCCCTTCCTGTTCCAACATGACTTCACACCAGTGCACAAAGCAAGGTCCATGAAGACAAGGATGAGCGAGTTTGGGGTGGAGGAACTTGACTAAGGTCCATGAAGACATGGATGAGCGAGTTTGGGGTGGAGGAACTTGACTAAGGTCCATGAAGACATGGATGAGTGAGTGTGGGGTGAAGGAACTTAACTAATGAGCCTTCCCTCCCCACCTCCATCAATGAGTCTTCCCTCCCCACCTCCATCAATGATCCTTCCCTCCCCACCTAAATGAATGAGCCTTTCCTCCCCACCTCCATCAATGAGCCTTCCCTCCCCACCTCCATCAGGTTTATTGATGGAGGTGGGGAGGGAAGGATCATTGATGGAGGTGGGGAGGGAAGACTCATTGATGGAGGTGGGGAGGGAAGGCTCATTGATGGAGGTGGGAAGGATCATTGATGGAGGAGGGGAGGGAAGGATCATTGATGGAGGTGGGGAGGGAAGGCTCATTGATGGAGGTGGGGAGGGAAGGCTCATTGATGGAGGTGGGGAGGAAAGGCTCATTGATGGAGGTGGGGAGGGAAGGCTCATTGATGGAGGTGGGGAGGGAAGTATCATTAATGGAGGAGGGGGAGGGAAGGTTTATTGATGGAGGGAAGGCTCATTGATGGAGGTGGAGGAGGGAAGGCTCATTGATGGAGGTGGAGGAGGGAAGGCTCATTGATGGAGGTGGGGAGGGAAGGCTCGTTGATGGAGGTGGGGAAGAAAGGCTCGTTGATGTAGGTGGGGAAGGAAGGCTCATTGATGGAGGTGGGGAAGGAAGGCTCATTGATGGAGGTGGGGAGGGAAGGCTCATTGATGGAGGTGGAGGAGGGAAGGCTCATTGATGGAGGTGGGGAGGGAAGGCTCATTGATGGAGGTGGGGAGGGAAGGCTCATTGATGGAGTTGGGGAGGGAAGGCTCATTGATGGAGGTGAGGAGGTAAGGCTCATTGATGGAGGTGGGGAGGGAAGGCTCATTGATGGAGGTGGGGAGGGAAGGCTCATTAATGGAGGTGGGAAGGCTCATTAATGGAGGTGGGAAGGCTCATTGATGGAGGTGGGGAGGGAAGGATCATTGATGGAGGTGGGGAGGGAAGGATCATTGATGGAGGTGGGGAGGGAAGACTCATTGATGGAGGTGGGGAGGGAAGGCTCATTGATGGAGGTGGGGAGGGAAGGCTCATTGATGGAGGTGGGGAGGAAAGGCTCATTGATGGAGGTGGGGAGGGAAGGCTCATTGATGGAGGTGGGGAGGGAAGTATCATTAATGGAGGAGGGGAAGGAAGGCTCGTTATTGGAGGTGGGGAGGGAAGGATCATTGATGGAGGTGGGGAGGGAAGGCTTGTTGATGGAGGTGGGGAAGGAAGGCTTGTTATTGGAGGTGGGGAAGGAAGGCTCATTGATGGAGGTGGGGAGGGAAGGCTCATTGATGGAGGTGGGGAGGGAAGGCTCATTGATGGAGGTGGAGGAGGGAAGGCTCATTGATGGAGGTGGGGAGGGAAGGCTCATTGATGGAGGTGGGGAGGGAAGGATCATTGATGGAGGTGGGGAGGGAAGGCTCATTGATGGAGGTGAGGAGGTAAGGCTCATTGATGGAGGTGGGGAGGGAAGGCTCATTGATGGAGGTGGGGAGGGAAGGCTCATTGATGGAGGTGGGGAGGGAAGGCTCATTGATGGAGGTGGGAAGGCTCATTGATGGAGGTGGGGAGGGAAGGCTCATTGATGGAGGTGGGGAGGGAAGGCTCATTAATTTAGGTGGGGAGGGAAGGATCATTGATGGAGGTGGGGAGGGAAGACTCATTGATGGAGGTGGGGAGGGAAGGCTCATTGATGGAGGTGGGGAGGGAAGGCTCATTGATGGAGGTGGGGAGGGAAGGCTCATTGATGGAGGTGGGGGAGGGAAGGCTCATTGATGGAGGTGGGGGAGGGAAGGCTCATTGATGGAGGTGGGGGAGGGAAGGCTCATTGATGGAGGTGGGGAGGGAAGGCTCATTGATGGAGGTGGGGAGGGAAGGCTCATTGATGGAGGTGGGGAGGGAAGGCTCATTGATGGAGGTGGGGAGGGAAGTATCATTAATGGAGGAGGGGGAGGGAAGGTTTATTGATGGAGGTGGGGAGGGAAGGCTCATTGATGGAGGTGGGGAGGGAAGGCTCATTGATGGAGGTGGAGGAGGGAAGGCTCATTGATGGAGGTGGAGGAGGGAAGGCTCATTGATGGAGGTGGGGAGGGAAGGCTCATTGATGGAGGTGGGGAGGGAAGGCTCATTGATGGAGGTGGGGAGGGAAGGCTCATTGATGGAGGTGAGGAGGTAAGGCTCATTGATGGAGGTGGGGGGGGAAGGCTCATTGATGGAGGTGGGGAGGGAAGGCTCATTGATGGAGGTGGGAAGGCTCATTGATGGAGGTGGGAAGGATCATAGATGGAGGTGGGGAGGGAAGGCTCATTGATGGAGGTGGGGAGGGAAGGCTCATTAATTTAGGTGGGGAGGGAAGGATCATTAATGGAGGTGGGGAGGGAAGACTCATTGATGGAGGTGGGGAGGGAAGGCTCATTGATGGAGGTGGGGAGGGAAGGCTCATTGATGGAGGTGGGGAGGAAAGGCTCATTGATGGAGGTGGGGGAGGGAAGGCTCATTGATGGAGGTGGGGAGGGAAGTATCATTAATGGAGGAGGGGGAGGGAAGGTTTATTGATGGAGGTGGGGAGGGAAGGCTTGTTGATGGAGGTGGGGAAGGAAGGCTCGTTATTGGAGGTGGGGAGGGAAGGCTCATTGATGGAGGTGGGGAGGGGGAAGGCTCATTGATGGAGGTGGGGAGGGAAGGCTCAATGATGGAGGTGGGGAGGGAAGGCTCATTGATGGAGGTGGGGAGGGGGAAGGCTCATTGATGGAGGTGGGGAGGGAAGGCTCATTGATGGAGGTGGGGAGGGAATGGTCATTGATGGAGGTGGGGAGGGAAGGCTCATTGATGGAGGTGGGGAGGGAAGGCTCATTGATGGAGGTGGGGAGGGGAAGCTCATTGATGGAGGTGGGGAGGGAAGGCTCATTGATGGAGGTGGGGGAGGAAAGGCTCATTGGTGGAGGTGGGGAGGAAAGGCTCATTGATGGAGGTGGGGAGGGAAGGATCATTGATGGAGGTGGGGGAGGGAAGGATCATTGATGGAGGGAGCTGGATCATTGGTGGAGGTGGGGAGGGAAGGCTCACTGATGTAGGTGGGGAGGGAAGTATCATTAATGGAGGAGGGGGAGGGAAGGCTCATTGATGGAGGTGGGGAAGGAAGGCTCGTTATTGGAGGTGGGGAAGGAAGGCTCATTGATGGAGGTGGGGAGGGAAGGATCATTGATGGGGTGGGGGAGGGAAGGATCATTGATGGGGGTGGGGGAGGGAAGGATCATTGGTGGAGGTGGGGAGGGAAGGCTCATTGGTGGAGGTGGGGAGGGAAGGATCATTGATGGGGGTGGGGAGGGAAGGCTCATTGGTGGAGGTGGGGAGGGAAGGATCATTGATGGAGGTGAGGAGAGAAGGCTCATTGATGGAGGTGGGGAGGGAATGATCATTGATGGAGGTGGGGAGGGAAAGCTCATTGGTGGAGGTGGGGGAGGGAAGGCCCATTGATGGAGGTGGGGAGGGAAGGCTCATTGATGGAGGTGAGGAGGGAAGGCTCATTGATGGGGGAGGGAAGGATCATTGATGGAGGTGGGGAGGGAAGGCTCATTGATGGAGGTGAGGAGGGAAGGATCATTGATGGGGGTGGGGAGGGAAGGATCATTGATGGAGGTGGGGAGGGAAGGCTCATTGATGGAGGTGGGGAGGGAAGGCTCATTGATGGAGGTGGGGGAGGGAAGGATCATTGATGGAGGTGGGGAGGGAAGGCTCATTGATGGAGGGGGGGGAGGGAAGGCACATTGATGGAGGTGGGGAGGGAAGGCTCATTGATGGAGGTGGAGAGGGAAGGCTCATTGATGGAGGTGGGGAGGGAAGGCTCATTGATGGAGGTGGGGAGGGAAGGCTCATTGATGGAGGTGAGGAGGTAAGGCTCATTGATGGAGGTGGGGAGGGAAGGCTCATTGATGGAGGTGGGGAGGGAAGGCTCATTGATGGAGGTGGGAAGGCTCATTGATGGAGGTGGGAAGGCTCATAGATGGAGGTGGGGAGGGAAGGCTCATTGATGGAGGTGGGGAGGGAAGGCTCATTAATTTAGGTGGGGAGGGAAGGATCATTAATGGAGGTGGGGAGGGAAGACTCATTGATGGAGGTGGGGAGGGAAGGCTCATTGATGGAGGTGGGGAGGGAAGGCTCATTGATGGAGGTGGGGAGGAAAGGCTCATTGATGGAGGTGGGGGAGGGAAGGCTCATTGATGGAGGTGGGGAGGGAAGTATCATTAATGGAGGAGGGGGAGGGAAGGTTTATTGATGGAGGTGGGGAGGGAAGGCTTGTTGATGGAGGTGGGGACGGAAGGCTCGTTATTGGAGGTGGGGAGGGAAGGCTCATTGATGGAGGTGGGGAGGGGGAAGGCTCATTGATGGAGGTGGGGAGGGAAGGCTCAATGATGGAGGTGGGGAGGGAAGGCTCATTGATGGAGGTGGGGAGGGGGAAGGCTCATTGATGGAGGTGGGGAGGGAAGGCTCATTGATGGAGGTGGGGAGGGAATGGTCAATGATGGAGGTGGGGAGGGAAGGCTCATTGATGGAGGTGGGGAGGGAAGGCTCATTGATGGAGGTGGGGAGGGGAAGCTCATTGATGGAGGTGGGGAGGGAAGGCTCATTGGTGGAGGTGGGGAGGAAAGGCTCATTGATGGAGGTGGGGAGGGAAGGATCATTGATGGAGGGAGCTGGATCATTGATGGAGGTGGGGAGGGAAGGCTCACTGATGTAGGTGGGGAGGGAAGTATCATTAATGGAGGAGGGGGAGGGAAGGCTCATTGATGGAGGTGGGGAAGGAAGGCTTGTTATTGGAGGTGGGGAAGGAAGGCTCATTGATGTAGGTGGGGAGGGAAGGATCATTGATGGGGTGGGGGAGGGAAGGATCATTGATGGGGGTGGGGGAGGGAAGGATCATTGGTGGAGGTGGGGAGGGAAGGCTCATTGGTGGAGGTGGGGAGGGAAGGATCATTGATGGGGGTGGGGAGGGAAGGCTCATTGGTGGAGGTGGGGAGGGAAGGATCATTGATGGAGGTGAGGAGAGAAGGCTCATTGATGGAGGTGGGGAGGGAATGATCATTGATGGAGGTGGGGAGGGAAAGCTCATTGGTGGAGGTGGGGGAGGGAAGGCCCATTGATGGAGGTGGCGAGGGAAGGCTCATTGATGGGGGTGGGGAGGGAAGGATCATTGATGGGGGAGGGAAGGATCATTGATGGAGGTGGGGAGGGAAGGCTCATTGATGGAGGTGAGGAGGGAAGGCTCATTGATAGAGGTGGGGAGGGAAGGCTCATTGATGGGGGTGGGGAGGGAAGGATCCTTGATGGAGGTGGGGAGGGAAGGCTCATTGATGGAGGTGGGGAGGGAAGGCTCATTGATGGAGGTGGGGAGGGAAGGCACATTGATGGAGGTGGGGAGGGAAGGCTCATTGATGGAGGTGGAGAGGGAAGGCTCATTGATGGAGGTGGGGAGGGAAGGCTCATTGATGGAGGTGAGGAGGGAAGGCTCATTGATGGGGGAGGGAAGGATCATTGATGGAGGTGGGGAGGGAAGGCTCATTGATGGAGGTGAGGAGGGAAGGCTCATTGATAGATGTGGGGAGGGAAGGCTCATTGATGGGGGTGGGGAGGGAAGGATCATTGATGGAGGTGGGGAGGGAAGGCTCATTGATGGAGGTGGGGAGGGAAGGCTCATTGATGGAGGTGGGGAGGGAAGGCAGATTGATGGAGGTGGGGAGGGAAGGCTCATTGATGGAGGTGGAGAGGGAAGGCTCATTGATGGAGGTGGGGAGGGAAGGCTCATTGATGGAGGTGGGGAGGGAAGGCTCATTGATGGAGGTGAGGAGGTAAGGCTCATTGATGGAGGTGGGGAGGGAAGGCTCATTGATGGAGGTGGGGAGGGAAGGCTCATTGATGGAGGTGGGAAGGCTCATTGATGGAGGTGGGAAGGCTCATAGATGGAGGTGGGGAGGGAAGGCTCATTGATGGAGGTGGGGAGGGAAGGCTCATTAATTTAGGTGGGGAGGGAAGGATCTGTTATACCTGAAGGGTTCCACATGTACTGGCACTTTAAGGCTGGCTCCACCCAGCAGTGATGACAAGGGTCAAGGGGCATAGTAGCCATCTTAGGGAGACCACATGTAGAAAGCAGAGATATGTAATGTCCTGAGATGCATGTTCCAGTGTACCTCCTGTACTGAATAAACATCCATTGTACCAGACCAGAGTCTTGTGTCCCTCACAACACAGAGGATATAACAGTGGCGACGAGGATGGGATTTACAAAGTGTCTATCAGTCTGAGAGAGAGACAAAGACATTGTGGATTGTCACCTGGATTAAAGCAATCACAGATCCCAGCAGGAAAATGGCATTAATCGGGACATTAAGTGAGTTTGGAGAACAGACATCCTGGAGTTCCTGGGTTGAGAGACTGGAACAGTATTTCAGTGCAAATGCCATCCCAGACAACAGGCAAGTAGCAGTGTTTCTGACAGTGGTTGGGGCCAAGACATATGACACTCTGAGGGATCTGCTTTCCCCTGTAAAACCAGCAGCTAAGACATTGGCAGAGCTGCTGACACTGCTAGAGGATCACTTCCAGCCTAAACCACTAGAGATTGCAGAAAGATTTCGCTTCTATCAGAGGCAGCAGCAGACAGGTGAAGAGATTAAAGTTTATGTGCTCGCCCTTCGCAGACTAGCCTCTACCTGTTCTTTTGGGGACTACCTACCTACTGCACTGAGAGATAAGTTTGTCATGGGACTGAATTGTGAGTCAACACAAAAGAGACTGTTAACAGAGAAAGACCTTACTCTTACAAAGGCAATTGAGATAGCTTCAGTGATGGAAATGGCTGTGAAAGATACAGAGGAATTGAACCCCCAGAGCAGAAGGGAAGAGGTGAAGCAGGAAGTTTTCAGAACAGCAGTCAAACCAACTGCTGCAAACTGGAAATACAGACCCCCACCAAGCCGGGGGTCAGCTTGCTACCGTTGTGGGAATACAGACCCCCACCAAGCCGGGAGTCAGCTTGCCACCATTGTGGGAATACAGACCATGATCACAAAGTCTGCCGGTTTAAGGATCAGACCTGTCATAATTGCGGTAGGATCGGCCATCTGAAACGAGTTTGCCGTAGCAAGAAGGTGCGAGATAAACAACCTCTGAACCCCAAGACAAAGTCATATATGGTGGGAAGATATACATCATCATCTGAGTCAGAGGATGAGGAAGTGCTCCACAGGTTAGACATACATCATATGCATTCAGCACCCTCCGCAATGACTGTAGATGTAACCATTGAGGGAAAGAATCTCAGGATGGATGTAGACACAGGAGCAGCAGTTTCAGTTATCACCCAGAAACAATGGAGACAACTTCAGACCCGAAAAACTGTCCGCCCAACACCAATCAAACTGCAGACATACTCAAAGCAGATACTCCACCCACTGGGTTACGCAAAAGTAAAAGTATTGTACAAGGGTCAGACAAAGAGACTGCCATTATATATCCTAGAAAATGGGGGACCCCCTCTATTCGGGAGAGACTGGATTGCTCACTTTGGGATGCCAGACATCGCCATAAGTCCCTGTAACACCGTTACCATTCCATTAGGAGATAATGAGGGATGGGTGGTGTCCCTGAAGCAGCGGTTCCCAAAGATTTCTGATGACCAGTTGGGAAAAATAAAGCATGACTGTGTGAGACTCAAGCTGAAACCCAACGCTCAGCCTAAGTTCTTCAAAGCTCGGACAGTACCTTTTGCACTCCGAGCAGGTGTGGAAGCAGAACTAAGTCGGCTGGAGGAACAAGGTGTCATCTCAAAGGTAGAGCACAGCGAGTGGGCATCACCAGTTGTACCGGTAAAGAAAGCGAATGGGGACTTGCGCATTTGTGGCGATTTCCGCATGGCACTGAACTCTCAACTGGAAATAGACCAGTATCCCCTACCCAGAGTAGATGACATTTTTGCCTCTCTTGCAGGAGGTCAAAAGTTCACCAAGCATGATCTCAAACAAGCATATTTACAGTTTGAGGTCCATCCTTCTTCCCGCAAGTTTCTGACCATCAACACCCACAAGGGACTGTATCAATATAATCGGATGGTGTTTGGGGTAGCCTCTGCCCCAGCCATTTGGCAACGAAAAATGGACGAGATTTTGGCGGACATTCCTTTCACTCAGTGCCTGCTAGATGACATGCTCATTACAGGACGGACCGACCAGGAACACAAGCAGAATGTGGAGCTTGTGTTGGCGAGACTCCAAGAACAGGGTCTGAAAGTGAACTTAGCAAAATGCCAATTCATGGTGCCTAAATTGGAGTTTTGTGGCCACCTTGTGGATGCAGAAGGTATACACACCACAGAAGCCAAGGTTGATGCTTTAGTCAAAGCTCCAGCCCCAACCAACGTCCAGCAGCTGCGATCATACCTTGGCTTGCTGAACTATTACCACAAATTCCTGCCAGATCTGGCACACACCTTGTTTCCGTTGAACAAGCTTTTGGAGAAACACTCCAGATGGGACTGGTCGGCTGCATGCCAACGTGCTTTTGAAGTTTCTAAGCGGAAGCTGTTGGCGTCACGCATGCTCGTGCACTATGACCTCCAGAAGCCTCTCACCTTGGCTTGTGATGCCTCACCCTATGGTCTGGGGGCGGTACTATCTCACATCTTACCAGATGGGTCAGAAAAACCAGTGGCATTTGCCTCCAGGTCTTTGACAAAAGCAGAAAGCAATTACTCACACATTGACAAAGAGGCTCTTGCGCTGATATGGGCAATTAAGAAGTTTCATCTTTACCTGTATGGTAGGGAATTCACCATACTGACGGACCATAAACCACTCCTTCAGATCTTTAGCCCTGACAAAGGCATCTCCCAGACTACTGCGGCCCGCCTCCAACGCTATGCCCTATTCTTGGGGGCATACAGCTACAAAATTCAGTATCGTGGTCATGATGCCAATGCTAATGCGGACGCTATGTCCCGATTGACAGGGAGGTCCATGGACTCTTCTCCACCGGTCAAGAGTTGTCGTTACACCAGCCTGTCCTTCTTGTCTTCTGGGGAGATAGCAGCCCATACAAACAAGGATACCTTTCTGAAAACAATACTCTCCTGGGTACGGTCCGGTTGGCCTGCAACTGTCACACAGGAGTATGAACCTTATTTCCGTAGGCGTATGGAATTAACTGTGGCTGGCAACTGTGTTTTATGGGGAGACCGAGTGATCATTCCACAGACCCTCCGGAGACACATTCTGGACTTGCTACATACTGGTCATCCCGGGAGCACACGTATGAAACAAAAGGCCAGAGGCTATGTGTGGTGGCCAAACCTAGACTCAGATATCACAACATATGTGAATGCTTGTGCTGGATGTGCACAAACGGCAAGAGACCGTCCTCGAGGGTGCGTCCAGCCCTGGACTTGGCCCACGGTTCCTTGGTTTCGCCTACACTTGGACTTTGCAGGCCCGATCAGAGGACACACCATCTTGATCATAGTGGACGCCCATTCAAAGTGGCCTGAGGTCATTCCTGTTACTCAGCCAACGACTAAGACAACGGTTTCCATACTGTTACATCTCGCTGCTACGTTTGGATACCCCAGAGAAATCGTCACAGACAACGGTGCACAATTCACCAGTCAGGAGTTTCAGCGTTTCCTGACTGCCCACAACATCAAGCACAAGTTGACCGCACCTTACCACCCGGCTACAAATGGTCAAGCAGAGCGCTTTGTGCAGACTTTCAAACGCTATTTCAAAGCTACAGTGGCTGCAAGTAAACAACAGTCCCTGTCACCCCAGCAGCTGGACTCCTTCCTTTCTGCTTACAGAAACACACCACATGCAACCACTGGGAAAACTCCAGCAGAACTCCTTCTGGGGCGGCAGCCATGGACTGTTTTGGATATGCTCCGCCCTCAAACAGTCCAGGAACATGTACTACAGTCCCAAGACAAGATGGTCCAACAGAATGAGCTCCCCCGATTCACAGCCCAACAAAAGGTATGGGCCCGATCTTATGGAGCTTCCAACACCCGTTGGCTTCCTGCTGTCATTGCAGAGACTTTGGGACCCAAGATGTACAAGGTCCGCCTGGAAGATGGTTCCATTTGCAGACGTCATGCGGACCAACTGCGTCCTCGTTCTCAACTGCCCGAATCCCTGATGCCGGCTGAACCACCAGTGTCTCAAGGATCTGCTCCCAGCGAATCAGGATGCACAGAGACTGATGATTGCGGGGACTCTGAACTTTTGAACTCAGCTCCAACAGAGCCCTCCAGCTCTGGTCCGGAGGTCTGTTTACCCTCTGAGCTGGGGGATCCCTTCTTAGCCCTGCCGGTACCCATTCCGGCCAGCCCTGTTTCCTCCGGTCCCGAATCGCTGGATGCCCGGCCTCAACGACACTGTCGCCCTCCTGACCGGTTTCAGTTGCAAGAGCGGTTACGAGACTTTCGACGGGGCCGACGGAAGTGATCAGATGGCATATTAACCCCGCAACGGTTCCTGGAAGCTTGAAGTCCCATAATTCTCCTGTGTTTGGAGGACTGTTATTGGACAGTTAGCAGTTAATGTTTTGTGCCTGTTATTGTTTTGTTGTGGTTTTTTTTTTGTTTTTTTTAGGGATGGATGGAAGGTGTTATACCTGAAGGGTTCCACATGTACTGGCACTTTAAGGCTGGCTCCACCCAGCAGTGATGACAAGGGTCAAGGGGCATAGTAGCCATCTTAGAGAGACCACATGTAGGAAGCAGAGAGATATGTAATGTCCTGAGATGCATGTTCCAGTGTACCTCCTGTACTGAATAAACATCCATTGTTCCAGCCCAGAGTCTTGTGTCCCTCACAACACAGAGGATATAACAGGATCATTGATGGAGGTGGGGAGGGAAGGCTCATTGATGGAGGTGGGGAGGGAAGGCTCATTGATGGAGGTGGGGAGGGAAGGCTCATTGATGGAGGTGGGGAGGGAAGACTCATTGATGGAGGTGGGAGGAGGGAAGGCTCATTGATGGAGGTGGGAGGAGGGAAGGCTCATTGATGGAGGTGGGGAGGGAAGGCTCATTGATGGAGGTGGGGAGGAAAGGCTCATTGATGGAGGTGGGGGAGGGAAGGCTCATTGATGGAGGTGGGGAGGGAAGTATCATTAATGGAGGAGGGGGAGGGAAGGTTTATTGATGGAGGTGGGGAGGGAAGGCTTGTTGATGGAGGTGGGGAAGGAAGGCTCGTTATTGGAGGTGGGGAGGGAAGGCTCATTGATGGAGGTGGGGAGGGGGAAGGCTCATTGATGGAGGTGGGGAGGGAAGGCTCAATGATGGAGGTGGGGAGGGAAGGCTCATTGATGGAGGTGGGGAGGGGGAAGGCTCATTGATGGAGGTGGGGAGGGAAGGCTCATTGATGGAGGTGGGGAGGGAATGGTCATTGATGGAGGTGGGGAGGGAAGGCTTATTGATGGAGGTGGGGAGGGAAGGCTCATTGATGGAGGTGGGGAGGGGAAGCTCATTGATGGAGGTGGGGAGGGAAGGCTCATTGATGGAGGTGGGGGAGGAAAGGCTCATTGGTGGAGGTGGGGAGGAAAGGCTCATTGATGGAGGTGGGGAGGGAAGGATCATTGATGGAGGTGGGGGAGGGAAGGATCATTGATGGAGGGAGCTGGATCATTGATGGAGGTGGGGAGGGAAGGCTCACTGATGTAGGTGGGGAGGGAAGTATCATTAATGGAGGAGGGGGAGGGAAGGCTCATTGATGGAGGTGGGGAAGGAAGGCTCGTTATTGGAGGTGGGGAAGGAAGGCTCATTGATGGAGGTGGGGAGGGAAGGATCATTGATGGGGTGGGGGAGGGAAGGATCATTGATGGGGGTGGGGGTGGGGGAGGGAAGGATCATTGGTGGAGGTGGGGAGGGAAGGCTCATTGGTGGAGGGGGGGAGGGAAGGATCATTGATGGGGGTGGGGAGGGAAGGCTCATTGGTGGAGGTGGGGAGGGAAGGATCATTGATGGAGGTGAGGAGAGAAGGCTCATTGATGGAGGTGGGGAGGGAATGATCATTGATGGAGGTGGGGAGGGAAAGCTCATTGGTGGAGGTGGGGGAGGGAAGGCCCATTGATGGAGGTGGGGAGGGAAGGCTCATTGATGGAGTTGAGGAGGGAAGGCTCATTGATGGGGGAGGGAAGGATCATTGATGGAGGTGGGGAGGGAAGGCTCATTGATGGAGGTGAGGAGGGAAGGCTCATTGATAGAGGTGGGGAGGGAAGGCTCATTGATGGGGGTGGGGAGGGAAGGATCATTGATGGAGGTGGGGAGGGAAGGCTCATTGATGGAGGTGGGGAGGGAAGGCTCATTGATGGAGGTGGGGGAGGGAAGGATCATTGATGGAGGTGGGGAGGGAAGGCTCATTGATGGAGGTGGGGGAGGGAAGGCACATTGATGGAGGTGGGGAGGGAAGGCTCATTGATGGAGGTGGAGAGGGAAGGCTCATTGAAGGTGGTGGGGGGGAAGGCTCATTGATGGAATGGGGGAAGGAAGGCTCATTGTTGGGGGAGGCGGGGTAGCTGCAGACCAATCAGGGTGTCCATGCTGACCCATCTCCACAGCCAAAGGCACCTACATTGGGCACGTGAGCCTCAGAACTGGACCACGGAGCTATGGAAGAAGGTGGCCCGGTCTGATGAGTTCAAGAATGGTTTGAGGAACATAACAATGATTTGGTGGTGTTGACTTGGCCTCCAAATTCTCCAGATCTTCATCCAATCAAATATCTGTGAAATTTGCTGAAAAAAAATACAATTCCAATCCATGGAGGCCACACCTCCCAAGTTACAGGATCTGGTAGTGTCGGCTCGGTGGCAGATACCACAACATACCAGAGGTCACGGTACATGGGGGGGGTACCGGCATAGTCAGTGGGTACCGGCAGATATTTGTCGCCCGCTATGGGGAGCTTACCTTAGCGTGAGGCTCCAATACATCAACCAATATTCACCAACCCCAGTATATCGGCTCAACTCCTTATCAGTGGAAATTCGGGAGGAAAATTGGAGTTTAAAGTACAAAAAAAAGAAAATACTTTTAAAAATCTTTATTTCGTTAATAAATAATAAATGTATCTCATCGTGAAATTCGATCGTTTTCCTCTCTTGTGATTGGATCCGGCGGCAGCGGAGAGATGCGAGTCCATCGTGGAAAGGATTTTGTGTCACTTCTGAGGTTCGGCCACCAGGTGTCGCTCTCTGACCACCGAACGAGTCCGAGGATCGGATGTGGAGCGCAGGCAGCAAAGGGTTCCATGGAGGGGGATTGGTTGTGTACGATGCTGTGAATGTGCTGATTGGGTGAATGTGCTGATTGGGTGAATGTTAGACGAGTATTTGACAAATAAAGAATGATTTTTAAAAGGTGAATATTTGTAACACGGAAGGATAATTCTCATTCGTGGGTCATTTAAATTAGGCGCGTTCCCGCGCCGAACGTAATGCGCATGCTCCGTCGGGAAACTTTTTCCGACGTGCATCGCGGCAAATGGCGTCGCAAGGACGTCATTTGCTTCAACGTGAACGTAAATGGCGTCCAGCGCCATTCACGATTCACTTACACAAACAACGTAATTTTTTTAAATCGCGACGCGGCAACGACGGGTATACTTAGCATTGGCTGCCCCTGCTAATAGCAGGAGCAGCCTTACGCGGAACCCGACGAACGTAAACGACGTAAACTGCGTACGCAGGGCGCGCGTACGGTTGTGAATCGGCGTGAGTATGCAATTTGCATACTATACGCTGACCACTACGGGAACGCCACCTAGCGGCCAGTGTAAGAATGCAGCCTACGATATTACGGCATAAGAGCCTTATGCCACGCATATCTTAGGCTGCAGTCGGCGTATCGAGGTTCCTGAATCAGGAGCATTCGATACACCGGCGCAACTAAGCAATTGCGCTGCGTAACTATGGTTACGCAGACGCAATTGCTTTCTGAATCTACCCCACTGTGTAGAAGAATCATACACTAAATAAGGCAACAAAGGTGTAACAAGATGGCCGACCTCCAGTTTAGACAGGAAATGACATCACCCAGCTTCCACTGCCCCGCGTTTCGTCATGTATCACGTGACTTCCTCAGGGATGGAGACCTCATTGCACACAATGGGAGTGGTTTGGGGCGGATTCAGCTTTTACTCGGATGAGAACCTCTTTCCCTCAGACAGAACACTGAAGATGGGTCATGGACGGGTCTTCCAGCATGACAATGACCCAAAACACACGGCCAAGGCAACAAAGGAGGGGCTAAAGAAGAAACACAGGAAGGTCCTGGAGTGGCCTAGCCGGTCTCCAGACCTTAATCCCATAGAAAATATGTGGAGGGAGCTGAAGGTTCGAGTGACCAAACGTCAGCCTGGAAACCTTCATGACTTGGAGAGGAGAAAATCCCTCCTGAGATGTGAGAACCTGGAGGCCAACTCCAAGAAACGTCCGACCTCTGTGACCCCCGACAAGGAACCTCCCCCAACTACTAAGGAACCTCCCCCAACTCCAAGAAACGTCCGACCTCTGTGACCCCCAACAAGGGATTCTCCACCAATCACAAGTCATGTTCTGTGAGGGGTGCACATACTTATTCCTCTCATTAAAATGCAAATCAATTTATTACTTTTATGAAATTTGTTTTTCTGGATATTTTTGTTGTTATTTTGTCTCTCACTGTTATAATAAAACCGACCAATAAAATTATAGAGACCGATCGATTGTCACAAAATCAGCCGCCGATCACATATTTTTTCTCTTGCTGTAGTATATCTCTTTATATATACACGATCGGTTGTTGTGATTGAATCCGGCGGCAGCGGAGAGATGCGAGTCGATCATGGAAAGGATTTCTGAGGTTTGGCCACCAGGTGTCGCTCTCTGACCACTGAATGAATCTGCTGGTGATTGGACAGTCCGGTAGTTTGGGAAGAGGTGTGGAGCGCAGGCATTGAAGGGTTAAATAAAAGGGGGCGGGTTGTGTGATGCTGTGAGCGTGCTGATTGGGTGAACCTCGGGGGGGTATGAAGGGTTAATCTTCTGCGGGTCGGAAGGAATGGAGGGAGGGAAAGGGTTAATGTTCTCTGCTGGGTGATAATAAAAAACACGAAGGGTTAATTGGATGTAATTACCCCATGAATGAGGTGGGCTGGAAGGGTTAATGCATTGTAATGTGAATGGGCGGGTCCAGAAGGGGTTATCACCAATCAGAGGAATGATTGTGGAAGTCATCACTATATATATTCATTGGCTGTGGAGGGGTTAATAGCTGAACATTTGGTGGGGGAGGGGTTAATGGTCTGGGTGGGGTAGAAGTGGAGGGGGAGGGGTTAATGATCTCGGTGGGGGAGGGGTTAATGTCCTCAGTGGGGTAGACATGGTGGGGGAGGGGTTTTGGTGTCGTTGGGGTAGAAGTGGAGGGGAAGGGGTTAATGATCTTGGTGGGGTAGGGGGTTAATGTCCTCAGTGGGGTAGACATGGTGGGGTAGACTTGGTGGGGGAGGGGTTAATGGTGTTGGTGGGGTAGAAGTTTAGGGGGAGGGAGTTAATGGTGTCAGTGGGGTAGAAGTGGAGGGGGAGGGGTTAATGGTGTGGGTGGGGTAGAAGTGGAGGGGGAGGTGTTATCGGTGTGGGTGGGGTAGAAGTGGAGGGGGAGGGGTTAATGGTCTCCGTGGGGTGGAGGGGGAGGGGTTAATGGTGTCGGTGGGGTAGAAGGGGAGGGGTTAATGGTCTCCGTGGGGTGGAGGGGGAGGGGTTAATGGTGTCGGTGGGGTAGAAGTGGAGGGGGAGGGGTTAATGGTCTCCGTGGGGTGGAGGGGGAGGGGTTAATGGTGTCGGTGGGGTAGAAGTGGAGGGGAAGGGGTTAATGGTCTCGGTGGGATAGAAGTGGAGGGGAAGGGGTTAATGGTGTCGGTGGGGTAGAACCGGAGGGGGAGGGGTTAATGGTGTCGGTGGGGTAGAAGTGGAGGGGAGGGGTTAATGGTGTCGGTGGGGTAGAAGTGGTATGGGAGGGGTTAATGGTGTGGGTGGGGTAGAAGTGGAGGGGGAGGGGTTAACGGTGTGGGTGGGGTAGAAGTGGAGGGGGAGGTGTTATCGGTGTGGGTGGGGTAGAAATGGAGGGGGAGCGGTTAATGGTGTGGGTGGGGTAGAAGTGGAGGGGGAGGGGTTAATGGTGTCGGTGATGTAGAAGTGGAGGGGAAGGGGTTAATGGTGTGGGTGGGGTAGAAGTGGAGGGGGAGGAGTTAATGGTGTCAGTGGGGTAGAAGTGGAGGGGGAGGGGTTAATGGTGTGGGTGGGGTAGAAGTGAAGGGGGAGGGGTTAATGATCTCAGTGGGGTAGAAGTGGAGGGGGAGGGGTTAATGGTGTGGGTGGGGTAGAAGTGGAGGGGGAGGTGTTATCGGTGTGGGTGGGGTAGAAGTGGAGGGGAGGGGTTAATGGTGTGGGTGGGGTAGAAGTGGAGGGGGAGGTGTTATCGGTGTGGGTGGGGTAGAAGTGGAGAGGGAGAGGTTATCGGTGTGGGTGGGGTAGAAGTGGAGGGGGAGGGGTTAATGGTGTGGGTGGGGTAGAAGTGGAGGGGGAGGGGTTAATGGTGTGGGTGGGGTAGAAGTGGAGGGGGAGGGGTTAATAGTGTTGGTGGGGTAGAAGTGGAGGGGGAGGGGTTAATAGTCTCGGTGGGGTAGAAATGGAGGGGGAGGTGTTATAGGTGTCGGTGGGGTAGAAGTGGAGGGGGAGGGGTTAATGGTGTCGGTGGGGTAGAAGTGGAGGGGGAGGTGTTATCGGTGTGGGTGGGGTAGAAGTGGAGGGGGAGGGGTTAATGGAGTCGGTGGGGTAGAAGTGGAGGGGGAGGGGTTAATGGTGTGGGTTGGGTAGAAGTGGAGGGGGAGGGGTTATCTGTGTGGGTGGGGTAGAAGTGGAGGGGGAGGGGTTAATGGTCTTGGTGGGGTAGAAGTGGAGGGGGAGGGGTTAATGGTGTCGGTGGGGTAGAAGTGGTGGGGGAGGGGTTATAGGTGTGGGTGGGGTAGAAGTGGAGGGGGAGGGGTTAATGGTGTCAGTGAGGTAGAAGTGGAGGGGGAGGGGTTAATGGTCTTGGTGGGGTAGAAGTGGAGGGGGAGGGGTTATCGGTGTGGGTGGGGTAGAAGTGGAGGGGGAGGGGTTATCGGTGTGGGTGGGGTAGAAGTGGAGGGGGAGGGGTTATCGGTGTGGGTGGGGTAGAAGTGGAGGGGGAGGGGTTATTGGTGTGGGTGGGGTAGAAATGGAGGGGGAGGTGTTATAGGTGTCGGTGGGGTAGAAGTGGAGGGGGAGGGGTTAATGGTGTCGGTGGGGTAGAAGTGGAGGGGGAGGGGTTATTGGTGTGGGTGGGGTAGAAGTGAAGGGGGAGGGGTTATCGGTGTGGGTGGGGTAGACGTGGAGGGGGAGGGGTTATCTGTGTGGGTGGGGTAGAAGTGGAGGGGGAGGGGTTATCGGTGTGGGTGGGGTAGAAGTGAAGGGGGAGGGGTTATCG